>NC_136061.1:240775643-241338143 GCF_964261635.1 Lissotriton helveticus | reverse complement strand
TTGAGTGCTGTTAGGTTGTTGAGCCAGGTTTGGGTGGAGGAAATTTTCGTCGGGGGTGAGATGAGTAGGAATTCAGTTTTCAGAGCATTTAGTTTGAGGTGATTATCGGCCAGCCAAGATTGAGTGTTAATAAGCGTGGAATTCAGATGTTTGATATCTTCCGGGGATTGTAACTTTAGGTAAAGTTGTGTGTCATCGGCGTACATATGGAATTGAACATTGGATGCTTGGAGCAAGGTGGCGAGCGGTTCCATGACGAGGTTGAATAGTGTTGGGGAGAGGGAGGATCCTTGTGGAACACCTAGATCTGCAGGCACAGGAGTAGATAGCACATTGTCGATCTTGAACCTCTGAGACCGGTTGTGAAGGAAGGACGAAAACCAATTGAGAACAGTTCCCGATAGCCCCATTCTAGTGCTTAGCAGCTTCAGCAAGTTCTCATGTTTGACCGTGTCAAATGCTGACGAGAGGTCAAGAAGGATGAGGAGGCAGGACTCATTGCGATCAAGAATTTGGAGGGCGTCATCAATGATGTGTGTCATAGCTGTTTCCGTGCTATGTTTCGCTCGGAAGCCTGATTGATGAGGGTTGAGGAGGTCAAATTGGTCAATGTGTTTTGTTAGTTGGAGTTGGACACATTTCTCCAGCAGTTTGGCCAGGGTGGGGATATTGGTGATGGGCCGATAATTGTTTAGGTCAGACGGATCAGCTGTAGGTTTCTTGAGTATAGGCGTGACTTGCCCCACCTTAAGGGAGTCTGGAATGTGGCCTTGTTGCAAAGAGCTGTTGATGATTTTGGTCCAGAGAGGGAGGAGCAAGGGGATGAAGTCTTTTACAGCATTAGCAGGTAGAGGGTCTGTGAGGTGATTAGAGGGCTTCAAGGTGCAGAGCAGTTTGTGTATTGCTTCTTCCGAATAGGTATCGAAGTACATCCAAGATGCCCTGTTTTTAGGTTGATTGTCAGCCATTCTGGTGTGGTTGGGGTATCGGCTTACATCCTTGATGAGGTCATTTCTTATGTTGTCAGTCTTTAGCTTAAAGAAAGCAGAGAAGGCTTCGCAGTGTGGGGTGTCATTTGTTGTGCTGTTTGATTGTATGGGTTGTGCCTTTGTTTGGGTCTTGATTAGTTTGAATAGCTTTCTTGGCCTGTTCTTTCCTTGGTCCAACTGGCGGCTGAAGAAGTCCGACTTTGTGCGCTTTATTTTCCTGAAATAGGCATTTCTCTTGTTCTTAAGCCTTTTGAGATGCAGTGCTGAAGGGTCCGATCTCCAGGTGCGCTCTGCCATTCGCATAGTACGCCTGTCGTCATTGAGTCTATCATCATACCAGGGGTTAGAAATTTTGGTGGAGACTCTTTTTAGTTGCAGAGGGGCGACTTCATTGATTATTGTATTCATAGAGTTAAGGTAGTGGTCAGTCAGTGATTGAACATCAGAGGCACCTGAAGGGGGAAGGAGGAGGTTGCCGATGTGGGGAGGCAGGGAAGAGGGGTTAAGTGTCTTCATATCCCTTTTCCATGTTTTGGATTTGATTGGTTGAGTCGGATTAGGTTTAACTTTTTCATTGATAAGGAAGGTGATAATGTGGTGATCTGACCAATCGCAGGGTAGAATCGCCTCCAGTTGTGTAGAGTTCTCTTTGGCAATGATGAGATCGAGTATCGAGCCTTTGTCGTGTGTTGGTTTATCGCATATTTGGGTGAGGTCAAGCGCATTAAGGAAAGTTTTGAGACTATTCACCACTGTGTCTTTCTGATCGTTCCAGTGGAGATTGAAGTCACCCAGGTAGACTTGGGTGGTCTGCCGACCGGCATTGGAAGTGATGAGGTCCATGAGTTGTTGGGTGAATATGAGATTGTCACCAGGCGGGTGATAGATGAGATGTAAAGCACAAACTTGTTTGCCCTCGCTGGTGATGTCGAGGCAGAGGAGTTCACAGGAGGAAAGGGAGGGGGAGGTGACTTTAGTAACGGAGAGGTTGCTCCTAAAAATGCATGCAATTCCCCCGCCCGTCTTGCCAGGAGACCTGTCCAGCCTAATCAATCAATCAATCAATCAGGTCATTTGTAGAGCGCACTACTCACCCGTAGGGTCTCAAGGCGCTGGGAGGGGGGGGGGGGGGTGCCGCTACTGCTCGAACAGCCAGGTCTTGAGCTTCTTCCTGAAGGAGAGGTGGTCTTGGGTCAGGCGCAGATTGGTGGGAAGTGAGTTCCAGGTCTTGGCGGCCAGGTAGGAGAAGGATCTTCCTCCTGTTGTCGCTCTTCGGATGCGGGGGACGGCGGCGAGGGCGTGGTTGGTTGATCTGAGGAGGCGCTTGGGAGTGTAGAAGTTGATCCGGTTGTTGAGGTAGCTCGGGCCTTGGTCGTGTAGGGCTTTGTGTGCGTGGGTGAGGAGGCGGAAGGTGATTCTCTTGTTGACCGGGAGCCAGTGCAGATCTCTCAGGTGTCCGGAGATGTGGCTGCGTCGGGGGATGTCGAGGATGAGTCTCGCCGAGGCGTTCTGGATCCGCTGGAGTCTCTTCTGGAGTTTGGCAGTGGTTCCGGCGTAGAGGGCGTTGCCGTAGTCCAGTCGGCTGGTGACGAGGGCTTGGGTGACCGTCTTCCTCGTCTCGGTGGGGATCCACCGGAAGATCTTACGTAGCATGCGCAGGATGTTGAAGCATGATGAGGAGACGGCGTTGACTTGCCTGGTCATGGAGAGGGAGGAGTCCAGGATGAAGCCCAGGTTGCGTGCGTGGTCCGTTGGTTTGGGTGCGGTGCCTAGGGCGGGAGGCCACCAGGAGTCGTCCCAGGCGGAGGGTGAGGAGCCCAGGATGAGGACCTCCGTCTTGTCTGAGTTCAGTTTCAGGCGGCTGGTCGTCATCCATTCGGCTACGTCTCTCATCCCTTCGTGCAGGATGTGATAATTGGGGGGGACTAGTATGTCCATAATCGGGGTAGAGGCTTCAGTGAGCCATGTTTCCGTTAGAATGGCTAGGTCCAGATCCCTAGCTGAGACGAGATCAGCGATGTCGGAGGAGTGTCTCTGGGCCGATCTGCAGTTTAGTAGGATGCATTTGAGTTTGGGAGAGAGAAGGGTGGTCGAGCTTTCTAGTGTGAGGGGAACTTTTCTAAGGTTGTTAGGGCCGGAGCCTCTGTTGTTGAGTGTTGGGAGCCTCAGAGGGTTTGTAAGAATTGTCGGTATGGGGATGTGTGTGTTGGATATGTGTTTTACCGGACCTGAGCCATAAGAGCGTAGGAGAGAGCATAGGTCGCGGTCTATCTATCGCCCTCCCTCTATCTATCACCCTCACTATATCTATCTATTGCACTCACTCTATCTATCTATCGCATCACCACAGCATCACTCAGCACCACCACAGCATCACTCAGGGGCACCACAACATCACTATGTGCTACCACTGCATCACTGAACGCCACAGCATCACTCGTCGCCTCCACAACATCACTCAGCGCCACCACAGCATCAATCTGTGCAACCTTTCAACAACAACCGGTTCAAATAAGTTCTCTCAATGTTTCAAGCTTTATTACAAATGTCACAAAAAGATGTTAATATTTCACTTCTGTTCTTGGATTTTCGTCACAATAAAATACACTGAACATAATCTTCACAAACGTTATTTACAAAACTTTAAGCTATTGCCATTATAAATTACAATAACTTTTATTTAAGTAATAATCATTAAAAAAAATTAAAAGCCATTGTTATTTGTAATATCAATACATCTAAGTCACGTAAATACAACACATATTGCATTACAAATGCTATAGGTGTCACAATTTCGAAAGTTAAAACTATTGGCATTGTAAATGACAAAGCTATTAATTTTGCTATTTTCAAATCAACACATAAATAAAAAATTTGTCATTTACAATACCAATAGCTCAAACTTTCCTAATGCGAGACCTATTGCATTGCTAATGCTTGTTTTCTTTGGTGTGTTGTTGCTTACGGGATGCTCCGTACCCGTATTGAAGGGATGGGGGCTCCCAACATTTGGAGACTTTGGGGCAGATTTACAAGCCTCTTGCGTAACTTTTGCATCACTTTTAACATGGGAAAAATGACTCAAAAGTGGCAAAAGGGGCTATTCAATAAGCCCCTTTGTGTTGGACTATTTTTGGGGAGCATGTCCCGCTAGCCCTCTTGTAAGTAACTATTGTGGATTTTCCAAGGATGCTGATCATGGATGTGAGAAAGGGAGAGATGGAGAACTTCCTCTTCCTACCGACTCTTTTGGAAATGTGTCTGTAAGAAAACACTATCAAGCATTAGACACACTTCTTGTATTGCATTTACACTGCTGGTGCATGTTAGGAGCAGTAGGATTTTTTCTAGTCACATGCCCATTGGGATTTAAGGCTCTAAACCATTAGCCGTACGATTATGCTCACCTGTGAACAAGGCTATTTAGCTGAAACTAGTAAGGATGAATAAGCTGCCAGTGTATTAGACTAAATAGCAAGAAGTTATGGAGTTATAGCTTCGTCATTTTTTTCTTTGGTGTGTGTGTATATATATATATATATATATATATATATATATATATATATATATATATATATATTACCTACTGGCGGTCGCCGGTAGGTAGTTATAGTTAGGATCGTTTTCCATAGGAAATCCGCAACATTCTATTGGGAATAACTTTGGCGCCGAATGAGGGATCTGCCTGTAATTTTCCTTAACTTTGCCTCGCTGCGCTCCGCTCCTTCCCTGAAAGTTTCGGGGGGATCCGTCAAGCGGGGGCCGAGATAAAAGGGGGGTCCCAAAACGTGTTTTCCCCATGTTAATTTCCATAGGGCGGTTGGACTCACTTTTAGCCGAACGGCTGAATGGATTTCCACCAAACTTGGCAAAATTGTAGGGACTGGTACCCCGATGTGCCTTTGCTATGTCTCAAGATATATGCTCCAGTGGTTTTTACGAAAATTAACTTTGAAAAAATATATATTGGGCTATATATATGTTAGAGCCAAAATGTAGCCCAATGTAGCCCAATGTAGCCCAAAGATGGCCACCAGAGACAAAAAAAAACAAATGTAGCCCAAATATCAGCCAGATGTAGCCCAACTATAGCCCAATTACAGAATGTCCCAGAGTGTTCTAAAGAACAACTAGAGCGCTAACAGTCTTACTTATGACAAAAGTATGGCACACCTGAAGTCATCTTGATTGGAATAAAGTGTTAACACTTAAAACATTTAATTTGCAAAGGAACAAAATGAGGGGGTTCATTTTGCCATAGAAATTATGATTAGTGCTGAAGAAAAAAAAATTAGGGCACATTTTGAGTAGCTTCTCAAATCCTCTAATATTTCATTAAAAAAATTCTGATATGCAGTCTCCCAAGATGGCCACCAGAGACAAAAGAGCCCAAATGTAGCCCAAATATCAGCCAGATGTAGCCCAACTATAGCCCAATGACAGAATGTCCCAGAGTGTTCTAAAGAACAACTAGAACGCTAACAGTCTTACTTATGACAAACGTATGACACACCTGAAGTCATCTTGATTGGAATAAAGTGGTAACACTTCATACATTTAAATTGAAAAGGAACAAAATGAGGGGTTTCATTTTGCCATAGAAATTTTATATATATATATATATATTCACTGAAAAAACCATAGGTTTCACACCAGTTATAGTTAGCTGGAAGTTTTACTCGCATAAAACCATTGAAATTCCCACGTTATAGTTAGTTGGACTCACTATAACTTGCGCGTGCAATGCACTGCTAATGACGTCACATATTACATCACTCATGACATGGTCAGTGACATCACTCATGACATCACTGATGACACCATCCAGTGAATGTGTGTCTTTCTGAAAAATAAATATTAGTGAGTAATGTTTAAATATATGTATTAGTGTTTCACTTTGTGTATAAGTGGCTGCATGGGTTGGTGAGTAGCTACATGTGTATGTATATGGGTTATTAGATGTTTTTCTTAGTATTTTTTTTTTTTTTTTGGAGTTCAACTCTGCTTTATTGTGTATTTGGAGACATGTCACACAGCTTGTCATGCCCACAACCCGGAGGCCGGCAGCAATAAAAAACGGAAATGTACACAGCCTTGTTGCCGGCATCCCGGAGGCCCGGCGGCATTACGTAAGAGGAGGAAGTGGGGGTGCCTCTCCGATGTGGCACAGTAAAAGAGGATGAACAGCAGCAGAACAGTGTTTTTTGGTGTGTAATAAAACAACTTAACAACATTACCCAACAGTGTAGTAACTATGAGGCAAGTCATGCATCATGGTCAGTTAAGTAGCAGTGTATAGGTGTGGCATGCTATGTGAGCGGAGGTGTGTTTAAGAGTGTGTGCAGGTCACAATCAATCCAGCAAGAGGGCCTCTAGTAGCCAGAGGTTAGGTCGGGCGTGGGGCCCCAGAGAGTCAACCAGCAGTGGGTGTCTCGACATATTGCCAGCAGGGCATAGAGGAGTCTGTGTGAAAGTAAGGGGGAGTGGTGGTAAGCCAAGGGAGCAGAGCCACGGTGCCGGCGGAGCATGGAGTCAGGGGGGGGGGAGGCTGACAAGTGTGCAGTGGTCGAGTCTAGGGGGGGGGGCCCTACTTGGATAGTGCAAGGAGGAGGCATGCGCGTAGAAGCAGGGTCCCCAGCCAGGTCCAGGAATGGAACAGTGTGCTAATCTATTATGGGTTGATCGCCCGCCTGGCTCGCATCATCTGAGCGCGTGAGGAGATATCGCATCAGTGGGTCCCAAATGTCGCCGGGGCGACTCGAGATGGGCAGCAGTTCAGCAAATGTCGTATGCTGATCTTGGCAGTATGTTAGGTCACAAAGCCAATCCTTTAATTTGAGCGCCCTGCCCCGTCCCCATCGGCACGCCACGCGTCTCTTGGCCAGCAGGAGCGCAGTATCAACAAATTTCCGGCAGGAGCTATGAAAACGGACAGTGTCCCCGAGTAGGGCCACCAGTGGGTCGGAAGGCATTGGTTCTTCAACCATCTCCGCAAGAGCATCCAGCACTTGGTGCCAGAAGTCCGCCACCTGAGGGCTCGCCCACGCCAAGTGGAGAAAGTCGGCACCAGCGACATGGCAGCGTTCACAGTGGTCATCATCCGCCAGGCCGAAGCGCCGCTTCCTCGCCGGCGTGTAGTATACTCGCTGCAAGTATTTATAATGAATGATCTTTAATCTGCTGCTGGCAGAAATGCGAGAGGTGAGCGCGCAGCAGCGATCCCACTGCTCATCTGATATGTCGAGACCGAGTTCGGCAGACCAGCGCAGCCGCGCATTGGACTCTGACACCGTGATAGCTCCCCTGATTTGGCGATAAAGGCCGGAGACCAGGTGGGCCCCATCTTGTGAGCTTAATAAAAAGTGTAGCGGAGGTATGGTGTCGGGTTCGCTGGGAAAGTCTGGTAGGATGTCTCTCATCTCCGCCCGTAGCCGCACATAGTAGAAGAGGTCAAGGGGAGTGCGGTCTTGTGCAGCAAAGAACAGGTTTGTCGACTTGAAGGTGCCATTGGAGAAGAGGTCTCCCCAGCAAGAGACTCGCAGCTTTGCACAGAGGTTGCGAAAGCCCAATTCCCCCAAAAGGGTAAGATCAGGGTGATGCGTGAGCGGTAGCTTGGGCGAGTAGAGAAATTCACATACCAAGTTCTTGGTGACGCGGCACCATGCATCTAATGTGCAGGAGACCGACGTATTCGGTGTAGAAATGGCAGATTCAGGACAGTGAAGCAAACCATTAAGCGGGAGGGGATGTACGATCCAGTCCTCCACTGCTACATGCGGCATAAAGGGAGTAGGGGCCATGCAGTGGTAAGCGAAATGCGCCTGCTCACACTGATAGTAGGCCTCAAAATCAGGGACATCGAAACCTCCCTTCTCATAGGGGAGGGTAATGGTAGACCACTTGAGTCGGGGATTCTTGCCTCCCCAAAAGAGCCGTCGCAGCTCCGACTGCAGGGTTCGGAAGAAATTAGCGCCAGGGAAGTACGGTATATTGACAAAGAGATAAAGGAAGCGGGGGAGTATCACCATTTTTATGAGCGACACTCTCCCGGCCCTGGAAAGCGGCAGGGTGATCCAGCGGTCCACTGAAGCAATCAGTTTGGTTATCGCTACACCGTAGTTGGATCGCAGCGTCTCGTCCCTGTCTCTTGAAACGCAGACCCCAAGATAGCGGATATCAGACCGACACCACTCTAGTGGGTAATCAAGGGGGAAGTCAGTCACCGCATCAGTCAGGGGGAGAAGTTGCGACTTGGACCAGTTGATATGGACTCCGGACATCCCTCCATACAGAACAAACTCCCTAAGCAACGGATTGAGATATGGTTCGGGATGCTTGACATATAGCGTGATGTCATCCGCATAGAGTGACACATCAATCTGGCGCTGCAGGCATTGCACTGCGCCGCCGCGATGTAGCTGACGCAGCCTACAGGCGAGAGGTTCAATAGCGATGGCGAACAATAGGGGAGAGAGAGGGCACCCCTGTCTCGTACCCCTGGTTAGTGCGATGGGCTGTGATAGATGACCGTTGATCAGTACTCTTGCCATAGGGCGAGTATACAGCAGGTGGACCCAGGATATAAATAATTTAGGAAATCCCATATGAGCTAGCACAGAGAACAGGTACGGCCATTCGACAGAATCAAACGCCTTGGTTGCGTCCAGGAAAATGGCCGCCACGGGTGTGTCAGGGTGTACCGTGCGGAGCAGGGAAAAGAGCGTGCGGAGGTTATGGGAGGTAGACCTGCCCGCCACAAATCCCGATTGGTCGGGCAGCACGAGTCTGGTCATTAACAGCGACAGCCGGGTGGCCAAGACCTTAGCAAGTACTTTGACGTCGCAATTTAGGAGGGAGAGCGGACAATAGGAATTACAGGAGTTGGGGTCCTTATTGGGTTTAAGGAGGGAGGTAATCACCACCTCGCGCATGGAACAAGGGAGTACTCCATCACCTAAGGATTCCGAGAAGACCTCGCTGAGTACCGGGGCCATGATGTCAATATAAGCCTTGTAGAATTCGGCTGGTATGCCATCGAGCCCAGGGCTTTGCCATTCTTGAGGGACATAATGGCCTCGCGTATTTCGTCTTGCTCGAACGGAGCCGCTAGGAACTCTCTATCGCCGTCGCTAAGCCAACACAGCGCAACGTCGCTGAGGTAGTCAGCATAGGATACGTCGGGCCCTACAGTGGAGGTGTAGAGTGAGTGATAGTGTGCCACGAAGGTATCGAGGATCGCATCCGAGTCCCTAATAGCAGTGCCAGAGGTGTCGGTGAGTTCTAGTATGGTGTTACGAGCTCGCGGTGGTTGTGTAATCGCAGCTAGCGCCTTTCCGGGCCTGTCCCCCTCGCAATATTTACGGGCCTGCCAGTGTTTTCCCTTAAACTTTGCTTCCCGCGCAGCCTACTCCTCGTATCGTGACAGTGTCTCCCTAAAATCGGCCTGTAAGTCGGGTCTGGGGTCGGAAACCATTCGCAGTTCTAGATCACGCAGCTCCTTCTTCAATGTGCTAAGTGATGCGAGGATGGTGCCTAGTACGCCATGGCCTTTGGAAATGCAATACCCTCTGATCGTGACCTTGAATGCCTCCCATATGTGCTCAACTGAGTCTACTGATCCCTTATTCCTAGTGAAGAAATCTGCGATCTCTTCCCCTAGTTCAGTACGAAACAGGTTATCAAGGAGGATATCAGGGCGAAGTCTCCATTGCGGTCGAGGGCTGTCCCAGCCTGGTGTACGAAAGTGGAGCAAGACAGGGCTGTGATCAGAGTACGTCCTCGGCAGATGACGAACCCCCACCAAGTCAACAGCAACATCTCTTGTGATGAGGAAATAGTCTAGCCGTGCCCAAGTCCCGGTATATGATGTAAAGTGTGTGCCCTCCCGCCCCAGGGGGTGCAAGTGCCGCCAGGCGTCCAACAGTCCGCCCTCCTCAACGATACCCTCTAGTGCCTCCCGTGCTCTGGGCTTGTAGGTGCAGACCCCATCCGCTCTATCCAACTGTGGTTGCATCGCTAGATTGAAGTCTCCTCCCCAAACTACGTGTCGTGATGCAATGGAGAGGATTTTGCCCCAGAGAGTAGTGAAAGCTGGTGTGTCAACATTAGGCGCGTACATGGTTACAAATGTGAAGGTGTCCCGGCCTATCCTGCCCCACAATAGTGCATATCTGCCCTCCCTGTCGAGTAAGTCTCCATACTTATGAAAGGGTATCCTGTGGGCAATGAGGATAGCGACTCCCCTCGAATAGGTGGAGTAGGAGGAGAAGACACGTTCTCCGGCCCACCTACTCGCGAACGATGTCCCGCCCTGTGGCGCCAGATGCGTTTCCTGTAACATAGCGACTTGTACGTGACTTCTATCAAGGTAGGCTATGACATCACGGCACTTTCTGGCATTGTTCAACCCTCTTATATTCCAGGATAAACAAGTTAATTGCGTGTTAACTGCTGGAGTGGCCATGGATAGCACAGCAAGAACTATAACAGCGCCGGTATAAGCAGCACGGATACACCACCTCCGCACCACAGCATCGTTGCCCACACCGAGGTAAAATCCAAGCACATAGTCTAAGAAATGAGTGCCTCAAAGAGAAAAAAAAGAAAAGAACACCCCTCCCCACCACCCACCCCAGCATCCCAATCATGCCAGTAGCCAAGTACCCATCACCTCGCCGCCCTCCCCCCTTCCCCAACTCAAGCAACGTGAACAACTGGAACTCCAGCAAGTCAAAGGGGATCACCCAGTGGGGGTAAGACATAGAGTACGTACAGCCACCTCCTAGGCCCCAGCTCCGTAACTGTGCCGCCCTCGGTGGAGACTAGGGCCAGGAATGTGGTCCTTGGGTTACGTTACCATAGGGATGAAGAGTCCATGCAGCGTCCCTGTCCATACGGTCTCTTGTGTCCGTGCATCAATGTTCGGGATGAGAAAAAGCCGACGTAGGCAGGGTGTGCAACGTAGCAAAGATCAATAGTCAGTCTTCGTGGGGCGCCAGGGGTAGGTCTGCATTATCACGTTCCTCCTCCGCATCCCGGTCTTCTCTACGTGCTCTCCGGAGCGATTTGAGAAAGTCTTCCACCTTCTGTGGGTTGGTGAAGAACCGTTGCTTGCCCTGGTGGGTGATTCGCAGCTTTGCAGGGTATAAAAGCGCATAGTCGATCTGAGCCTCACGAAGTTTTTTCTTCACCGGGAGAAACTTGCGCCGCTCCTCCTGCACTATAGGCGTAAAGTCTGGGTAGATGGAGAAGGTGACTCCATTATACTGCAGCGATCTTTGAGATCGGGCTGCCCGGAGGGCAGCGTCCCGGTCGCGGTAGTTTAGCAGCCGAGCAATGATGGGGCGCGGAGGAAGGCCAGGTTTGGGCATAGGCGCCAGAGAGCGGTGCGCCCTCTCAACGATAAACTGGGGCGAGAAAGCGTCCTCTCCGATGGCCCCCTTGAGCAGTTTCTCTACGTACAGCTCCATTCTGCCCGTATCTGTGGATTCCGGAACATTGGTAACCCGTATGTTGTTTCGGCGGCTACGGGCTTCCAAATCCTCATTTTTGGCCGCTATGATCCGGAGGAGGTTGTCCATCCTGGACAGTTGAGCGGTGTGTGATGCGGCAACATCCGAGGTATCAGAGATACGTTGCTCCGCAACTGTAAGGCGTTCCTCGTGACGGTCTACCTTGTGTACCAGTGCGTCCAGCCGCGCGGTGACCCCGTCGACCTTTTCTACAACAGTGGCGAAGCCCTGTCGCATCTCTTGCAGCAGGCTGGACATGTCAGTGTCTTTAGCTGAGGGGACGGTGGCCCTCGGGGACGACGTGCCAGGGTCCGGGTCCAGCTGCGTCGATTTTGCGCCTTTCCTCGCAGTATCAAAGCTGAGCTTGGTCTGGCGGTTCTCCGGCCGCACCATGATGGCGTCGGGGCGCGACACTCCAAGAGCATGAGGAGCAGTAGCACTGCAGGTTGTCTGGCTAGGATACTATCTCCAGGATGTAGGGCCACAGCGAGGGTGAGGCAGGGCAAAGCCCCAAAAGTGCAACAAGGGTCCAGGCGGTGGAAGCCCGGGGGCCTGATGAGATCGTACAGGCCCCGCTCGGCCTGGCGGCTGGGAGGGGGGTAGCAAAGTCTTAATGGCAATGGTGGTAGGGCCCAGCACGCCAATGTCGCTGTGTAGGGTGGCGGCACGACAGGTCCAGGTGTGTGTGGGAGGCAGGGCAGCTGGACCTCAGCGGGGGTGTGCCACGCAGGTGTGATGCTCTATCCGGGTTAGCCACAACGAGGCCACCTCACAATGTACAGTTGGCGGTATAAAGGAGGGATGCCAGGCGGGTGAATGAGGATCGAGGTGGGTCCCAGCCTCCCCTATGTGGAAGGTGCAGTCTCTTGGCAGTGAGGGGACAGCGTCCCGATGCTTGGCACTATGCAGGTGGTCAGGGCCGGCCGAGGCTCAATGCAGGAGTGGCAGCTAGCTCGAGAGCCCAGGTCCAAGGGTCAGCCCCCTCGCCGGGTAATGCACTGTTCCGTGCCGTTTCCCATCGAGCTGGTCCGGCACTCTCCAGGGATCGGGCAGGCAGTGAGGTGTCCGTGTCCCGGCGGCCCGTTATACAGAGGGCAGTGGCAGCTCCACCAGCGGGAGAGGCGAACGCAGCGAGGGGGGTAGAGGGGGCGGGGGGGGTCCCCGCACCGCCGAGCCGACCGCCACTCACCCCGATTGCGGGTCCGCCGGTGAAGATCCGTCCAGAAGTCCACCAGTCTTCTCGGGGAGAGGCCCAGCTCCTCGTGGCAATACCCGGCCTGTAGTAGCCCAGCGTGGCCGGACTCGCGCACTCCACCGCACCGCAGCAGCCGTCGGCGAATGTTCAAAGCGGCGCCGCTCCGGCCCCGAGTCCCCCAGTGTCACCAGATTTGGACCGAGTGCAGGGATAGATGTCGTGCTGCAAATCGTCGGGAATTCAGGCCGTTTTGGATCCCTTTGGTAGAGGATATTAGAAGGATAGTGTCCCAAGGAGCGGGAGCTGCGAGACTAAGCAGCCATTCCGCTTGTGCGCCCTCTAGCGCCCCATGTTTTTCTTAGTATCATTATGAGTGTTTCTATGGTTTGGTGGGGGTATTACTTAGCACATAGATGCATGAATGACTGACTCTCTCTTTGTATGTGTTTTGAAGACAGCATATGTGCAGGACTGTATGGGTGGATGAGTGTGTATATGTGTGTGTTAGTGAGTGAATGACTGTCGCACTAGTGTTTTTATCAGTAACTACATATGTTTTAATCTAGTATATGTGAATAATGATGTATATAAGTGAGTATATGTGAGAGTGAGGGATGGTAAGAGTTCTTGTTTAAATTAGTATGTGTTTCTATACGTGATTGTTTAAAAGAGTAAGTATGTGTAAGTTTCCTTAGAAGTAAAGTGGTAGTGTGTGTATAGCTGTATATGCAAATAAATGGATGTTCAATAGTTTATTTGCATGTGTGAGTATGTGTGTGAGTAACTTATGGATAACTGTCGGTGTGTAACAGGATGTATAGGTGTATCACTACATATGATGAGTGAGTATATGTATGAGTGACTATATAGAACTGTTTGTCAATGAGTGGATGTGTATATAGATGGTGGAATTACTGAATTGGTTGTTGTAACTGATATGGGTATCTCCATTTTTTGGAAAATTTTAGTTTCTATTTTTGAATATGTGTTTCAAGGGTTACATTATAGTGAAAGGAGGTCTGTCACTCTGTCACAAGGATGGTGTCATCAGTGATGTCATGAGTGATGTCACTGACCATGTCATGAGTGATGTAATATGTGACGTCATCAGCAGTGCATTGCACGCGCAAGTTATAGTGAGTCCAACTAACTATAATGTGGGAATTTCAATGGTTTAATGCGAGTAAAACGTCCAGCTAACTATAACTGGTGTGAAACCTATATTTTTTTCAGTGAATTTAATAGGTTTTTTAAATGCTAATTCCTAACTATAACTGGTGTGAAACCTATGGTTTTTTCAGTGAATTTCATAGGTTTTTTAATAGCAAATCTCTATAGGTATGAAATGTGATATTGAATTGAATTTTATATTGTATAATTATGTAATAGTTTTTTTTTTTTAATTTTTTTTGCTCGGAGCGCTCCCGGGGCGCGTACCGGTGCGCTCACCGGTAAGCGCAGTGTTACGGCGCGCCCCGGGGCGCGTACCGGTGAGCGTCCCGTTAGCGCTATTGCCGCGAACGAAAACAACATCGTAACGTATCGCGTAGCCGCGTCTGCGTGATACGCACGGCGTAAGGGCACCCGGAAGCACCCACGCGCATACGAACGCGCTGCGTAAGCGCGTCGGGTCATGTGACCTGAAAATAACACTTTTCATTGGTTGCTAACATTTTTTTTATAAAGAATGAAATCCCCACCCATTTCCTTCACTTCTTCTTTCACTTTTGTGACTGAAAGACCTGCCTGTTTTGCTGTCGGTTCTTTGTTGGATATCTTTGATTATCATGGCTGCCAGACCATCCAGCAGTGAAGATGACTCCAATGAATTCATCGATAAAGAGCCTCCTCAGCCAAAATACAATGAACATTTCATCTGGAATTTTTTTTCCATACCTGATCACCAGAAGAAGGTAAATGCTCCAAAAGTGGAGTGCAGGATCTGTCACACAGTCCTGTCATGGGGTGACCCCACTAAAAAATATTCTTTTGGGAACTCCACAATGCTTCGCCATGTGGAGAAAAGGCACCCCCTGAATTTTGCCCGGGAAAGTGTCAGGGCTCTGGCACAAGAGGTTCCCAGTGATGGGGCCTCTACATCAACCAGAGGACGAACACCATCAATGAGGGGGAGATCACAAGAGCAGGTTCCGAACATTCAGCCTGCATTTAACAAAGGCGCCCTTAAATGCAGATACTGTGATCAGCTACTTTCCTGTGGGGAGCAAAGTGTTCTGCTCATGGTTCGAGCATTGGAGAACCATCACTGCCGTTACCAGCCCTAATTTTTTAAAAATTGTTTTTGCTCCTGTTGAGCAGTTTCCATTCCCTGTTTTTGTTGTAGTTCTAAAAAAAGAAAAAAGAAGAAAAAAAAAAGTTCTTTTCAGAACTACCTCCAATTCTCATCAAAGAGCTATATTCTTAAAACAATGAAAAAGAGTAAGTGAAGTGGAGTGCATTGATAAATGAAAGGAAAATGAGTAAGAAAGAACATAAAAGTATGAGAGGAGAAAGGAAGTGAAGTAGGGGGACTGAAAGAAGGTGAGTGTTGGGAACGAAAGTAAGGAGAAGGAGAGTGAACATGGGGAATGTGGTTATTCAAACAAAATGTAGAAAAGGAACGGGGGTGTGGAAGGGTAAGAAAAGATGCATTGCTGGAGTTGCATCATTTTTGTGACACTCTCCAGCAATGCATCACTTTTGCGCTTACAGATACATCTGAAATACTGACGTATCTAAAAGTACTTGCGACATAATACGTCATATATTTAATATGACGCATGAGTAGAAGACTGAAGGCCTCATTTATGAGGCCATGCGTCACTTTTACGCCACCGGTGCGTCACTTTTTGTGACGCACCAGTGCTGTTAAAAATGCACCTTATTCAGTCATATTTACAAAGTGACGCATCTAGGTAGATGCGTCACTTTGTAAACCCCTGCGCCACATTATACCTACGTCAGGTGTAATGTATGCAAAAGGAGTGTATTGACGCATCTAGGTAGATGCGTCACTTTGTAAACCCCTGCGCCACATTATACCTACGTCAGGTGTAATGTATGCAAAAGGGACGTATTGACGCAAGAAAGGGTCGTACAGGTGACGCAGTAAAATCTATGAGATATCACTATGTCACTTTTATGACGCTGTTGCGTCCACATCTTGCGCCTGTTTCACAGCAGGCGTAAGACTGATGCAGGCCCTTTCACATGGGGCCTGGCCCCATGTGAAAGGATGCATTGCTGGAGTAGCATCATTTTTGTGACACTCTCCAGCAATGCATCACTTTTGCGCTTACAGATACATCTGAAATACTGACGTATCTAAAAGTACTTGCGACATAATACGTCATATATTTAATATGACGCATGAGTAGAAGACTAAAGGCCTCATTTATGAGGCCATGCGTCACTTTTACGCCACCGGTGCGTCACTTTTTGTGACGCACCAGTGCTGTTAAAAATGCACCTTATTCAGTCATATTTACAAAGTGACGCATCTAGGTAGATGCGTCACTTTGTAAACCCCTGCGCCACATTATACCTACGTCAGGTGTAATGCATGCAAAAGGAGTGTATTGACGCATCTAGGTAGATGCGTCACTTTGTAAACCCCTGCGCCACATTATACCTACGTCAGGTGTAATGTATGCAAAAGGGACGTATTGACGCAAGAAAGGGACGTACAGGTGACGCAGTAAAATCTATGAGATATCACTACGTCACTTTTATGACGCTGTTGCGTCCAAATGTTGCGCCTGATTCTCAGCAGGCGTAAGACTGATGCAGGCCCTTTCACATGGGCCTGTCCCCATGTGAAAGGATGCATTGCTGGAGTTGCATCATTTTTGTGACACTCTCCAGCAATGCATCACTTTTGCGCTTACAGATACGTCTGAAATACTGACGTATCTAAAAGTACTTGCGACATAATACGTCATATATTTAATATGACGCATGAGTAGAAGACTGAAGGCCTCATTTATGAGGCCATGCGTCACTTTTACGCCACCGGTGCGTCACTTTTTGTGACGCACCAGTGCTGTTAAAAATGCACCTTATTGAGTCATATTTACAAAGTGACACATCTAGGTAGATGCGTCAGTTTGTAAACCCCTGCACCACATTATACCTACGTCAGGTGTAATGTATGCAAAAGGAGTGTATTGACGCAAGAAAGGGTTGTAGAGGTGACGCAGTGAATGAACTGGGTTTTCCCCATGCTACGCTCCCCGGTACGCTCCCCGGTGCACGTACCGGGCGCTCCCCCGCGAAAATAAAAAAAAAGTAAACATTTTTTGCCCCGCGGAGCCTTTTATGGCCCCCATAACAAACCTATGGGGTCAGGGGGGGTCTACCCTGCCCCCTTTTGGTCATTTGCCCCTTTGTTTTTTGCCACCTCTTGTGTCTCGATCCTACCGAGACACAAGATGGCGGCTGCTCCGGACTGTTTGGAATGTTTACAGACACCCGAGAGCCAATCAGCTTTCCGCTCGCGAACTCGCGTGGCGCGCTGGTACGCGCCCGGTACACGTACCGGGGCGCGCCTATAGATATATATATTTTTTTAACCTAAATTACTCAAAATCCACTGGAGCACATATCTTGAGACATAGCAAAGGCACATCGGGCTACCAGTCCCTACAATTTTGCCAAGTTTGGTGGAAATCCATTCAGCCGTTCGAGCTAAAAGTGAGTTCGACCGCCCTATGGAAATTAACATGGGGAAAACCATGTCATGAGTGATGTAATATGTGACGTCACTCATGTGATGACGCCACTCATGTGACGTCATCAGCAGTGCATTGCACCCGCAAGTTATAGTGAGTCCAACTAACTATAGCGTGGGAATTTCAATGGTTTTATGCGAGTAAAATTTCCACCTAACTATAACTGGTGTGAAACCTATGTTTTTTTCAGTGAATATATATATATATATATACATATATATATATATATATATGTATCAAAGGTGTTGCTCAAGCATCTCCTGCCCACTCCAAACCGAAAGTTGTATCGTTGTAGAAGGACTTCTTGGGTTAAGTCCTATTAATTAGGTAAAGGAATACGATACTCGTAGGATTTTAAGAGTTCTTTATTCCGCCGCCGCCAAACGCGTTTCGACTGCCAAGCAGTCTTGCTCACTGGACAAGAGGAAAAAGCGCGCGGCCATTTTTAAATAAAGAAGTTACACGTAATGAACTACATGTCAAAAGACATGAAAGACAGACTCGTAGTTTTTTGCATGATCATAACAGTGCTTGTAGGATCACAAATATCCTGTGGCAGAACAACATGATGATTATATAAATCACATTTCTGTGTTAACTTACAAAATTAGTTGGTAAAACGGACATGTTTTGAATTACCTGCGTGAACACGTTGCTGCACGCACAGAGCTTTCATCCCCTAAACTTGAAGTGTAGCATCCCCTATGGGGAAAGCCTGAGAGTTAGGCGTAACTGCAGTACCCCAGAAGAGACAGCAAAAGAATTAGGGGTGCTAAAAAGAAGATTTACAGAAAGAGGGTACCCTGAGAACTGGATCGATCAGGGAATTTACAAGGCATCAAAAAAGAAAAGAGAGGAAATTCTGTTTTCCAACCAGAAAATCACGCAAACAAAACAAAGCCAGTGTAGGTTTATAACTACATTTTGTAAACAGCACGTTGAGGTGAGAAGAATACTCAACAAGCACTGGCACATCATCAAGAATGACCCGATTCTTGGGAAGGAGGTAGACAGGCGACCGCAAATCACCTTTAGAAAATCCAAATCCTTCAGAGATTCCCTAGTGAGCAACACACTCAAAAAACCACGTCCAAAGAAAAATTGGCTATCGGAGAAAAATGGATTTGTGAAGTGCTTAAAATGTAAGGCATGCACGCATGGTGTAAACTGTAACAAGTACAAACTGGGCCTTTCTAATAGAGTTGAAAAAATTAAAGGCAAGTACACATGCAAGACAGATTTTGCTGTCTACGTGCTGCAATGCCCTTGTGGCTTGCGGTACGTGGGGAGCACAATCAATGAGGTACACAAACGTACCTTGCAACATTTGAGAGCCATTAAGAATTCTGACAGATCCTACCCCGTAGCACGGCATTTTGAGAACTCGCATAATAAAGACCCTAGTGGTCTTACATATTATGTGATTGACTCTATTCCTGCAAGCCTAAGAGGTGGTAATCGCCTAAAAAAATTAAGACAGTTGGAATCTCGCTATATAATTAAGTTAGATTCAAAACAACCGAAGGGTCTCAATATGGAGGAGGATTTACATACACATCTTTAACTTATAGTAAGTGAATACAATGGGAGAAGCTACCTGTAAGTGATGTATTTAACTGTTCACGAATAAGAAAGCTTTTTTAGACAGGCTATTAGCAAAATTAACTGATTTGGTTTTGTTCAGTGTTAATAGAAATGAGATTTGAAAATGAATCTTGGCAAAACAGATGGATTAACTTTAGTGTTGGTATTTACTTAAAATGTGGCATGACTAAGCAGGTTGACATATTTAAAGGATGTATATGCTCACTTGAGCTTTATTCTGTAAGCCTATGCTTAATTACATATCCTGTATGCCCACTTGGGCGAGAGCATAGCCATACACCCTTAAGTTTGTCGATAAAGTTTGTTGACAGATCCTAATGGAACGTGTAAATTCACGCAGGTAATTCAAAACATGTCCGTTTTACCAACTAATTTTGTAAGTTAACACAGAAATGTGATTTATATAATCATCATGTTGTTCTGCCACAGGATATTTGTGATCCTACAAGCACTGTTATGATCATGCAAAAAACTACGAGTCTGTCTTTCATGTCTTTTGACATGTAGTTCATTACGTGTAACTTCTTTATTTAAAAATGGCCGCGCGCTTTTTCCTCTTGTCCAGTGAGCAAGACTGCTTGGCAGTCGAAACGCGTTTGGCGGCGGCGGAATAAAGAACTCTTAAAATCCTACGAGTATCGTATTCCTTTACCTAATTAATAGGACTTAGCCCAAGAAGTCCTTCTACAACGATACAACTTTCGGTTTGGAGTGGGCAGGAGATGCTTGAGCAACACCTTTGATATATATATATATATATATATATATATATATATATATATATATATATATATATATATATATATATATATATATGTATATATATATATATATTCACTGAAAAAAACATAGGTTTCACACCAGTTATAGTTAGGTGGAAATTTTACTCGCATAAAACCTATATATATATATATATAATTATTATTCGCTCCACAGCACCAATAACGTGGTGCACTTGCAGGCGGGTGCTCCTACATGCGAGGGTGTTCCCGCATAACAATTACTGCTCAACTCTCCTCCCAATATCAACCTCCGTCTGGAAAGAAAGCACTTGCAGGGGCCAGTCACTGTTAGTTTATTTCACAGCAAGATTTATCACAAACGAAAAAAGACGCGTTTCGGTAAAGACCATCCTCTATGTCTATGTCTATGACTTTCTTTCCAGACGGAGGTTGATATTGGGAGGACAGTTGAGCAGTAAATATATATATATATATACATATATATATGAAAAAGCTCTGAGAAAGTATACAGCACTCTCGGGGGGTTAAATCCAGGTTGGATTTATTTTGCACAGAAGTTTAAACACAAACGCGTTTCGGCGGGACACCTTCGTAAGTAGTGAGGCGGCCGCCATGACGCAACTAAATAAATACACACAAATCACCATAGCTACAGTCACGTGGGAGATGGTCACCACTAAGCGCCATGTTAGTGTCAGGCATGGCGCAAAATCATCACAGATTCATAAAACAAGTGCAATAAAAGTGCAATACATCAGCCAAACCTAAAGCTCAATTCAAAAGTAATTATAGAAAAGTTCTGTGCCGAAATTGAGCACAGTGTATCAATAACAGTAAATGCGCAAATAATGTCAATCTGGGTCGCACTCTACGTCATAATTGCTGTTGGTCTAAATCCATTTTAGAAAAAGTTAATGAATTAACCAAAAGAAGGGGGGGGGACATACCCTATCACAATATGCAAAGTACATCTTATATGATAGTGCCCTAAATGGGCTACCACAATCAAATATAACTTGCAGCCTATGTTGACTGGACATAAACGCTCAATAGGGCCCTGGATGGGCATATTGATTCAAAAAGGAAAAGACCTCCTATATACAGTAAATTTGGTGCGAGTAACTTGCTAAATTCATTCATCAATGAGTTTGAAAGGATGGCAAAAATAATTTACTTGGTGACCTACATTCCTAAAAAAATGTGAAAACAGATAATCAGAACAAAATATCTACAGTCTATATTTACAGGTGTAACCTGAGCTCTTCTCCCATATTTAGTCCTAAAGGTGTCTTGGTGGCCAGATCGATAATATAGCGAGATTCGAGTCTCCTCAAACGTTTCTCTCTATCCCCACCTCACGGGTCTCGTGCCACATTATCCAAGCAAAAGTACTTTAAGAGTTTACGATTGCTATCATGATGCAAATGGAAATGGCGTGCTACGGGATAGTTGCTATCGTTGTTCTGTATAGCTCTTTGGTGTTCTAACACACGAATCTTGGCAGGATGAATAGTGCTGCCCACGTACCTAAGCCCTCAGGGGCAGCTGAGGCAGTAGACAACAAACGGTGTATGACAATTCATGAATTTATTGATTTTGATCGGTGCTTCCCGCCCTGGTATTGAATAGGTCAAGGTTTTCTTACTGTCAGCACAGGCTTTGCATTTATTGCAAGGATGGAAACCTGCGAGTCTCTGTATACCCTTGTTCATCGGTGATAGGTGACTTTGGACTAGATGGTCTTTGAGAGATCTAGTTCTGCGGAAGGTTACTGCTGGATGATTGGGAATGTCATGACCAATAATTGGATCAGATTTTAAAATACTCCAATTTGAGTACATGATCTTCTTTATACTCCTAGCTGCATTAGAAAAATTAGTAATGAGTCTAAGATTAGTGTTTCCTGTACTGCTCTTCTTCGGGACCTGTTTGATGCGCTCAGATCTATTTGCAGTTTCTGATTTCTTCCATGCCTCTTTCAGGACCCTTTCTTTGTAGCCACGCTCCCTGAATCTGTTAAGACATTCTGCGCCAGCTTCTGCGAAGTCTTCTGATCTAGAGCTGTTGCGTTTTATGCGCAAAAGTTCCCCGTACGGGATACTGTTTTTCAGATTGCTCGGGTGGCTGCTAAGTGCATGAAGCACTGAATTACCCGCTGTGGGTTTCCTGAATAATGATGTCTGCATCCTACCATCTGTTACAAAGACCTTAACGTCTAGGCAAGTGACTTCCCTTGCACTGATCTCGCCAGAAAACCTGAGATTTAGACTGTTGCTATTCAGATGTTTGATGTATTCACTGACTGATTCCTCACTGCCTCGCCAGACAAGAAAGAGATCGTCTATGTACCGCCTCCAAATAATAGTTCTCTCAATCCAGTGGTCGCAGGAGTCTGACCAGGCCGCCCGCTTCTCCCACCAGCCAACGAACAAGTTTGCGTAGCTGGGGGCGAAGCAGGCTCCTATGGAAGTCCCCCGTTTTTGCCTGTAAATATGTTCCTGAAAGATAAAGATGTTATTTTATGGCACGACACGGAGGCCAACATTATGCAATAAATCCTTTATTGCCACCACTCAGCAGCAAGAAAAAACACAACATGTTCTTAGAATACAGAATATAGAACTTCTGAGAACATTCCAAACTCAATAAAACTCCTCTCTTGTATGTACTCTTCCTTCTTTTATTGCTGCTGCTCAAAGAGATAAGTACAATTTATTTTCTTCAATAGAGATTTAATGAAAATAATAATAATAAATAATAAATAAACGAGGAGCTTGATGATTTAGGCTCTTGTAGAATTTGAATAAATAGTATAATTTTGACTTCATTTAGGAATTGTATTTTAAAATGTTATATATAAGTAGCTTTGTCTTTAAAATAATGAAGGTTGTTATATCCTTTTACATTAAATGTGTTTTATGTAGGGATATCTTGAATATCCTCAAGTTTTAAGACTTTAAAAATATATATGTGCCCTTTTACTCGTATAAAACCGTTTCTTCTCCTTTTTAGTCTGTATGCCTGAAACGATATACCAGGTTTGACAAAGGTGTTTGATTAATACATTTTGGTTAGTTAACTTATTTTGAGCGTATCTTATTGTTAGTAATGCGCTTTTATTCTTGAAGGCTCGAGCGCTTACCGTTAGTTTTCATTTCATGTAGCGCGAATCAGTCAGTTGTAGGACACGCGAGTCAGAGGGGCTCGTGCGTGAGGAAAGCGCGAGTCGATAGAGCTCGAGCTTCTGTGATGCATGATTCTAATGCGAAGTCACAGAAGCTCTCCTGCGCGCGCAGCGTCATTTTGACTGTTTGGAAACGCTAACGAGGGTATTTTGGCATACGGGAGCCTTGTTACTTTTAGCGTTGCTAGGCAACGAACTTTCAGACGAGGGAACGTTTTTCCTTGAACACGTAGGACATAATATTACATCGTTTTCAGTCGGATCGTTTTAACGTAAAGGGAGTTTTGTGGTCTAGCGGACCTTAATTTGTTTGAAGAGTCTTTCGTAAAGATTTAATGTTTGGGTTTGGACAGAGATATTTTTTAATATAAAATTTTTAGTTTAGTATTAAGATGGAACAAGGTGAAGGCTCTTTAGATGAGAGGATTAATAGGGCAATTGAAAAGATTACTACAGAGGTTTCATTACGTATGGAAAAGAAACTAGAGATGATGTCTGTTTCTAAGTCTGGGGGACATGAGGAAGAAGGTTTTTATTCTGCTATAGAGAATGATTCTGCACAGAGAATGACAAAAAAGGCTTCAAGGAAAAGGAAACATGTTTCTAGTAGAGAGGAACATGATAAAAAGTCAAGAGTTACTAATGTGGAACATATTTGCTGTTCTGACAGGCAAAAAGAGATTGCTACAGGCAATAAGGAAGGGCATGTAAGAGGCCCAAGAGAAGATAAAGGTCGTAAACACAAATATGTTGTGTGTGAGGATTCCTCTGAGAGTGCAGAGGTGGAAATCAGCTGTAGTTCTGATTTTGATTCGGAAGAAGAGTTGCAAGCTAAAAGGTGTAGGAAAGAGAGTTTGTCAACAGAAGGTGATTCTATAAAAGATCCAATGGGCGATAACATGTTTGATCCACTTTTGATTAAACATCCTTTCTCTCCGGAGTGGACTCCTTCTGAACATGTTGTGAAATATTTGGAATATTGGATGAGAAGAGAAATCCCTAAAGAAGTTAGGGTAAGACTGAGATCGGAATGTCCACGACCCTTAGTAGATAATAAAGTGTTAGTAACACCAGAACTTGATTCAAAGATGATTGCTTTTATTGCTACAGGAGGTCGTGATCCGAGGAAAGGTATTGACAGAGGATTGAAATCCTGTCAAGATAGATTATTAGATGTTGTAGGACCAGTAGCCAAAATTTTTGATATGGCTGAGGAAGCCAACGTGAATAAAAGTGAGATTGATGTACAAGAATTAAGGGAATGGATTCAAAGAGTTGTCTGTTTGCTAGGCAACGCGAATACAGCCCTGTCGATTGAGAGGAGAAAGAGTTTATTACTTAAAATCGACCCGAAATTAGTAGACCTTGCTATTAAGGAAGAAGGCCCATTGGCGAAAGGGCTTCTTTTTGGTGATGAATTTATTAAAGAATTATCGAGAAATGTGGGTGCTTTTAGCAGTCTACAAAAATCACAGAGAGAGATCAAGAAAGTATTCAATGAGCGTGTTTTTGGCATGGCCGGGAGAACGAGGGGCCGGTTCCCTGGCCGAGGTCAAGGTATTACAAGAGGCTCATTTTCAAGAGGTTTCGGAAGAGGCTACTATGGTCAGCAGTATTCTAGAGGAGGATTTTTCCCTCAGAGACCACGTGGAAGAGGAAGATTTAACAGGGGAGAAAGACGTGGCAGAGGTTCAGCTGGTAAGTCGAGACCTTTCTGCTATCCATGTAAAATTGGGCGGCAGACTTGCCCAATTTCTAAGTGTTTGGAGGACTATAACAAAGGATCCTTGGGTGTTAGAAACAGTACAGGGTTTCAGGATAGAGTTCATAGATTTACCAGTTCAGGAAAGGATTCCAAATCCAATAACGTTTGGGAAAGAACAGTTAGATTTGATAGACATAGAGGTGAGAGAATTGATTCAGAAAGGTGCGATTGTGGAAGAAAGAGAGAATGTGGAAGGTTTTGTAAGCAATATTTTCTTGGTGGAGAAAAAGGACAAAGGAGGTATGCGTCCTGTAATAAATCTGCGACAACTGAACGATTGGGTGGTTTATCACCATTTCAAAATGGAAGGGATTTATCTTTTAAAAGATGTTTTGATAAAGAAGGATTGGTTAACAAGATTGGATCTGAAAGATGCTTATCTAACGATTCCGATTTGCAGGGAACATCAGAGATTTTTGAGATTTGCTTGGAAAGACCAACTTTGGAAATTTGTATGTCTTCCGTTCGGTCTGTCTTCAGCCCCGTGGTGCTTCACGAAAGTACTGCGTCCTGTGGCAGCCTACTTGAGAGAGAGAGGGATCAGGTTAATAATTTATCTAGACGATATTTTATTGATGGATCAAGACAGAGAATCTCTTCTTTCTCATACGGCTTTGACAATCAAATTAATAGAGTCGTTGGGTTTTGTAGTCAACAGAAAGAAATCTCAGTGTACCCCAAGTCAACAGACACAGTTTTTAGGTTTTGTAGTAGATACAGAACAGGCCATGTTGAAACTACCAAAGGAAAAGTTGAAAAGGATTCGGAAAGAATTAAGGAATGTGTTGAGAATGGACAGTATATCCTTAAGGATGTTGGCTCGAGTTGTGGGTCTTTTGTCTTCAACAATTCAGGCAATTTTTCCGGGTCCTTTACATTACAGGGCTCTTCAGAGATTGAAAGCTTATCATTTAAGGTGTGGTTTGAAATATTCAGAGAATGTGTGTCTTTCGCAGGAAGCGAGACAAGAGTTGGTTTGGTGGTTAAGGAATATGGATGCATGGAATGGGCGTGCAATATTTGGGGAGAATGCAGATCTGGTTATAGAATCGGATGCAAGTATGGAAGGCTGGGGTGCAAGGTGCGGTTGGCTGAATACTGGAGGACGTTGGACGAATCAGGAAAGAGATTTACATATAAATTGTTTAGAATTGTTGGCAGGATCATTCGCTTTAAGATGCTTTGGAGATCAGACTTCGAATTGTTCAGTGATCTTGAGGATGGACAATGTTTCTGCGGTACGATATGTGAACAGGATGGGAGGTCCTCGTTCAAAAGGTTTAGCAGACATAGCAAAGATCTTTTGGGAGTATTGTTTGGAAAGGAATATTTTTGTTCAAGCAGAACATATTCCAGGGAACTCGAATTCTGTGGCAGATTGGTATTCCAGGAACTTTTACGATTCAAGCGATTGGATGTTGGACAGACTGGTTTTTATGAAGTTGAACCAGTTTTGGGGACCGTTTCAAGTGGATCTCTTTGCGAACAGAGTAAACAGACAGGTAACCAGATTTTTCAGTTGGCATCCAGATCCGGATGCGATGGGTGTGGATGCATTTCTGCAGGATTGGAGAGGTCTAAGGCCATATGCTTTTCCCCCCTTTTCAATGATAAGCAGAGTGACAGGAATGGTCAGGAAGTGGAAGGAGACAGTGGTTCTGATAACCCCATTTTGGACCTCTCAGGCGTGGTACCCTATGTTATTAGAGATGAGTGTGGATTTACCAATTCTTCTCCCTGTATTCAAAGGGATTTTACGAGGTCCTTTAGGGGAGTTTCACGATTTAGTGACGTCAGGGCGTCTGGTTCTACTGGCTTGGAGGCTTTCAGGAGAGTTTGGAGTAAGCCAGGACTTTCATCAGAGGCTAAGAAACTCATTGAGGAATCATGGGCTCCAGGTACAAGGAAGGTTTATAGGTCAGCATGGAATAGATGGAATGGTTGGTGTGTGGAAAGGAGTTTGGATCCCGTTTCAGCAGATGTAGTTGATATCTTGAATTATTTAACAGGTTTATTTCAAGGTGGTTTAGCTTATAGGTCAGTGAATTTACATAGGTCTGCTATTTCAGCTGGACATGAATTGGTTAATGGGATTTCTATTGGTCAGAATGTAATGGTTAAAAGGTTGTTAAGAAGTATTAGATTGGCAGTTCCTCCTGGACCTAGATACTCCTCTTTATGGGATGTATCTGTTGTTTTACATTTATTCGAGTCATGGGAGGACAATACGTTTTTAAATCTGAGAGATTTGACTCTTAAGCTTACCATGTTGTTATGCCTTCTTTCTTTTAGAAGGGTTTCAGATGTTCGTGCTTTGGAGGTTTCGAGCAGATGTTATACTCCTGAGGGTATATGTTTTTATATAAAACAGAGAACAAAGACTAATTCTAATTCAGTTTTTTATCCTTATCTGGTAGAGAAAGAAAAGCTTTGTGTGGTTCGTTGCGTTAAAGAGTATGAAAGCAGAACTAGGTCTCTTAGACCTATTGGGGTGGAACAATTACTGGTTTCTTTCAGATATCCCTTTAAGGCAGTTTCGGCATCAACTTTGGCAAGGTGGGTTAAATTACTTATGGAAAAAGCAGGTGTTGATACAGGTAAGTTTAAAGCACATTCTGTTAGAGGTGCGGCTGCTTCTAAAGCAAGGATTTTAGGTGGAAGTTTGCAAGATATTCTGAGGAGTGCAGATTGGTCATCAGATTCTGTTTTTAGGAAATTTTATTTTAAACCGATTGAGAGTGCTGCACAATGTATTGTTGATATGCTTTGAACTTGCATAATGTTGGCCTCCGTGTCGTGCCATAAAATGTAGATTTTCCACAGCCTTGGTGGGCTGAAAATCTGGATTTTATTAGGGACACGGAGGCAAATATTATCCCACCCTTAGCCCGAGTCCCTTTTGATTATTTTCTGTTATTTTTTTGTGCAGGTCAGAATACGTATTAAATGGACTTTATGAGATTTGTTGTTTTCATATCGTCGTTGGAAAGAAGAATGAAGACTTCGTGTTCTATTTCAAGTTTATCAGACTTTGTTTGTTACTATATTCTCTTTTCGCAGGCAACATAAGAAGGAAGAGTACATACAAGAGAGGAGTTTTATTGAGTTTGGAATGTTCTCAGAAGTTCTATATTCTGTATTCTAAGAACATGTTGTGTTTTTTCTTGCTGCTGAGTGGTGGCAATAAAGGATTTATTGCATAATATTTGCCTCCGTGTCCCTAATAAAATCCAGATTTTCAGCCCACCAAGGCTGTGGAAAATCTACATTATACAGGCAGAAGCGTAGAAATTCTATCAACATTTCACTGTGGTTGGTAAATTTAGACGGTCGCTGTTTCAAAATTTGTTGAATAACATCAATTCCCTGTTCGTGTGAAATGCTAGTGTACAAACTAGCTATGTCCAAAGTAAACATAAGGAAGTCGGGCTCCCATGGACTTCCCTCAATGTAACGCAAGAAGTCTTTGGTGTCTCTGGTGTAGGAAGGCAATTCCTCTACAAAAGGGAAAAGATAATAATCAATGAATCTTGACATGTTTTCCAATAACCCACCAATTGAGGAAATCAGTGGGCGCCCAGGCGGTTTGGCTGAATCCTAATGCACCTTAGGTAGGTGATAAAAGGTGGGTATCCTGGGATGAGCAACCTCAAGAAATGGATACTCCTCCTTTGAGAGCATACCTCTCTCGTGCCATTTGAGGATTAATGCCTCGTACTTGGTGATGCTCTCCAAGTATGTTTTCATTGTTATGGGCACATAGTTGTCTCAATTTCTGAGTTGGGCAAGTGCTTCATTGCAATAGTTCATCCGTGTCTGTAGGACTACATTGCCGCCCTTATCACTGGGTTTGATTATTATATTCTTGTCAGATTCCAGTTCTTTCACTGCTTGCTTTTGTGCATAGGACAGATTCCATTCCGGTTTACTTTGTCCTTTCTCATTTTCCCTCATCAGTCGAATGACCAGTATCATTTTATCATGGAATGCATCTATCATGTCTAAGGGTGTTTGTGGGGTAAACTTAGACACTGGTCTAAAGGGACTAGCTTCTCTGGTTTGCTGGTTTATGGAACTATTTTCAAGCATGCTGGTTCTTGGAATAGCAGTTTGTGTTGCAGAGCCTTCCACATTAAGGTCCTCTATCGTAGCCAGGAGCTCTAGTTCCTCATCGTTCATTGATGGATTGCAGGAAAGGTTCTCAGAACTACTGGCAGTCCCCATACCTTTAAGTTTGAAGAACTTGAAGAGTTTGATCTTACGTACAAATTTAAAGATATCTATATGTGTCTGTGTGTACTCAAAATTGCTGGTGGGGCAAAAGGTCATTCTAACCTTGAGTACCGACTCCTCAGTCACTAACATGGCGCTTAGTGTTGACCATCTCCCACGTGACTGTAGCTATGGTGATTTGTGTGAATTTGTTTAGTTGCGCCATGGCGGCTGCCTCACTACTGATGAAGGCGTCCCGCCGAAACGCGTTTGTGTTTAAACTTCTGTGCAAAATAAATCCAACCTGGATTTAACCCCCCGAAAGAGCTAGCTACTTTCTCTGAGCTTTTTCATGTTTACGCGACCCTGCCAGCGCGTGATGTGCACCCGCTACTGAGTGCGCGGGCTCCCTGATGGCATGGAACCAGGAGCGTTGATACATATATATATATATATATATATATATATATATATATATATATATATATATATCTCAAGGTATTCCGCTTTTCTTGGGCAATCCTGCATAAGTTTTAATAAGAGATACGGACCACAGTTAGGTGCTTGAAGTTTTATTCGGTGCTTGTGGTCGCCATATATGTATATATATTTTATTTTTACTTGCAAATTATCCTCTGTTTGAAGACACACTCTAAAACAGATTAATTAAAGCAAACCGGCAGACTTTATTTCAGAAATTGTTCAAAACCTTACACGTTTCGGCGCAGAGATACCATTGGTCACAGGCATTTCATGACGCAGCGCAGTGTTGCTTGAAAGGCTTTCTACCAGCATGTGATTTATTCTAATTTGCTCTCCAGTGGGCCTCACAGGTGAGTATAACATGTGTTGCATTCTGGGATGTGCAGTCTAATCTTGTTTCCCTCCAGTGGGGTTTGCCCTGCCCTTCAATTTAATTATTACGTTTAGTAGGTTCTACTGCTTTCCTAGCTGTTAACTTCATTTTCCAAGCCCTTCAGTGGGCCTCTGAAGAAAAAATATTTGGTGATTGTGCATTCTCCACCAACAGACTGGGATCAGTTCTGTGTCCTTCTGCCCCCTTCTAACCTTTAATTATATCACTGGAGAATATTGGATTCCATCTTGGAATGGTAAAATGCTACTAACAAAGACATGAGCAATGACCATCTTTGATTGACCACATCATTTGCTTGACCACCATCGTCCCAGAAACCATGACATGGCGCTGAAATGGCATTGCAGGTAAGCCATTTTTTTTTATAAAAGAGCATGACATGTTTAATCGTAATCTTATTTCGGCATCATGACAATGCTCTTGCATGCTATGCCCAACCTTAACATTAAGCAACTCAATGCAGGTGAGACATCTAGGAGCCACTGAGGCCAAGGAAAATGCATCCCCGACCCGCAGGCGACCCTGGTTCCTCACAGTAGACGTTTCTTTAGGCACAGCATCACTAGAGAGCACATGGTGCAAGAATATTCTTCCTTGTGAAGTAAGAAACGTTGTCCGATGTATTGAGACAAATGTATGAAGAGGCTGGCTCAAGCCCTTGCTAGTATATTCAAGCAACTTACTTAGTAAACTCCGAGTACTGAGGATTTGTATAATTTGTCATGTGAAAATCTGATTTTGCTGATCAAAATGAAAGAATTACAAATAAGGAATAGCAGACCAACTACGCCTAAATTCACAATTAGAGAATCCGTTCAAGGATGCCAGGAAATAGTTGCAAAATGACCACCACCCCAGACCTGTTTGTAAATAGTTGCAAAGTAAAGAGGGACAGCCCAGTGCATTGAAAATAACGACAGGCCTTTCCCATGGACTAAAAATGCTAATATATATTAGAAATACACTTAAATTGTGGATTAGTCAAACATACTCTGCTAAAGTAAATACTTGACGTCAGATGGAGTAAAGAACAAGATTGATACCTGTTATTTTACACTTAGCGCACAAAGTATTAACTATGCACGTGAATGCAATTAAATAGATTTGCTTGAAATTGGTGAATAAACAGGATGCAACATATTCAGCTGTTATGTCTCCAGATTGTATTCTCCACTGGCACACAGCTGCTCTGGTAGTTATGATTATGTACAATGTAGGTATTTTCCTAGACAGTCAAATAAACAGTAGGCAAATGCAAAAATATGTGTCTCATAATTCAAATCAACAGTGTCAAACAGACATAGTCAATCCGATAAAAACTATTTTATAAAAAGATCTTATGATTATTTTATTTAGTACTTCGTACATAAAGATAAAAACAATGTAGGTATTCAAACAATAAAATACAAATCATATATATAACAATTATATTCCATAAAATACAATACAATAAACAAAACTGTGGCGAAGCTGTATACTGTTCGACGCGCGTTTCGGCGTGTGTAGCGCCTTCGTCAGGAAGTAAGGCCACAAATCCTGTATAGCTGAAACAGGAGACTCAGGTTTACATGTGGAGCTAAGGTACTTCTGTACAGGGTAATACCTTGTTGTGTTAAAAAGTGGATATTCCTTAGAGCAACATATTGTCGTCAATATTTTGAGATATAGTAGTCTTGAGGAATTCTGGTGATGTACTATTCTTAATATGGTCCCAGTGTCAAGAATTATAGCGATAAAAATCTTTAAAAATGAATATGTTCATACACCTGGTACCTCATATATGAGTCTTAAGTTAATATTTGAAAGGAGCGCATGGATCGGGATTGATGCCCGTTTATTGTTGGTTCCAGCGCATGCAGACTGTCGTCCATCAGTTTCCGTCTGCAGTCTTTGTGTTAAAACACCGTCGGGCGGTCGATGCTTGATTTTAAAGGTTAGTGTAGACGCGAGAACGCCATGCTTATGATTATGTAAGCATGGCATACTTATTTATGACTTTGTGCCGTCTCTTTGGTAAATGAACCTGTTTTGTCCTCTGATCCTCAGCACAGCTCTGTTTGGTCCAGGCAGTCAGTCAGTTAAGTAGAAAGGGATGACAGATCATTTCCTAAGTGCAAACCATCCTGATCTGCTTATAGCAATTGCCTCTTCTTGACACTGACAATGTAGGTACATGGGTTTCTATTGCAGTAACCCCCCCTACTTTTTGACAGACTACTGATACACTTTTACTTGATGTGCCCTGGGTCCCTGCCAATCAGGTTCCCAGGTCCTGTGTTCTGCCCCAAAACAAACCCAATTGGCATCTCTGGCCACAGGTCAGTCCCTGGTAAATGTTACCACAGGTACCCAGGGCACTGTGACCAGAGAAGGCCTCTAAGGGCTGTAGCACTTATTGTGCCACCCTTAGAGGTCCTGTACCCTGACACTCACACACTGCCTTTACATGTTGTGTGTCTTGGCACAGAACAAAGTGAAGAGTCGACATAGCACACATCCCTGTGTGCCATGCCTACAACCCACTGCCCTGGTATAAGCCAGTCACGACTTTAACTGGGTACACTATACCAGTGGTGAGGGTACAGGTGCATGAGCCTTGTACCCATATAGTGTCTAAGTCCATTCTTAGACATTGTATGTGCAGTGATGCCATTAAGAGTATATGGTGATGGGAGTTTGTCATTACAAACCATAGCCCCATGATGGCTACACTAAAAACTGAGAAGTTTGGTATCAAATTTCCCAGGACATTAAACCCACACTGATGCCAGTGTGGGATTTAATGAAAAATGCACGCAGAGAGCATCTTAGAGATGCCCCCTGAAACCTAACCCACTTCTAGTATCCAGGCTGAGTGGCTGCTTTCAGCTGACACCACCAGACATGTTTATGGACCCCGGGGTTGAGAGCCTGCTGCTCTTGGGACCTGAAGCAATGCACTTCCTGGGACGAGGTGCCAAGCCTTCTCCCCCAGGATGGGTAGGGTTCATGAAGAGTAAGCTCAAAGGTTCGCCTCCTTTGTGAGCTCCCCTGGCCAATTGCTGCTTTCAGCAACTGGTGGTTCTGAACCCCACTTTGGGCGGGAGAACCAGTGGGAAAAACAAGTGAGGAAGAGAGGTGTGCCAACTCCACCCCTCTGGTTGGGGAGGCGAGGTGAAGCACAACTCTCAGTCCATGCCATCTTGAAGATGCGGGACTCAGCCAACCAGGGACAGGCACATGCCCCCCACTTCCACTGGAGAGTGGCATAATATGGGTGTATTCACCCCAGGGAAGGGACCCACTGGTCCCTGCCCTTTACCTCCCTGTAACACCCCTAAATCTAGTGTTCAGGGGCACCCCTGAACCTTGCTTCCTCAGATTCCCGCAACCTAGTGTGGAGTGGTGTGGCTCACTGGTTAGAGGCGGCAGACCCGGAAGCAGAAGTCGGCCCGGGAACAGGGTTCGATTCCCGACGCGGCAGGGTCGTGGACCAGGGTCAACGGACTCGATAATTCTCGCCTCGGTGCCTACTCTAACCAGGGGTCGCACTCGGCAACTCTGGGCATTAGCTTGCCTAATCTCCACAATGGCCCCCTCAACGCCGGGGATGCCTGGCTCCACCTTGAGGATTCCCAGCAGGGACCATCCCACAGGGAAAGCCAGGACGGGTTCCCCAGCGGTATACAGCGCCAGGACGCCGGCTGGCAACAGTGCGCTTTACAAGTATACACATTACATTACATTACATTACCTATGAAGAAAAAGGACGAAAGAAGACACCCAGCAGAGGAGACTGAAGAGAACAACTGACTTGGCCGGAACCCTACTGGCCCATCTGCAGTTTCTAGAGATCCTGCGTCAAAAATCGTCTTGTCCTGTAGCCAGTGATCTCCAGAACCCCTGGGAGGACTGACTGCCTACAACAAAGACCGATCTCCTGTAAACAGCAGCCCTGCTCAAAAGAAGTTCCGAAAACAGACTCTGAGCCTGCTGAGGACAAAGAAACCTGACGCCTGGAACTACCACTGCACTCGTCGCCTACGGCCCGAGTTCAAGTGGCCCACCGCTCCAAGCGAGGTCCCCCAGCACTTCAGAGTCTGAGTCCAGCGTGGGTTGACCCCTCCAGGACTCCCCAATGTCACCTGCAGCCTCTGCACGGAGACCCCCCAATCCCGAGTGGCCCGGTAAGGTGTACTCCAACCTCAAAAGACACCTCTGCATCCAGGCACCCTGCACCCTGGAGAAGAGAACCTAAGGGGGAACCTACTTCCCCGAGCCCTTCAACTTACCTGCCCAGCTCTTGGTTCCTCCCCAAAGTCTTCCTGGACCGAGCCTGCAGCTGAAAACTAAAACCGAAAATCCCCATTGAAAACAACAGGGCACCCGACGCCAAAACAGCACTCTGCACCCGGCCGCCCCAGCGCCAATGAGGGTACACCTTTTGTGCTGGCTTGTTTCCCCATTTGCCCTGAGCAAAAGTCCAGAAGCTTTGCTCCCACAGCTAAGTGGCCTGCTAGTCAGCAGCCACCAACCAGAGGCCCCCTTTCACCCATTGGATAACATTAGGCCTCTGCACTCTGCAGTCGGCCACCCTAGTGCCGCTGAGGGTGTAACAAGAGTGCATTCTTTACCCTGTGGGACCCCTGAGTCTACCCCCTGAACCTCAACTCCCACTACCAAATACTTACCTCAAAACCGATAACATTTTTCTCCATAGTATAACATTGACTGTTTTTCTTTGAAAAGTTTCTGTGTATAGTTTGAAAACCTAAAGAAATTCTTTAAAATTGTACCGATTAGCAACAACAATTTTACTTACCTGTTTGCAGGAAATGTCCCAGTGTAGTATCCAGGTATACTACACTGTGTAAGAAAAGTAATCACAAAAGTAACTTACCTGTAAACACTTTTTTCCTCCATAGGATAACATTGACTGTTTTTCCTGGAAAAGTTTGGAAGTGTGGTGTTTGAAAACCTAAAGAAATTCTTTAAAATTACACTTTTTAACATAAACGATTTTACTTACCTGTTTTCAGAAAATGTCCCAGAGTAGTATCCAGGTATACTACTCTGAGTAAGAAAAGTAATCCAAAAAGTAACTTACTGAAATCCCATTCAAGTCTATGTACTGTATTTACAAATAATTGCATTTCTTTGAAATAATACTGTAAGTCAAATCAAAGTACATTTACTATTGCAATCCAAACTGTTTACAAACTGCATTACTACTGTAAAGTATGTATTGCGTACCTGTGCCTGGCTTGCTTGGTTCTATAAAATAAAATAACTAAAAGAATATTTTTATACAAAAACAATTGGTCTGAAGTTCTGTCTTTGAGTGTGTGAATTAATTTGCTGACTAAGTGTGTACAACAAATGCTTAACACTGTCCTCTGATACTGCCTTACTGCTCGACCACACTACCACAAATAGAGAGTAAGGCTCTAGCTAACTTTACCTTTGCCTACCTTTGGGGTTTCGCTGAACTCTGTGCAAACTAAACCTCACTTTGGTAAAGTATATATAGAGCCAGCTTCCTACAGACAGTCTTTGCTCTTCAGTACACTTTTAGATATTTGTACAGTTCTGAATAAAACTGACAGCTTGGTAAAATGTCTTCTCCCACGCTGACTTTTATAGTCAATGTTGGACTTAATTTAACAGCCAGATCCAAGACCTAGCCCAGGCTTTTGCCCTCCTCACAGTGCGCAGAAATGTATTTTCACCATAGAAAAGCCTGCAAAGTGACAAGCTTTGCGAGGATGAATGGGAAAATGAAATATATGAAAGTGATAATACAAGTCGCAGACTTCTTTGTGACTCACCATGTCAACTTTGCAATACATTGAGAGTAGTGGGGGGAGAAAGGGCCCCTTACCCCGGTTCAGAAGGAAGTTGAACAAATCATTGTATGTTTATTGAAAACCCATAGAAAACGGCATACTCCCAGAAGCCCTTTTCACAATATGCCACTATTTTAGCTGTTTTTTTCTTCTCAACTGATTTTTATTTGCATATGTTGTATTAAGTACATGTACAGTAAATGTTAGACACTACTTCACAATAATTTTGTGCATAAAACATTGGTTTGATTATTGACAGTAAGGTGAACATGTGTCTTCTGTACAACTCAATATCATGAAATGTAGACACAACAGAAGAGCAAGGATGTCGACAAGGAGAGAGGACAAAAAAGAATAATTTTGGCAACATTACTAGAACAGTCTTTTTAACAACAAATGAAGCTGGGGGGTGCTTGTTCACAGATGCCGCTATTTTTCAGTTCATTTTATTTTTATTTAAGGAGTTTTATATAGCACGAACATGACCCGCCCAGTTATCAGAGCGATATACAAATAGCAGACAAGTTAAACATATAAATGTAAAAAGGAATAAGAAAAAAACAATATAGATACAATGTAAATACTGGTTTAGCAGATTCAAGATCCAGAGGTGCACTCAGGAAATAGACAAGCTGAGTGACTTCAGAGCTACTTTTGAAGGTATCAATTCAACATAAGCAGTTACTTTTTCTGTGAAGGAGGTAGTCGAAGGGGTTGATCTGGTTTCAGGAGGCAGTGCTTTCCATATTCCTGAGGGAAGACTGGACTGTTGTCACCGCTGTCCCTTCAGAGGTTTAGTGAATTAGAATATAGAAATTAAGACAGAGGCAGAGATAGTGGTTACATCCACGATAAAGGATCTCTCCTTTTGAGAACCCTAACAAGAAAGTGTATGGAATATTTTAAGATCAGCTACAGCAGTGGGACATGGGAAACCCAATAGTGTTTCATTGGAAAGACATCAAAATTAAAATCAACCTGTGACTTAGTGTGAATGGTTTTCTTATGCCTCTGATCTCTGGAACTGAAAATTGCACAGCATCGCTGTAGGAGTCAGTGCCCGGAAGCATATATTTGCAGCATGCCCCCTTGTGATTATTCTTGACCCAGCATCACAATGCTTAGATCAGGCTGCTGTTCCATAACAGGCAGTAAAGTACCGCCAGATGGTAACTCTAATTTTACTTTATTGCTCAACCTGACCATAATAAGGCACATGATTTTTAAAATCCCTATCCCAAATATTTTTATCATCAAAAACTGATACACATATTGAGGAATTGCCTCAGATTTTTTGGCTATGTACACTTAGGCAATGTGGGTGGCAGCGGTCTTCAGTGTCATTTTTCTTGAATTGATCTTCTTTGCTGTTAAATAAAAATCACCTTGAATGTGGACAAGAAAGTTGCCTTTGTTTAGTATGTCATTACCAGGGAACATTACTTGTAACATATTGGGATACAAGACTTAAGGACCAAAGAACTAGGTAGAATTGATAGCTGTGTAAAGAGTGTTGTATAAAATCTCTGCTAAAGGAAGAAGTAGTATGAACATCCATAATTCTTCTTGTGACATACATAAACAGCAAATTAATTGTACTATCCTCTGTTTTGTTCTTTCTGTCTAATCATCACCTGTGGTTGACTGCAAGAGGATATGTGAATGCTCACTTCCAGTAGGTGATAGAGTTCTCTCCAAACTTTGGAAATGGATTGGATTCCTCACTCTGAAGCAATCATTGTTGGGATTTAATGAAGCCAAAAGATATTGTGGATAACTAAAACAGGGCAAAGGTAAGTCCTTGCATAGATATGAAGTGGGACGTGTTAACCTTTTTTGTGGTCTTGACATATAAAAAGTCTTGTGCTTTGATGACTGGAATTTACAATAAGCAACCATCAACTCATGTTGCCAAGCCACAAATGCATCCTTAATGTTAGAATTGCATTCAGAACAGAGGAGCTGCCCAGAATCAAAGACAACAGCATGGATTTCCAGGGGAAGATGAATATAGCTGCAACAGCTGCAACCAATGCCATCAGTTGATAAGTCAGCTTCTGTGGATTATCGGCCTATGGGCTACTTATTTTGGAGAACCGGAGCGATGGGGAACCAGGTCTTCAGTTTATTAAAGGCTCTATATTTGTCTATGTCCCACACATAGAGTCATATTTACAAAAGCTTATCACTACAGGATTATCACTTTTTATGATGTCCCTTTGGCAATAAGCCCTTCACCCTATTTACACAGTGGGGTTAAGCCTCCTTTTGAATAAGGTCCACTTCTATGCAGCACTTAGCGTGAAAGGGGCTAGGCAATGGGTGTTGCGGTGTGCATTCCTCCGAAGCACCCATTGGTTTTTGATGCTGCCCCCTATTTACAAGTAGCATAAATATGGGGTAGCGCGAAAAATAAGACCAGGCAAAACCTGGTCTTAACAAGGAGAAATTATTAATTTCTCCTCGTTTTTGCTGTTTCTATGTGTGCTGCATTCATTCTTTAGTTGGGTATGATATTAAGGGAAATAGATCCAACTGCCTCTTTTCAACAGTGTGAACATTGATGTGCTGCTGATTTTCTGAAATCCTATGTTAGATTGCTATTCCTTCATAAAATGATACTCTGCGTGGTAGAAGTTCTCATAGCAATAGTAACATTAGACATCTGCTTTTTTCAGATATAATTTTTTTGTATATTCTGGAGTAGACTCTATCTAAACTCTACAACACTCACAAAGTTGAGAAAATTGGCAACATCCTATATACCTAATATATGTTTTTGTCAGATATTCCATTTATTTAATGATTATATCAATGAATTAATTCATATCCATTCTCTCACACTTTCAGACATTTATACATTTATCTTTCTACGTACACACTAATGTACGCTTCATCAAACTTGGCATGCACGTGTGCCTTTGTGTGTGTTGCCTGTCAATATAGTGTTTTATCTGTGTAACTATATGTGCCTTTGTGCTTTGTATGTGTGAGTAGACTTCTAAATGAGTAAGTTTATATGCAAACCTATTTGCTTGTGTGTAAAGGTGGCAGGATCTATGATTATGTGTATGATATGTTTTCATTAGGAATAAACAATAAAGAAAAGGTTATTTGCTGTCCAAAAGAAAAAAGAAAAAAAGAAAGAAAAAATATCCATATATGTAAAGGTATTCAGTAAGGAAAAATACTCAACATGAAATAATGTGAATATGACAGCAATACAAAGAAAAAGAGACAGATTTTCCTGAAACAGTAACCATGAAATGTGTGGAGTAAAAGAAATAAGGTGAAATTGAGAACCACCTGGCACCAAAACAGATTCTAGAATTATCTTTCCAGGTTAAAGCAATGAGTGAACAGGCAAACAAAGAGAATTCTCTTTACTAGGGTAACTTAGTCCTTACGAAACTACCAGGTTCCGCTACGCAATCTTTCTTTTGAAATGCTTTTGCATACTGTTAAAGATAAATTTGCACCAGGAAATTCCATCTAGGAAATATCATATATTTGATTAAAACTCTCCCTGAAAATACATTGTAATTCTAGAATTTCAACAGTTTGTCATTAATTGTAGACCAAAATATTAAATTAGTAGTGTTTAGGCCATAAACATAAATAATCATTAATGGGACATCAATTAGTAAGAAATAAATAAAAATCAATCTGCCTTCTGAATCATGCTCCTCATGTTTAGCATCAAACCAAAGATTGATGATACAGAATTATAACACCATTCTTCTTACTTAAAGATGGTGCAAAAAAGTAACTTCCCATAATCTCTTTAATTTATCAAATTAAATATCAGGTAAGTGAGGTTCTTGACGCACAGCAATCTGACCCTGTAAACGATATAACTGAGCAACAATCCTTGACTGCTTAAAAGGGTTATCAAGATCTCTTAACATTCATTTACATAATTTGAGCATACAAGTAACAAAAAGAGCATTGAATGATCTTTAAGTGCAATGCTAATTATAAAATCCATTAAAATAAATTACCAATACATCCTACTATGCGAGGACACTGAACAAAGAAAAAGATTGAAAAGAAAACAGGAGAAGAGATAAAAGAGAAATACAAGAGGATGAAATCCAACAAACAAAAGGAAGAGAATGGTAAACATACCTACAAATAAAACATGAGGGTAGGGGACGATGAATACGCTGGAAAAACAGCTGCACTTAGATGGCCTGCATTCAGGTTGTGAAAACAGCCAATAAAAAGTAAGACACAACAAGAAAAAGAATAGTCAGTGTGCTAGCATAGTAAAGTGAAAAATAATAACTTAAATTAAAGAAACTGCTGTTTCTAAAGAACTGTCCTAAGAGTCCAACTGTGCAAAAAAAGACTATTTTAATATGCGGGCCCTTGGCAGTGAGTTAAAACGGGGGCGGATATTATGGGAGATCTTTAGGTGACTCCAATATCCTAATCGGTCAACATTTTTCAGCCATGCTCCCTTTATTGGTATGGCTTTCTTCAGGACCTGTGTGTGGTGGTGTAAAGTTAGGACAGTTCTGTTTAACATTCACTCACCCACTATCACTGCACTCTCACGTTACAATACCCGCTCCGCTGTATCCAGGCGTGGCGTCCAATGATGAAGCATGTCACCAACTAGGTTGGTGAGTGAGGGCTTTTTTCAAAACACAATGTGTTGTCTCCTCATCACATACACATGCTAGGAGCACCTACTCCAGAGCTGGTTCTTGTTGATACATATGCCAGGGGAAGTGAATTGGCTCCAGTACTTTTCCTCTCTCTCCTATTGATACCTATCATCTGCAGTTTTAAACTGCCATGTCAACCTGGCAAGTACAACAAAAACCTGTGAAGGACCTCTTGCAGAACCTATATTCCTTTTATTACTAGCCCTTGGCTTATAAAGTCCCCAAAGAAAGACTCATGTTACTTTCTCAAAAAACACATTTTCTTTAGAAATGACAAATTATGTAAAAAACATTTTTTTTACTTTTTCATATTTGGTTTTACAAATAGTGAGAATTCATTTGACAAAAGAGTGCTAAATACACAAATCACAAATTTAAATCTTGCAGTTAATTCAACAAGGTTAAACAAAATAAACAAATAAGTTCAGAAAAAATGCCATTATAAATTACTTCTCTGCCCCAACAAAATCATTCACACCAGCAAACACACTCCATAGCATACCAGTCATAAACTCTAACACACAACATGTGATAAAAAATATATATATATAAAAACACTGACAAATGGAAACCGACAATGTGTATAGGCAAAAAAGTCCTATTGTTTGTTACAGTCCAGTATAGGACGTCATTTCATTATTAAATATGTACCATCATACATGTTTCATTTCTTATTGATGTCTCATATATTTCACTAGCCGGATTCCAAAAGGTCAAAGGCCGACGTACATTTTGGTGGGAAACATATTCTTTAAACCAACTCCATCAGAACCAATGATTCAATTTATACAAAGATTGTATAAAAATGCAAGTAAGCAGAGATATCTGTAAACAGAGGAAGAATTATTTTATTACTTTATTTATAGAAAATGTCTGCGGGGGCTAATGCGTACTAATATCACATGAGCTCATGCTTTTAATGAAAGCTAAGTTCGGTAGTGCACCAGGCTGAAAGAAATTTCAGTGTAGCACCTATTATTTAATAAAATTGTCTACTAGTAGCTAAAGGAGAGATGAGCAGACTGACCGAAAATTAGTCTATGCAGCAAGAAGTCCATTCACACCACAAAACACCCATGTGTATCTAAAGATAGGTGGTGTGACAAAGATCAGTCTTCAAGAGTAAAGACCCAAGGTCTAGTTTAAAAAAGAGAATTAGTGATATAGCGATGTTGGAAATGTAGGCACCTGGCGAGTCCTAAGTCCAATCGTGAAGCGAAGGCTTCTTACCAACCACTAGGCCAACTGTAAGAAACGTGGGACTCTTCTGCTTAAAGTCTCATGAGAGAGTAGTATGAAACGGGGACCATTTATCGTCTGCAGAGATAGTAAAAAGATATAGGCATAATGTGAAATGTAGTTAATGCACTTACAAATAGCGAAAGACATGGCTAGGACCTTGGTTATACATCTTACCATAAGTATGTGTCCCTCAATTTTTCTTTCATCAACGGTATACGCTCAGAAATCGTTCCTTCAAATGAGTTTCAGGTCTACCCTTCGTACATGACCAACTCCTGGCAGCGTCCTGCAAGGTATTAAAAGTACCTGTATTATGTGCAACCGAGTTTCTTTTATGTAACTATGCTGACTTGTGCGAGCGCAGAGATAAATCACTGGACGTGCGTCTGGTGTGCTGGTTATGAGCCGTACGAGCATACCACTACCAGACTAGATAATCCTCACTGCATGTTAAGTTAGAACACAAATCTATACCTAATGACACAGCCTCTGTGGACCACTATGTCTGGTCATCAAATAGTCATACCATAGATCTGCCCCTACTAATCTCTCTATAAAGCCTTCAAGCAAATTGTAGACCGAGCTTGACTAGAAAACTGCAAGATGCAATTAACTGCAAACGCCAAAGACGCCATAATTCCTATCAAAAACGTGCTCTCTAATACCATCGTAGTACCAGTCTTTGAAAGCGTGATGATAGAAAAACGGTGTTTCATCGGTAAGCGTCCATAATGCAGGGCCGAAAAAACCCGCAGTGTTCCAAGTTTTAAATATATCCGCTTTGGATCCGCTTTACATAACGCCAAAGGCAGAGGCGAGGCAGAACCTACATGCAAAGAGGCGAACTCAGTTAAAGCGGGGGAACAGTTAACCATAACTGATTCCTGGAATTGGCTTCCCAAAATACTTAACAATAAACAACCGAACTGACCGATTGGCCAAGAAAGAAATAAAGTAGTACATAATAAAATACATATTATTTCATGGAATATAGCGGGCGCAAAAAGACTGCTGGACGACGGTCTCGCCTCGGACGACTGGGACAATGCCGACATAATTGCCCTGCAAGAGACATGGCTGCAGGAAGAAATTGCATTGGCGGGCTACATCCATTACAGTTAATCAAATTGTCATGCCAAAAAGAGCATGGTCATAAAACGACAATATTGATCAATTACTACACCCAAGCGAATCATCAGATAAAAAAGACAAAATACAACTTATTATGCAAGAAAATACTAAAACTTCGGAGCTCTGAACCAACTTGGAACATCATTCTAACGGGAGATTTTAACTCTAATCTCATTTATACACCAGAGGAAGATGAGATATTAACCTCAGATAACATACATTGGAACGTCCCCCAGCAGGCAACAGGTGCAACAAAGAGCCGAAAGGACAGCCTAGCCACTCACTTAGTAACTGACCTAGAGTACCTAGGTATGCGAGTACTGAACGGCAGAACAGAGAAAGACAATCCACCAAAGAAAACGTTCTACGGTCCTTATAGTCAATCCACATTGGACTTTATGATAATAAGTCTTCCATTGATTCCTTCAGTACTCACTTTTTATATCGAATATACAACAATGAGCGATCACAGCATGCAACATCTGAAACTCAACTTTTTTTCTGACACATTGCAACCGGTGTATTCCCTGGAAGGCCAATTAGGAACAATCAACCAGAAACGAATACACTGGAACAGTTAGACTAAACTGAATTGGACCTTAATAATAAAGGACGCTCTCCAAGAGGCAAACAGAGCTACAACAGATAAGATACAAGCCTGGTCTCTTTTTCTTGCGAAATTAAAGTTAATAATGAAACCAACAAAAAGATCGGCAAAAACCAAGCACCCGACTAAGAAACTGCCCTGGGGACTAAATGAACAAAGAAGGGCCTTACGGAGAAGCCAAAAAAATCTGCACTTAAAAGCGAACGACCCGAGCTGCTTGAATACATTTCATGTCCGCAGAAAACTTAATAAAAAAGGGATCTGGGAGCTGAAAAAGAAGGCGAACGACGACTTTTGGATTAACTTACTGGCCAGCTCTAAGTTACAGGACTCAAATAAATTTTGGACCACAATAAACCAGCTGACAAGGCACGAAATGTTCTGTCCTCAAATATTCAAGAAACCGTTTGGTCAATTTTCCTGTCGACAAAATTTGAAGAAAATCGATGGAAAGCTCCAGAACAGACATTGGGACCTGCGGAACCACATTTAAACAGCTGTGAAGAACACCACCACACTAACCGCACGACAACGGCACAAAGGACATATACGTGTACTGAAGCCACAGATGGCTGGTACACGGTTGACGAGATCATCACCATCATCAGAAAGGGAAAAAGAAATGGAGCGCCGGGCCCGAACGGCATCCCACAAATTGCCTTTAAGGATGCACCAGACTTTTGGGCACAACATCTCGAAGAGCTTTTTACAGACGTTCAAAGTTATAACCGCATCCCAGAAAGCTGGAAAGGCTCTATCATCACCCCAATACACAAAGGAGGAGACAGCGCAAACCCTTTAAATTACCGCCTAATAACACTCCAGGACATCGAAGCTAAATACTTTGCCTCTCTCCTTTTAAAAGACCTTGTCAACTGGGCAGATGATAAAGCTATAATTCCAATAAATCAAACCGGCTTTAGAGCCGGCATCGGAACTACGTCTAACATACTAACAATAACAATGATAGCGGAAAAATGCCAGCGTTCAAAGCAGGACCTGAACCTCTGTTTTATCGACCTGAAGGCGGCCTTCGATAGCGTTGATCGCAAACTATTATGGGCGAAACTGAAAGCCTGGGCCATTCCAGAGAAAATACTGAGGGGGCTACTCCTATTCTACACAGATACTTGGACACAAATCAAGTTAGGGGATGGATCACATCTATCAAGAAAAGTATACACATCGATCGGTTTAAAACAGGGCTGCGTTTTAGCACCACAGCTTTTTAATCTATTTATAACAGACCTCTCGGGAAATTTAAACATCTGTAATGCGCACGCACCGTAACTTGGTAATTTTCATCTTACCCATTTGGCATACGCTGATGACATTGTTCTTATGAGCCTAACTAAAGTGGGCCTGTCCAGACTACTGTCAGTAACATCACAATTTTTGACGGCAAATAACCTCACTCTGAATTTAGCTAAGACAAAAACTATGTCGATAACCAACCGTCGTACAGTGCAACTTAACATATCATTTGAGGGAAAACCACTTGAAAGAGTAACAAACTACAAATACCTAGGTTACTACCTCGATGACAAGCTCACTCTGATCGCCCCAAAAAAATATATGAAGCAGAGAGCCGGAGCTCTAATTTTTGCACTTAGCTCACTGGCAAAAAAGTTGCAAGGCCCTTCGCTGAAACCTCTACTAACAGTGATGGCAACCAAAGTACTTCCAACATTATCCTATGCAAGCATAGCCATGCAGGGAAAGGATGACATTACCTTAAACACCCTTACTGCAAAAATCTACAAGAAGGTCTTGCAACTTCCACGCACAGCTTCTCCTGCCCAGACGCGTTTAGAATTTGGCCTGATGAACGAGACACTGGGAAGATTCTATACAAGCATTAGAGCATGGTATAGAATTAAATCGAATTCTACAAATAACACCTTGGATAGCTTGTTATGGCAGGAATTAGAAAATCAACAGAATTCTGCCGCAAACAAATATCTGTCAGGCGCTCTGGAGCACACATGCACGGTAACCTTGTGGGAAAAAAACCTACCATTCACGTCCTTTAAACAGGTTCTAAAAAAAGCGGCCAAATTTCACTCACTAATTACGGACAAAGCCATCTTCGCCGCCCGCTCCCACGCATGGACCGTGATTAACAGCTATAACAATCTCATCCCGGCTAGCTACCTTGCATCAACATACTCCGTGTTTATAAAAAAAAGGCTGATGGCAGTGAGATTCAGCAAACTACCAACTCTGGCGGATGAACCTGCCTGGAAACGCCCAGAAGCTAACACCTGCCGACTATGCGGCATTACAAAGGAAGATATAATCCACATTATATGCCACTGCAAAACACTGACCCAGGAGCGAACACTCTTTCTAAAGAACATTTTTAAGGCCAAACGCCTACGCACCTGTAGATCTGCCATTATTGGTGCCTTAGACTCAACAGACCCAATAATTAATTGCAAATTTATAAAATTCTTGATAGCCTTTGAAAAGCGACTGAAAGCTCTTGATATCTTAAAATAAGATGTTCAGTATTATTAACTATTTTAACGACGAACACTCGGATAAAGCTCCTACCAGTATCATCCCAAATTTTGCATTTTAAACTGTACTATGTAGAAATTTTATTGATTTTATTGTAATGTTAAATTCTCTTCCATCTTCATTTTGTTATGGTTTTAATTAACTAAACAATAAAGTTTATAATATATCCGCTTTGGATCACGTCGCGCTATGACCCACGTGATCCCAACGTAACAGAGGTGACTTCCTGCTCGTATGATGTCCAGTCATTAAGAAAAAAGGAGCGCCATTTTGTAGTGTACAACCTAACTGAGTAGTACACCTATCTTTCTAAAAGGCTGGTGTATCTGACTATCTTATTACCCAGAATCACGTAAAAACACGTTATTCGAAATGTGCATTTATGCTCTCAGATTTGGCCGGAGTGAATCAATTACGACTTCACATGGAATATATATATAGTTCCTAATAAATAAAAAATGCGGTTCTTAGATCTGGTGTTGCATACATACCATTCATGTATATATAAGAGATCTCTAAAATAATATAAAAGAAGAAAGCAAATAATCACTACAAATGGCCATTAGTGATTGCTGAGAATCATCATTGATTCTGAGTACCATCTAGAAGAGGCACAGGCCGTCAACTGGGATAGTAGGATAAAAGTTCTTTTATTTTATATTTAATGAGTCTTATGTCTTAAAGAGACATGCACTGAGGGATATCAATTTGGAGGTATTGCATAATTTATGCAACCTAGGCAAATTGTTAGAAATATTACGCAAAGGTGTCGACAATCATGATTTCCTCATTAAGTCCTAAGCAGACTCTATCCAAAAAGAAAATCCAATATGTTTCTCTCATCTTCCTCATTGTTTCCACCTCTTTTCCTGGTGTTGTTAATACATGTTCCAGAATTAACCAAGAGAGTTGGTCCTTCAAATGGCCTTGTTCGAGACAATGTTTCACCATTGGAGCTTGTGTCTTTTAAGTCCAAATGGCTGACTTGTGTTCTGAGTATCTTACACGAAATCCACGCCCTGTTTCCCCTATGAAGCCTAAGCCACATGGGCACAAGATGAGGTAGACAATATTCGCACTCCTGCAGTTTGTCATCTGTTTAAGTTTTCCTGTCTTACCACCATATGTCCAGGTTTGTGTGGTAATGGCAGAAGGGCAAGCATAGCAATTCCCACACCTGTGATTGCCCACAAGAGGAGGGAATCCTTCAAAAGTAGTTTTTCTCATTGTGCCCTTATTCTTGGGTCTGCTTGCACTAATTTGTCTCGGAGATTAGTATTTCTCCTAAAAGCTACAATAGGTTTCTCCAAGCTCTGTTCATTGGTAGTAAGAATTCGCCAGTTCTTATCCAGAATTTGTTTGATTTTATGGTTTATGGTTTATGTTAGAATGTCTAAGGACTGTTTATTTTAACTCCTAAACGGGCCTCCCTATTGTAATATTTGGTCCTCTTGAGCGATTGATGCGCCAGTATTCTGGGGTATCCTCTAAGAAGGAGTCACCTCTGAAGTTGTTCAGCATTTCAGCATTTTCAGCAAAGTGCTTCATAGTGGTACAATTTCTTCTTATTCTGAGGAACTCCCCAAATGGGATTGAGTTCTTTTGGCATACAGGGTGATAACTACTGTGCTCCAAAATGGTATTCTTGGCAGTCGGTTTTCTAAAAAGGCTTACCTCAATCTGTCCTTGTCTCCCCATGATCCAAATGTCTAAAAATTCCACTTTGTCCTTGGAATACTTACATGTAAATCTCAAATTAGCATCACTTAAATTAAGCCATGCTACAAAGTCCAACAATTCCTGCTCACGCCCTGTCCAGATGAAAAAAATATAATCTATAAACCCATGCCAATAGGTAATGTTTTCATTGTAAGGTGCTATCTCATTGAAAATATGTTTCCGCAAATGCTCACCCATATAAATGTTCGCCACACTGGCTGCACAAGAAGCCCCCATGCTAGTTCCCTTTGTTTGCTGGTATATGGTCCTCGTTTTATACTACTCTCTCATGAGACTTTAAGGAGACGAGTCCCATGTTTTTTACCGTTGGCCTAGTGGTTGGTAAGAAGCCTTCGCTTCACGATCAGACTTAGGACTCGCCAGGTGCCTACATTTCCAACATCGCTATATCACTAATTCTCTTTTTTAAACTATACCTTGGGTCTTTACTCTTGGAGACGGATCTTTGTCACACAACCTATCTTTAGATACACATGGCTGTTTTGTGGTATGAATGGAATTCTTGCTGCATAGGCTAATTTTCTGTCAGTCTGCTCATCTCTCCTTTAGCTACTGGTAGACAATTTTATTAAATGATAGGTGCTACACTGAAATTTCTTTCTAGCCTGGTGCACTATTGAACTTAGCTTTCATCAAAAGCATGAGCTCATCAATCAATCAATCAATCACAGCATTTATATAGCGCGCTACTCACCCGGAGGGTCTCAAGGCGCTTGGGGGGGGGGGGTCCGCTACTGCTCGAACAGCCAGGTCTTGAGCTGCTTCCTGAAGGCGAGGTGGTCTTGGGTCAGGCGGAGGTGAGTCGGGAGGGAGTTCCAAATCTTGGCGGCGAGGTAGGAGAAGGACCTTCCTCCTGTGGTGGCTCTTCGGATGCGGGGGACGGTGGCGAGGGCGTGGTTGGTTGATCGAGGCCTCCGGGTAGTTATGCGCTATATAAGTGGAATTTTTCATTTAATTTAATTTCATTTCATCGAAGCTGGCGTGTGGGAGTGTAGAAGTTGAGGCGGTTGTTGAGGTATCTTGGCCCTTGGTTGTGTAGGGCTTTGTGAGCGTGGGTGAGGAGTCGGAATGTGATTCTCTTGTTGACCGGGAGCCAGTGCAGGTCTCTCAGGTGTCCGGAGATGTGGCCGTGTCGGGGGATGTCCAGGATGAGCCCTGCTGAGGCGTTCTGGATTCGCTGGAGTCTCTTCTGGAGTCTGACAGTGGTTCCGGCATAGAGGGCGTTGCCGTAGTCCAGTGGGCTGATGACGAGGGCCTGGGTGACCGTCTTCCTGGTCTCGGTGGGGATCCACGGGAAAATCTTACGTAGCATGCGCAGGATGTTGAAGCATGACGAGGAGACGGCGTTGACTTGTCTGGTCATGGAGAGGGAGGAGTCCAGGATGAAGCCCAGGTTGCGTGCGTGGTCTGTTGGTTTGGGTGCGCTGCCCAGGGCAGGGGGCCACCAGGAGTCGTCCCAGGCGGAGGGCGAAGATCCTAGGATGAGGACTTCCGTCTTGTCTGAGTTCAGTTTCAGGCGGCTGTTCTTTATCCATTCGGCTACGTCTTTCATCCCCTTGTGTAGGTTGGCTCTGGCGGTGGCGGGGTCGTTGGTGAGGGAGAGGATCAGCTGGGTGTCGTCGGCGTAAGAGATGATGTTGAGGTTGTGTTGGCGTGCGATGGCCGCAAGGGGGCTCATGTAGACATTGAAGAGGGTGGGGCTGAGCGAGGAGCCTTGAGGAACGCCGCAGATGACTTCGGTGGCTTCTGATCTGAACGGGGGAGGCGGACTCTCTGTGTCCTTCCGGCGAGGAAGGAGACGATCCATTCTAGTGCCTTATCTTGGATTCCGACGTTGCTGAGGCGCTGCTCTAGGGTGCGGTGGCAGACAGTGTCGAATGCCGCGGAGAGGTCCAGGAGGATGAGGGCCGCTGTTTCCCCGTTGTCGAGCAGGGCTCGGATGTCGTCAGTGGCTGCGATGAGGGCGGTCTCGGTGCTGTGGTTGGCCCGGAAGCCGGACTGCGAGTAGTCGAGGGATCCATTCGTCTCGAGGAAGGCGGCCAGCTGCTTGTTGACTGTCTTCTCGATGACTTTGGCCGGAAACGGGAGGAGCGAGATGGGGCGGTAGTTTTTGAGTTCGTTGGGGTCTGCTGATGGTTTCTTTAGTAGAGCGCTGAGTTCGTCATGCTTCCAGCTCTCCGGGAAGGTCGCAGTGTCGAAGGAGGTGTTGATGATGTCCCGCAGGTGGGGCGCGATGACGGAGTCGGCCTTGTTGAAGACGTGGTGAGGGCAGGGGTCGGTTGGAGATCCGGAGTGGATGGAGTTCATCGTGCGTAGGGTTTCCTCGGTGTTGATCGGGGTCCAGACGCGGAGGGTGGTGGTGGGGGGTGCAGGTGCTGTCGTGGGGTGCGCTGGCTGTCTGCTGAAGCTGTTGTGTATGTCCGCGACCTTGTTGTGGAAGTAGGAGGCGAGGGAGTTGCAGAGGTCATGTGATGGGGTGATGTCATTGTTTCCGGCGCTGGGGTTGGAGAGCTCTTTGACGATGTTGAAGAGTTCCTTGCTGTTGTGGGCGTTGTTGTCCAGTCGTTCCTTGAATGCGGTTTTCTTGGTGGTGCGGATCAGTTGGTGGTGTTTTCGAGTGGCAAACTTGAGGGTGGTCATGTTGTCTGGTGTTGGGTCTCTGCGCCAGGCTCTTTCGAGGGTTCGGCAGTTCCTCTTGGAGCTCTTGAGTTCGTCGGTGAACCATGGTGCTTTCTTGCTGCCGGGTGTGCTGGGCGAGGTCCTCAGTGGGGCGAGGTCGTCTGCGCAGTTGCTGATCCATTTCGTGAGGTTGTTGGCGGCCTGGCTGGGGTTCGCTAAGCTGGCGGGGGGGGTCCCGGCTCAAGGAAGCGGTGAGCTGGTCGGCTGTGATCTTGTTCCATCTTCTGCGTGCAACCTGTTGCTGGTGGTGGTGGATCGTGTTCTTTCTGTAGCTGAAGTGGACGCAGCTGTGGTCCGTCCAGTGGAGTCCGGTGGCGTGGCTGAAGGTGATGTCCTTGCTGGAGGAGAAGACGGGGTCGAGTGTGTGTCCGGCGTAGTGGGTGGGGGTGGTCACCAGTTGCTTGAGACCTAGGGTGGCGAGGTTGTCCAGCAGGGTCGCGGTGTTGCGGTCGTTGTTGTTCTCCAAGTGGAAGTTGAGGTCCCCGAGGAGGATGTAGTCAGCGGAGGGGAGGGCGTGTGGGCTGATGAAGTCGGCGATGTCTTCACTGAATTGTGTGCGTGGTCCCGGGGGTCTGTAGATGAGGGTGCCTCTGAGGGTGATCCTGGGGTCGATGTGGATCTGGAAATGCAGGTGTTCGGCGGTTGTGAGGGTGTCGTCGGAGTTGCTCATGATGCGGATGGTGTTCCTGTGGATGATGGCGATGCCTCCTCCGGTCTGGTTGCCGCGGTCCCTCCGGATGATCTTGTAACCGTCTGGGATGGCGATGGCGATGTCGGGCGCTGAGGAGGCGTTCATCCAGGTTTCCGTGAGGAAGGCGACGTCTGGTGATGTTGTGTCGAGGAGGTTCCAGAGCTCGACGCTGTGTCTGTGGACGGAGCGGGTGTTGAGCAGGATGCACTTCAGGTGGTTGCTGCAGGTTCTCGGCTTGGTGGGTGCGGGTGCGGTGCAGGTCCGGATGCAGGAGAATTTGCAGGAGAGGCAGCTGAAGGGTCCGTGGGTGTACCTCGGGGTGGCTCGGTAGCATCCAGGGATCCGGCCGATGTTGAGTGCGTTGAGTTCGGTGGTGTCGTAGATCCGGCGGGTGGGCTGGTGTCTGCGGGGGCCAGGGGTCCGGGCGCTGGGCGCGGTCCAGGCGCGGACGGGCGCAGACAGGCTTACCTTTGGCACGCCTTCGGCGCACAATTGCCGCGCCCGCTGCGCGTCAACGCTGCGCGTACGCGCGGTGGCCATTTATGGCAAAGTGGGAGGGAGGGCGGAGCAGCCGGGAGGCGTGAGCGGGGAGGGTACAGAAGGAAAAGGGGGCGTGGCCGCACGCACGGCGGCGGGAAGCGGGGAGCGGGGCGGGGGGCACAGGCGGCAGAGAGGGAAACGGCACAGAACAACAATGTGGGAAAACAATATTAAAACAGCCAACAACACTATGGGAACAGTACAGAATGAGGAAAAACAGTGAAAGAAAAATGCAGTCAAAATCGAACACAATCACGCTACTACAGCGGGGGGCGGGGTCGTCGGGGCGGGCTCAGCGAGGCTGAGGGCAGCAGCGGGGAAGAACGCACACGCTACAGCTGGTGGCCGCGCGGCGCGGGGGTGTCCTGAGAACAGGTCACCCCGTCATGTGATATTAGTACGCATTAGCTACCCGCAGAAATTTTCTATGAATGAAATAATAAAATAATTCTTCCTCTGTTTAAAGATATCTCTGCTCCCTTGCATTTTTATACAATCTTTGTATAAATTGAATCATTGGTCCTGATGGAGGTGGTTAAAAAAATATGTTTTCCTCCTAAACGTACGTCGGCCTTTGACCTTTTGGAATCCGACTAGTGAAATATATGAGACATCAATAAGAAATGAAACTTGTATGATGTACATATTTAATAATGAAATGACGTCCTATATTAGACTGCAACAAACTATAGGACTTTTTTGCCTATACACATTGTCAGTTTCCGTTTGTCAGTATTTTTATATATATTTTTTATCACATGTTGTGTGTTAGAGTGAATGACTGGTATGCTATTGAGTGTGTTTGCTGGTGTGTATGATTTTGCTGGGGCAGAGAAGTAATTCATAACGGCATTTTTTCTGATCTTATTTGTGTTTATTTTGTTTAACCTTGTTGAATTAACTGCAAGATTTACATTTGTGATTTGTGTATTTAGCACTCTTTTTTCAAATGAAATCTCACTCTTTTTAAAACCAAATATGAAAAATAACAAATAATCATTTTACATAATTTGTTATTTCTAAAGAAAATTTGTTTTTGAGAAAGTAACATGAGTCTTTCTTGGGGGACTTTTTAAGCCAAAGGCTATTTATAAAAGGAATATAGGTTCTGCGAGAGGTCCTTCACAGGTTTTTGTTGTCTTTTTCCCCCCTCCTCTTGGACCATAAATTAATTCAGGGGGTTCCTTCCTACTACATTTGAACCTGGCAAAAACACCCACTTGCCAGGCCCTAACCTTTCCTTTCACTACATGTAAAGCTCCCCCTAAGGTATGCCCAAGGTGCCCCAATGGCAGGGTGCAGTGAATGTGAAAGGTAGGGCATGTACTGGAGTGTTTTACATGTCCTGATAGTGAAACACTGCCTATTTCCTTATTCACTATTGCAAGGAATAGGGAACAGCTCTCCCGCAGGCTATCATTGGAGCTGCCTTGTGACATTTTTACTAGTGTCACTTTCGATTGAGAAAAGCTAGAGATTTGAAGTTTAGGTTCCCTGGACTCAGAATTTAAAAATACATATTGTAGTGAAGATGGTTTTTAAATTGTGTGTTTGACAATGCCACTTTTACAAAGTGGGCATTTTCTTGCTTTACCATTCTGTGTGTCTCTACCAGCTTGTGGAATCAACGTCTGGTTTAGACTGGCAGGTGCTGTTTGTGCATTCACTCCAGACACTCACACAAAGGGAGTTGAGGTGTGCCCTGTATATCCTGATGGTTCTTCCTGAGTTAGAGTGGTGGGAGGAGTTGTCACTGACACCTGAATAGGGCTGTGTCTGCCTTTTTACAATGCGGTCTCCAACCGCTGTAGTGTGGCTACACCAGGCAGGACAACTGGTTCTAGTAAGCAAGTGTGGCTTCCTTTAAAACCTGCACACTTCAAAGGATGAGAGTGGTATAAGTAGTAGGGCCCTGACCCCAAAACTTTAGAACACTTCTGGACCAAGAGGAACTTCTGCCAAGGAAAAGAGCTATGAGGAGCAGTACTGCCCCTTTGCTGTGTGTCGCTTTGCTGGGTTGGCCTGCAGTTGTTGCTTCTGCTATGGAGAGGGCAAAGAAAGACTGAGCTTTGCTGTGTATCCTGCTTTAAAAGATTCTCCAAGGGCTTGTTGTAGAGCTTGCCTCCTGTTAAGAAGTCTCAGGGACACAAAGACTTCACCTGCAGCATCCCTGAACTCCAGTGCTGGGAGTTCTGACCTGCTTTGTGGTGCTAACTCCAGTTCTGGGACCTTGGAGGTTGTATTGCTGCTTCTTTTTGCTGAACACCCATGCATCACCCTTCCAGCATTGTTTTTCTCGCCGCAAGCTGCAGTGCAGTTGAAAAACACATGCCTTGCATCACTGCGGCTGAAACTATCGATGCCGCGCCTGTCAGTGGCTAAAGAAACCACTGCAGCCCAAGTCCCGAGCATCGAGTCTCCTAAGTCCGAAACTCCCGCTCTGACTCCGACACATGCCTTGCTGTGCACCTGGAAAAATCGATGCATCACCTATCTGCAGAAATCAATGCAGTGCCTGGATCTCCGTGGCATCAACCCGTAGTGTCTGGATTTTCTCACGCATTGCTCCACATCATCTCCTCTCCAGTAATGAACCAATGCATCAACTCCCTTGATGGCAGTAAGGAACAGATGCACCACATCCCCAGATGCAGGGAACCAACACCTTCCCTGTGAGTAAGGAACCAACGCATTACCTTCCCTGCACCTGTTTTCATCCTGTAATTTTGATGCATCAAAGGTACTTTGTACTAAAAGTGACACATCCATAGTTTTCTATGGACAGAGCTGTTTTTACCTTTTAAAAGTTATATTTTTGTATGAGTATTTTGGATTTTTTGTCATTTTGGTCATCTTTTGTTTAGATAAAGATATTTTATTTTACTAAACTGGTGTGGTGTCCATTTGCAGTGTTTTTGCAGTGTTTTCACTGTGTTACTGTGTTGTACACAAATGCTTCATACATTGATACATTGCCTCTGAGATAAGCCTGATTGCTCGTGCCAAGCTACCAAAGGGGTGAGCAGGGGTTATTTTTGGTGTGTAACTCCTTTATCCTGACTAGAGGGAAGAGCCTCTACTTGGACAGGGTACAAACCTGCCAGGTAGATACCCCCATAATAACATTTCATAACAGGTGAGAAATCATTTAGAGATACTTTCTGACATATCTATAACCCCTTCGGTCTGATTATACATATGAGCTTTCAGTTTCAATTGATCACTATAAGTAATAGCTTTTCCTTTATGAATAACTTCAAATACACCAGAATGTACTAGATCATATTTTGCATCCAATTCCTTTAGGGCTGGATTAAGTTCAAGAACTTTTGATTCCATTACAAAATATGTTTTTCTTTTCCTTTATAGTACCAAAACAACCTTCAAGATATCATTGATTTGCAGGAAAAGAAGTGTAATACCCTTTGTTGGAAAAAGAACAATTGATGGACAGAATGCAGAACAATGTCATCCATTCACCCCAGTACAGAGTTCTGGGCCTAAATCCATCGTTTTTTGCTCACCATGCCATTCCAGTTTGGACCCAGCCATATGCAAATGGGAACAGTCCAGCCCGAACTGCAAGGCCAGGCCCTTCCTGGACTGGAAACAGGCATCCTAGGATCGGTTTCGGGCTTTCAGCCCTCATCAGTCAGGATAGCTTGAGTCCAGTGACACAGAGAGCACAGGACCCACGTCTGGGCATACCCGTCCCACTCAGGGTGACAAATGCAAAAAGAACAATTGATGGACAGAATGCAGAACTTTGGGCTAGGGGAGAATGTTTGCTTTGTAAGTATTCCGTCCATCATTTGTTTGCTGTAACTCTTTTCGCCCTAAGTGGGATGGGTATGCCCAGACGTGGATCCCTTACTCACTGTGCCTCTGGATTCAAGCTAGCCTGGCTGAAGAAGGGTGACATACCCTGAAACCGGTCCCAGGATGCTTGTTTCTGGTCCAGGGAGGACCTGTTCTGGCAGTTCGGTCTGGACTGTTCTCATGGGGCACAGGGTCAAGACTGATTTGCATATAGCTGGATCCAAACTGGGGTGGTATAGTGGGCAAAAGAACGATGGATTTAACCCAGATCTTTGGACTGGAGGAAAATGTTTGCATTGTCAGCATTCCGTCCATTGTTTTCTTGCTGTAACACTTTTCACCCTAAGTGGGATGGATATGCCCAGACGTGGGTCCCTTGCTCACTGTGCCACTGGATTCAAGCTAGCCTGGCTAAAGAAGGGTGACATACCCTGAAACCAGTCCCAGGATGCTTGTTTCCAGTCCAGGGACGACCTGGTGCCAGTTCGGTCTGGACTGGTCCCATGGGGCACAGGGTCAAGACTGATTTGCATATGGCTGGGTCCAAACTGGGTGGCGTAGTGGGCAAAACAACAATGGATTTAACCCAGATCTTTGGACTGGGGGAGAATGTTTGCATTGTCAGCATTCCGTCCATCATTAGTTTGCTGTAATACCCTTTGTTGGATACATGTCCAGAATTCTCTGTCCTTCTGCCAAAGTCTATGACCCCTTTGAATATTGAGGTTATCACATTCTGAGTCACCTCAAAGCTTACAAAACAAGGCCTAAAAAAGGATATCATGTTTGATCCATCTGCATACTCAGAGATGTCATATATACATAAGTTATTCCATCAGTTCCTAATTTCATGGTCTTCTGCATGTCTTTTTTAGCTCTTTTACCTCGGGGTCCAACACAAACGCCTTATGGGTAATGCCTTTTTCATAATTTCCTCTATGCTCATAAATAGAAATTCTGTTTTTTATAAGTGACCATGTGTCATCAATTTATGAAGTTTTTTGTATTCCCCTCCATAACTGTCTTCAATGGAATGTTGGAATGAGAAGCTCCATTTTAGAAATGTAAGGCAATTACATATTTTATATTGGAGAGGAAGCTCACAGCTGTCGCTAGCCAGTCCTCACCCCCACAGCCGGCAGTTCTAATCTAAAACATGAGAAACAAGGGGCACCGCATATTTCAAAAGAAGCCATCTGAGTCAGAGCCCTGAGCTACATCATCATCTTATACGACACACATGGCAGTATCCATGTGGCTTTCCATGGATTGTTGTCTGTATTCATGTTTCTTTAAGGATGTGCGGATGCCTGTATGTGTGCCTTTGTCTGCATGATCCATATAAAATGATCAACCAAGGTCTCTCTCTCTATCCAACTTCACTGGAGGCAGGGCCGGCCTAAGGCATGTGCAAGCTGTGCACCTGCACAGGGCCGCCAAACCCCAGGGGCCGCCATGCCAATATATATCCTTAGATACATATTTGCGTGGCGGCCCCTGGCAGGGATTTGGCGGCCTCGGGCCCCCTACCTACACTCCCTGCTCAGGGCCTCCGTGAGCCTAGAGCCGGCCCTGCTGGAGGCAGATACACCTGAGTGCTCCTCAGATATGTTTTCACTTAAATGGTTTGCGAGCTGAAGTCAACTATGAAGTTAAACCACCACATAATGCTTAACATATTTGAACATTTGAAACTTGACAGTGGGGAATACAAATGAATGCAAAGTACGAACCTTTGCCCTCAGAAGATGCCATGGACACATGAGCTGTGCTTAGTAATGCCAGGTGGACTCCTGCATTAATAAAGGGGTTATTTCAAACCCCCAATCATCATAGCAATCCCACCAAACACACCTTAATGATTGTGATATTTAAAAATAGCAATGTAATTTTTATCACATGCTATAATTTGAGTGGTTATGAATTCTGCTTTCTGTGAACTGCGCAGAGAGCCCTCCTGTTCTCTCCCAGGAATCCAAGCGCAACACAAAGTGCACGTGAGAGTGTATGCGTGTATCTGCTCAAACTTGAACTGTTTTTCAACCTTTCCTTGGGTTCACATTTCAAAGCCCGAGACAACGACCATAAAATAAAAGGTGCAATTTGATAGGAATACCTAGAAAAGAATGCGGTGCTCGTTATTCTTGTCAAGAAGAGACTGACGTGTTACGTTCTATTTTGGAGGCCAGAGGCTGAGGTGTGAGCTTGTGCGGGGTGAAGAGTCAAAACATCATTTTGACAGAAAGTGGAAATACTTGTGCTCTTTAAGAGATCTGATGTCAGTGCACGGCCTGTTATTTCTAGTATCCTTTGCTTTCAAAATAATGCTCAGCTCAACAGAGCTTTCCAAGATTAAAGGAGCGGGTCATCAGAGCTTAGAATGCTGCTGGTTTGGGTCCCTGGAGGCTGGATCTCATGTATCGTAAGAAAGCCCCTGCAGCATGTAGCGTGGGCCCCTGATGCGAACCAAATTGCATTATAATGGTTAAGACAAGTGCAGGCCTTTAAAAAAAAAATGTCTTTTAATCTTAGTCAGATTGTCTGTCATGTTTGTTTGTGAACCTTTTCAAAATGTATACTTGCTTAACTGTCAAACCTCAGGCTTAAATGAGTTGTGCAGGTACTGCTGTGTTTATGTGCTGCATTATTGCAATGTGAGGTACTGTGATTTTTGTATTGTGTCTTCTTTTGAGTTTTATTTTCTTGTGCCTTTAATGTTTTAACTGTGTTTTTTTACGTTGCTCAGTGTTTGGTATTGTGTTATTTTCTGTTGTTTACTTTAGATTGTTCAATAAATTGTGTGACAGTTCTATCCATAACCAGTGCATGCCTTTAAAGTTTCCATGACATGCCAAGCAAGCATTTACCATTGTCAAAGGGGTAAAATATAACTGCTCTAACTCGTCGACTGTTAAAGACACTAGTGAGCCCAAACATGTGGGAGACACTTGTGTAAAATTAACCCTTTCAGAGCTTACTTTATGTGATACCATTCTAGGAGTATAGGGCATCATTACGATGGCGGGTGAACAAAGTCCGCCAGCCAACGCAACGGAGCACGGGACCGACCGCCGATAGTGCGGCGGTCCCGCAATGCAAATTATGATGCGACCGCCACACTGGTGGGCGCATCCTAGACCTTTTACAATGCGGGTGGATCTGCTGGCTGCAGCCTGGCCCGCAATGTTAAAGGAGTGCGCACATCATTGCCATGCACTACATGGCAAGCACCACGTAGTGCATTGCAATGAGGGGGGATACCATAGGTACCCCCCAATATCAAGCCCTGCATGCCTTTCCATGGCGGCAATACTGTGAGTGGAAACCACTTATATTGTACAACAGCTTAAACCACAGTACTTCTGCAGTTATTCGAGCTTCATTAAGAAATCTTTTTAATTTTTTTGACTCCCTTCCCTGTCAATCTTTACAGCTATTGGCTTAGTACTCATGATTGACAGTAGTGAGAATAATCCAAAATAAAACCCATTTTTCATATTTATTCTTGTTTAAATATAAATACAGACCTGGAAATAGAGGATATTCTGTCTGGATTTATCTGTACAAATCAGTAAAAACTGAAAACTGGGAGCCTTAATTATGACCACTAAAACAGTTCTGAAGAATTGTAAAATTAGAAACCTTTTGACACCATTTATTTAAAATGACAATGGAATTAATCATACTGCCTATACCATTACCAGTGAAGGTAATGTGTTTCAGAACTTTGATTCAGGACTGTTGCTGGGGCTAAATCTAGTGTGAGTACTGAGTCCTGCCTACTATGATCTCATTGAAGACATCCCCGCTCAAAGTGCAGGTTATTCACATTATCCTACTCAAGTGTACCACGCACACCTTTCTTTGAGATGGTACAAAGTACCCGTTTGATTCAACAAGCACCAAACACAAAGCTTTACAGTTAAAATTGTTGTGATAGCACTTAATAAGAGCAATTGTCAGACTGACAGGGAGGCACAATTTTAAAATAAGGCAAGTTAAGAGAAGTTTTGCTTATCGTGCTTGCTAAAGAAACATACACTAAGGTTAATAAACCACCTCCACGATGCCCTGATCTGGAAGCAGTAGCCGGTGCCTCAAGAGAATAGAACTCTCTGATATGTACATTACCAAGCACACAGGTCTCCTATAGGCGAAAAATAGGGTATTCCCTTATCAAGCCATTACAGTTATCATCATTCAATTTACTGGCAATCCTGGGTACATTCCAAAACAGCAGATTAAAACGTAATTATGGTGCCACAGTACATGTTTTGGGAGTTAGCATTATCCCATCTTGCATAGATAAAGCCACTTCATCTGAGTCTGTGAGAGGTGAGTCTTTAGCCTCCTGCAGTACAAAGTCTTCTACGGAGATGCATTCCCGTGAGGAGTGTAGACAGCAATCTAGATTCTTTATGACCGATGTCATTCTTAAGCGTGGGGTGTTCTTTTGAAACTTCGTTTCCATGGTAACTGGGCCACTGACTACTACTCTGGTCTTCTGATAATTGGTGTAAGTAATGAGTTCCATATCCCTACTGGGTCCTTTTTACTTGTTAGTCACTCAACGTGCATCAATGGAGTGAATCAGTTATGGGTTGCAATGGTTGGCGACCTAAACAGTGGCGTTGGTTGAGCGACAGGTCTGTGGGGCTTAGTATTGCAAGGCCAATAATAGTAGCCAAGAGGAGTTGCCTTAATATTGATCTGTGATGTCCGTATGTATGTCAGTTCCTGGAGTATAAAACCAACTGCGGATCCCTAAAATGATTTACAACACAGTCCACTTTCTCCCTTTTAGGGCTGTTGCCCACCCAAGATTTATTTATTTATTTATTTGCAAGCTTATACCGCGCTGGGAATCGACTCCCTAGGGAGTATCTCCGCGCCATTGGCAACGTCAGAAAGCAAATAGCCCTGTCATGTGTAACTATAGTACTACAAGTATTAATAGTTGAATAAAAAAGTTTTTAGTTTTTTCCTGAAAGGAAGATGATCCCTGCAAGCTCTGATTTCCAGTGGGAGTTCGTTCCAGAGTTTCGGGCCGGCCACTGACAGGGCTCTACCACCTTGTCGTGATTTCCAGAATCTGGGGACACATAGTAGTTCATGGTCTCCAGATCTCAGAGTTCTTACGGGAGTATATGGGGAAAATTTCCCTGTTAAGATCTCCGGGCCATTACCAGACAGGCACTTATGGATAGTGCAACAGGTTTTAAACAGCACTCTCTGTTTTATAGTAAGCCAGTGGAGTTTTTTTAGAAGGGGTTTTGAGGGGGTTCTGGCCGGGACGTTTAGAACAAGGCGGGCAGCCGTGTTCTGCACGACTTGAAGTCTAGCGATGACCCCTTCATTGGCAGCTAGCAGCAGACCATTGCAATAGTCCAGTCTACTCAACACGAGTGACTGAACCAGAGTTCTTCTGGTGGAATCAGGTAGCATGGGAAACACCCTACGGAGAAGACCAATAACGTGAAAACAGGAGCCTACTACAGAAGTAGCGTGATGTTTTAAAGTAAGCTCCTGATCCAGTTTGACTCCCAGATCTTTCACTACCATTTTTGGCTCTGGGACTGGGCCAAGATCACAAGGCCACCAGTCCGGAGTCCATAGTCTTTTTGCTTCCCCAAAAAGCATCACCTCCGTCTTGGAGACGTTGCACTGAAGGAGATTTACTGCCATCCAGCGTGCCACTTCTTTCATCCCTTGAGCAAAGGAGTGGCGCACTTCGGGAGTCAAGATTTTAAAGGGAAAGAGGAGTTGTGTATCGTCTGCATACGATACAGGGATAAACCCGTGGGATCTCACGATGTTAGCTAGGGGTGCCACGTAGATATTAAATAATGTAGGGCTCAAGCAGGAGCCCTGTGGCACCCCCTTTGAGATCTCCACCTCCTCTGACTGGTAGGAACCCAGTATAACTCTCTGAGTGCGCTTGCTGAAAAAACTCCTCAGCCAAGCCAGAGCCTTGCCACCCAGACCGATGTTAACTAGTCTGGTGGTCATGATCTCGTGTGACACCGTGTCAAACGCCGCTGACAAATCTAATAGCACCAGGATAACGGAGTACCCTTTATCCTGAAGCATACGAAGATTGTCAGTGACGGACAGCAAGGCGGTCTCGGTGCTGTGCCTAGGCCTGAAACCCGATTGAGAGGGATCTAGTCCCCCTACACTCTCAATAAAGTTGGATAAGTGCCGATTAACATACTTCTCGGCCAGCTTCCCTAGGAAAGGGAGAAGAGAGATGGGTCTCAGGTTCGTGAGGTCAGTCCATGGAATGGAGCTGTTCTTACGTAGAGGCCTCACCAAGGCACGCTTCCAGTTAAGGGGAACATCACCTGAAGCTAGAGATAAATTAAGCACCTGTTGAATTCCTACTCCTAGATCTTCCCTTAAGAGTGACATGATCCGGGCTGGAACAATATCTGACGGGCAACCGCTCTTAGTCTGGTTGATTAGAGTATAAATTTCCTCGATAGAAATAGAGGGGAATTCAACCAGTTTATTAACACTAACTCCTGTTGTGCAGGGATACGGTGGAGCCGCACTATCCACAGTACTAGAGATATTAGGAGAAGAGTTTGAGGCCAGAATCTTTGCATAAATACCCTCAATCTTCCTTACAAAAAACTGCGAGATATTGTTGCAAAGTATCTGGGACTCAATATCCTCAGTTTCACAAGCTGCAGGTTTAACAAAGGTCTGTAAGATCTGATAAAGGACTTTCACGTTATTACCTGCAGCTGTTATTTGGTCTGCTATGTGATGTTTGCGAGCAGAGCGAATTGCTTTATGGTAATTTTTCTGTGCGGTCCTATAAAAGACCTTATCCTCAGCCTTATGAGTAGCTCTCCATAACTTTTCCGATTTCCGTGCCGCAATTTTTAGTTGCCTTAGATCATCTGTATACCAGATTTCTTGTCTTGGGGCAGGACGGGGCTTGTATGTTTTAAAAGGAACAACAAGATTAATGGAAATAGCTACTGCTTCATTGAGAGCTGTTAGTGCCGCATTAACATTGTTCCCATATTCAGGCCAGTTGGGTTCAATAAAATTGTCCCTAAAGCTCTCAGCCTTCAGTTTATTCCAGGGTCTCCTAACATCTGCCAATATTTTATGTGCTCCCTTAGATACATAAGTGGATCGAGTGTAAAACTCAATAATAGAGTGATCCGTCCAATCCACTTGGCAGGGAGGTAAACACTTTATAGAGGCGGAGTTATATAGCACAAGGTCCAGGGTGTGACCAGCTAGGTGCGTGGGTCCCTGATTAGCTTGGAGTAGACCTAGAGTGGCTAGATCTGCCAAAAGAGTCTGCGCCTCCACACAAGAAGAAAGTTCACTGTGAACATTAAAATCCCCTACCAGGAGAAAATCAGAGTCAATCTGTATGTGTGGGGCCAGAATTTCAACAAGTTGGAGAGAGAAATTCCCAAGCGAGCCAGGGGGTCGATAGGCTAATGCTCCCTTCCTTGTATTTTTCGAATTGGGGTTTATAGTAAAGATGAGGAGCTCCATTTGTGAATTACATATGGTCTCAGTAACCACAACCTCAAGGTCTTGTTTAAAAACAATAGCCAATCCCCCACCAGTTTTGATGGGTCTGTCCACCCGTACTAATTTATAGCCTTGTGGTATCCCCATAGTAATGGCTGGGACAGAGTGGGGCTTCAGCCACGTCTCTGTTAGAAAGCATAGATGGGGCTTTTCTGATGTTAACAAATCCCAGACCTGGGTGGCGTGGGCAGCCAAAGAGCGAACATTGCACAGTAGGTTCTTGCAAGACAGAGTTGAGTCAATCGAACTGTCAAGTGCAGTTTGCTGGCATTGAGATGGTTGTAGCCCACGAGGTGTAATTACTGCACTACAAGTAAATTGAGTATGACAGATTATGCAAGAAAACGGTCCCTCCAGAGTGTCAGAAACTTTATGTGAGCACAAGCTGGCAGCGTACCTGTTTAGAGCAGCTAGGGATTGACTGGTGTAGGTAAGACCATGCCGAGGGCGCGACTCAGGAGTGTGTATTGAATCCGCCATAGTCCCCTGCCCCTAGCCCCGTCCTGTCGCGGACGGGCGCAGACGGGCTGGCCTTAGGCTCGTCTTCGGCGCAGGAGGAGGCGCCACACTGCGCGTCAACACTGCGCGTTGATGCCGACGAGATGCTTTATAGTCCCTGATCCTGGGAGAGCTAGAGCGCGAAGCGCTCGCCTCCCCGGATGTTTCAGGCTATGCCCCGCCTTCCGCGCCCGTGATTGGCTGAAGGGTCGGACTGGGCGGGCAGGCACAGAACAGGCTACACGGAAGCTGGTCCCTCAAATGCGTGTGGGTAAGTGGATTGTTTAGACAGTGTGCAGCTAGTAAATCAGTCACAGCACTCTAACAATACTACCCCCCTTTTAAAACGCTATTTATATTTAGCGAGTGATTTTTAAAAGTAAAGCTTTGTTCACAGATTCAATATTGCAATTTTACACAGCATTACAGCATAAAAACACAATTGAGAGCAGAAAGCTCTGAGACTGTCGCCAAGCGGGGTGGGGAGAAGCTACTCTCCGAACAGGGATGATATCTCTACGCAATGCATCACAAGCTAGGATGCCTAAGTGCTTTATCTATGAAGTGAATGACTTTGTTTTTTAATTAGCGGTTGCCCTCAGTTTGGTTTGGTTGTGAGGTTGGGCCATTGTTAAGCACAATAACTAGGGGCATAGCTTTTAGCATGAGTTGCAGTGCCTTGGGATATGCATCCCATGGGAAGAATGAACATTCCAGGGCATTGTTATTTCTGAATCTAAGAGAGGCGGTGTGGTTCCAGTGTTCGACACTTGGCTAATATGTCTTGGGATCATTGTTGAGTTCCTCGAAGTGGTGTTACCGCAAACACTAGTTGCCATTAAAGGCTCAATTGTGGGATTCACCTGTTGTCCCATAGCCACGACCTTTACTATAAATGCCTTCTTTCGCCCTAGCACCACCAGTGAGGCCCTTGCTCTAATCATTTCTCCAGTGTAGAATCCATGCCTCTGAGTAGGGGGTGTGTAGGGTCAATCAGTGAATGAGGACACCCTCAACAACCTTAATTTGTTTATTTACTGTGGTACTTTCCGTAAATGCAGGGCTTTGTGCTTGATATGGGGTAAGCCCTGACTTATATTGAATGTTATGGAGTTGTGAGCTAGTCACTATTTTAAGTGGTAATTTGGTTCCTGTAGGTGTTTTTCCTTGGCGACTATTCATATGGTGCTTTTTTTCTTTTTGGCAGCTGGAGAACCTAGTGGTTCATTGCTGTTAAATGATCTATTATTAGATGTAAGTAATAAATCGCCAGTAAAAATACAGGGATTAGATGTACACATGTACACATTGAGTGGGCTCATTGCCTAGATGGTTAGTGGTAATGTTCGGTCTGGATGATTGTCCATGAACTTGGAAAATGCTTTTTAGTTCTTGCTTCCACGTACTTCATCTCTGAGTTAATTGCACCATTGGCATTGGTTTAGAAGCTGATAATGGAAGCTGTTATTGTGTGATCTTTAAGGGGCATGGATGAAATTATTAATTTTCTCTTACTCATAATTTTTGGTCACGGACGGCCGTGGCGTCAGCTATGAGACCCAAGAGAGGTGTCCTAGCCTAGCATTGTTCGGCCTCAGACGGGAGCGGGCAAACCCACTTTTGGGCCGGCATTCATCCTGGCACACGCAAGGCTCATCCCACTTGCGCCCCATGCCATTGGTCTCAGAAGCGCCTTATATGGTGCAGATTTTAGACATTGCCAGTGGAGGAGTCTGGGGCTTGTAGTTCTGGCCCCTGAGGAAGCTCGGTTTGCAGAAAGAACAGAGGCATGTCATTCATTCGTCACAATAACTGCTGTACTCCCTGAGAGATGGAATCCTACAAGCCTGTGGTACTGGGTCGAATTTCATGCATCACATCTTATGTTCATACTTGTGAGCCACTCTAATGACATTGGCTTTACCTGGTGTGTGTCCAATAGCTTACCGTGGTACAGTCACACTTACTGCACGTTTTTGATAAGCCAACATGGCGACTTTCATAGTGCCAACATTGGACACAAGATATTAGACCCCGGAACATGGTCTCTTAGTGAAGAGCTGACATCACACAGTGGCAAAAAAGAAGAGCTGGAAACCCCTTCCTAGAGTAGGTTGCCAGCTCCTTTTTGGAAGCCCTGCACAGCTGATGCCCCTTATCCCATTAATGGTGTGAAACCTCCCCATGACATCACTGGCAGACTTAGAAGCGCTTTTTTTTTGTGGCGCTGGAACTGTCATGAAGCTGATGCCTGGCGTAAAGTCTTTGCGTGCGGGGTACCAGAAGGCACACCAGTGGGATGGCCGCCTTGAGGTGAGTAGATTGAGGGGTTGCGGCAGCCCACTAGTGCCTCCGCGATCCTGTGGTCTCTCATGCTCCCACCCGACATCAGGTGCAGGCTTCAGGCGAGAAGCCACAGGAGCACTGCGCCAATTTCACCTTGTGGAACACACTTATATAATGCATTCTTTGTCTTACATTGCAAAATATAGTTTGTTTTGGGTAAGTGCTGTGTTGATGTTAGTCAGTACATAACCCATTAAGGGAATTCTTCGAACCCCTTATCGAAAACTGAAAATCTTTGTTGCTAAAACAATTCCCAACAGAATCACCTTGTATTTGTATATGGATGTAATACAAAGCACCTTTTCTTCTTGCTGCTATTGAATTGGAAACATTCAGCTAAATTATACATTTTTCAAAATCCTGCTTTCATCACAAACGAGACATTTGATTTATTTATAGTTGCAAATGCAACCATCAAGGGATAAGTGGATTCCAGGAAAATAACTTTAGTACCCATTCCTTGGTTATAATTCCAGAATTCTCTGTCATGCTGAGCCCTTGATGTTTGATTTATGAGGGTAGCAAGCTCTGAGTCACTTAAAGCTCAAGGAATCTAGCAGGGTCCTTATACGTTCAAGGACAGCCAGTCAGAAATATGACTAGACAGCAGTTTACAAAAATAAAAGTTATCAACCCCTTCATAGAAATGCAGGAGGCAAGAATTAACAGAAACAATCTGCAGTTAAATGTCTTCATTTGGAAAAGAATATTGTGATAGCCGAAAGCTTGTGGAGTCTGTAACACAAAATGGCCGTTGTCATGAAGAGAAAGCGCAATACATTATTGAATAAGCAATATGGACCTGCTTGTAAAAAGTCACCGCGTGTACAGCAAGTCCTCATGCGCAACAGGTGGTGGTTCCAACGCAAAACATGAGAAACAAGGGCACCATGTTCTCCAAAAGCAACCCTTGACTGGAACTCTGCCACTATGCCATCATCTCATATGGCGCTATGCCATCGGCAATGCCAGTGTCTATGTTGTATGTTGATTTGCGTGGATGGTTGTCCGTGAGCTTGTTCCTATGGGTATGTGTGGATGCCTAGATGTGGGCTATATCACATTTAAAGCAATGGCATGCCCCATCCAAGTTCACTAGAAATATACACTTGAGTGCCCTTCACTGCTGAGATATGTTTCCTCTTACATTTTTCGAGGGCTGAAGTCCTACACTGTTATGATAAAGGACCCCGTAAGTGAAGGACCACATAACACGGGGCATTTTTTAAATCACTTTTATGGGTCATCCATACTGCACTTTCTCTAATACTCCTGTCAAACCTGGGGAAAGGTAGCTCAAAATGAAGACAAGTTTCCGGCGCTACCAGTTCTGATCGTGAACCTTAAGTGGGTGTAGGCATTTCTTCATTTTTCCGAAATGTTAACAGACCCGACACGGTCCGTAGGTTCTGGGGGAGCTTGTTCCAGTGAGTGGAGGCCCAAAAATTAAAACGGCCACCCATCCGATATTCTTGGATTCTTCCTCAGGATATTATAGCCTTATTGGCAGACCTGAAGGTCGGTGTGGGTACTTAGCACCACACTTTGTGTGATATTTAATTCACAAACATCAGCAAAACTGTTTTCACCTACTGGAATTTGAGTGTTGAGCACTTCTTCTTTCTGTGGACTCTGCAGAGAGCCCTCCTGTTCCCACCGCAGGAATCCAAGCACAACATAAAGTGCACTTCAGCGTGAGTACGTGTATCTGCTCAGACTCGAACCGTTTCTCAAACTGACCTTGGGTTCACATTTCAAAGACCGTGACAATGGCCCTGAAATAAATGGTGCAATTTGCAAAAAAATACCTAGAGAAGAATGCGGTGCGTGTAAGAGAAGGACAAGTTCAGTTCTAGGCCAGAGGCTGAGGTCACGCTGGTGCAAGGTTAAGGGGCAGGACATCAATTGGCACAAAGGGAACTTGCCTCAAGAAAGTACTTGGGCTATTTATGACGTCAGCAGTCAGTGTACTGCTTGCTATTTTTATTATCCTGTGATTAGCTCAGCATCATGTGACTATGGGCAATAGCTCACCTAGGGGCATATGTATGAAAATCCGTTTTTGCGATTCTCAAATAGTGATTTTTTGAGAATCGCTATTTGAGAATTGCAAAATGGGATGTATTTAAAAATTCAAATTTTTTGGGCGATTTCTTAGTATTCCTTAATTGCAATTAGAAAGTTGTGAAATCACAATTAAGGAATACCTTCCCATTCATTCCTATGGGCCAGGAGGCCCATAGGAATGAATGGGAAGTCATTCTCAATTTGCGATTTGCAATTTGAGAATCGCAAATTGAGAATAATTTGAAGGGTGCAAGGGTGTCATAAGGACACCCTGATGCACCCCTGAAATTAGCATGTATGCAGATAAGGCACATTGAAAAATGCCAAAAAGTGCCTTTGTGAAAGAAATCGCAAATTACCACCAACTTGAAGTTGGTGGTAATTTGCGATTTCTTAAGGAGAAATCGCACAACTTGGGTGCTTGTTACATAGCATTTACGGAATCGCAATTTACGATTCCTTAATTGCTTACGCAAAATTAAGGAATCGCAAAATTTGCACACCGGATTTCTGAATAAGTAAGTTGGTTCTGAGCTAACTGGTACCAGACTTCATGCTGGAGGTACTTATTTTGACACCGGTCCATGTCAAATGTGTCAGTCTTATAGCTATCCAGCAGCGTTACTGAAGTGTCTGTGACCTGTGCATTGGAAAGGAGGTCAATCTAGGCACGAGAGATCAGTGTAGTCATGCCTGCCTGCATCGAAAAGACAAGCGACGTAAGAAAAGTATTCACTGTCTATCCTTTAAATAAGATGATGGCGGTATGGATTGGGTTTACAGGTGAGTTTCAAGGTAAGTTAGAAGTAGCACATAGACAGAGGATTGCATTATCTCTCTTTTTAGTTTATCAATACCCATCAGAGTACAGGAACAAAGTCAATTAGTCTACTTGAGAGATAGTTTTAATTATTTTCCTGCATCTCTGCAAACTCACACAAGAGAGTTCAGCTGACTCTCTCAAGCCCTTTCCACACACCACAGAACCTACTTTGAACACTGTAAGAGCTTCCCTGCAGTGAAGGGTTGGAGCCCATGCCCACAGGCAAGAAGAGAAGCCCAAGATGAAGCACGCTATCTGGCCTGTAGGTAAGGGCTTTCATCCTTTAAAGGATATCTCCTCATGTCTGTAAAAGAGAGGTCTCCTTAGCTTCAACTTTCCGTAGCAAAATTAGCATTTGAAATCTGCGTCTTTTTTCAGATGCATAATACCTAATCTAGTACTTTGATAGCAGATCTCGAAGCACAATGACTTCACATATAGTTCCAAGTATCAACTGAACGAACAACATCCCAATCAGATTATTTGTCTGCTCATACTTTGCTTAGTTACCTCTCTCGCTCTTAATGGAGGAAAGTCCTGAACAAATCTTTGATACTCTAAGAGGATTATGTTACTCCATTAGGTTAATGTGGGGAATTACTGAGATTTAGGTTCACCGGATTTGAGAAAAGGTGTCATTTAACAAAAATGGCAACACAAAAATATGATGAACCGAATGCTGAACATTGTGAAACATTCACCCCCAGTCGTAGATCTGGATTGTATCCATCATTTTTTGCTGAAAATGTCATTTTCTTATATTGTTACAGCCAGTGTAAAAGGGCTTTTTAAAGCAGAACATTGAACCAAACTCTCATTTTTAAAGAGCTGGTATAGAAAAGATAATCCTCTTGAATACTAACTTTTCTAATAAATTATTCTTTAATTAACTTGAAAGCTCTTGTGATGGAGCAACCTGTCGACCAAGATCTAAATCAGGTCCTTATTATAATTTCTGAAAGTAAAAAATCTCCAGCGGGATGAGGCTGGATGTTGTAGCCGACAAGAGTTCCACGAAGCCGGATACCCCTTTGCCAAACGACAGCTGGGACTGGATTTCCTATTTCAGAGAAGAAGGTAGCCAGAGCTGCCGCGAGGTCAGGCTGACCAGCGAAGCACCTTAAGTGTATAGACAAGCAGGTTGGGAGAGGTCTTCCCTTGGATCTCAGAGCACTTTTTAACCAAACATTTCCCAAGTTTTGTTTTTCGGCTATCTGGGTCCCTTAAGCATGACCACCAAGGGTCCAGGACTGGAGGGGCGCCACCTGGGGGGTTAGGACTTACTCAAGCTAGCTCTGGGGGGGTCAAGATGGTTGTGTTCCTGAGGGTCTGATCGGGAGACCGAACAAATATCCCTTAGAGTCACTCTGCTAGTCCTGGTTCATGTGATGAAACAGGGCTCAAGCAGCAGGGCAGACCTCTGAGGGTTCAAGGCAAACTCCACGCAGTATAGCAGTCCTTCCAGGTGCAGCAAAGCCATCTAGTGGAATATACAGCAGGCCACAGCAGCAGGCAGTCTTATGAGAGTTCTGCCGGAGATCCAGAAAGGTAACTGAAGAGTGGGTCTGAGGTTCTTATTTTTATGCCTGGAACCATCTTTAAAGCAGGACAAGTTTCAAAATGATTACTTTTGAAGTGCTTGAAGTTTCCTGACTCCCCTGCCTTGGCTCCAAGATGGCTGCATGAACAATGCAGGGCGACAGGCCCTTTGTGTGAAGACAGAGCCCAGGCTATTCAGTTGCAAGTAGGGCTGTGCCCATCCAGGAACATCTAATCTCTCTATTGAGTGACTGTCTGGGAGGAATAAATAAAGACCAGCTGCCATCTACACCCAGTCATGTATTCCAGAAACAGACTGCAGGCACCAAATAGTGAAGGCAGGGAAATGCCAACTTTCTAAAAGTGGTATTTTCAAAACTGTAACTTAAAATCTGACTTTACCTTTAAACAGGGTTTTAATGAGAATTTCTCAGACACCAAACATGAAATGTGCACCAGTTCCCAATCAAAGGTTAGCGCTTATTTTTTTTTAATTATTAATCTTTTTATTGACAAATGAAAAATCAGGTGACTTTAGCAGTTTTCACACTCGTCAACGTTACCTTCTCATGCTTGCAGAATAATAAATACAAAATAAAAGTAAGGGATCATGGGGATTCATGCACCTCCACTTCACCGGGGGTAAACAGATATCTCCTCTGTATCGATTCCAGACCTCCCATACCTTTCCCCATTTCTCAGGACACCCCCTGGCTACATAGACCGACCTCTCCCTGAACATGCACCAATCCAAGTCTTCCGCCCATTTCGCAACCCGGGGCGGCTGACTGGCTCCCCACAGCTGAGCTACATTTCGCTTCACAATCATACATGCCAACGTTACCCATTGTTTCCCATATATACTCAGATCTGTGGGTTCCCAAATGTTTAGTATGCACCTGCGGGCATCCGGTCGTATCTCCACCCCCAGGACGTCTCGCAACTCATCATGGATCTTCACCCAGTAGTCCTGCACCTCCCTACAGTGCCACAAAATATGCATAGAGGTGCCAAGCTCTCCGCAACCCCTCCGACACTCCCCACTCTCCACTCGACCCATACTAACCAGACGAGGCCCCGTAACATATGATCTATAGAGATAGTCTTTTCTGGGAGGTGTCCGTCCAACACTCGATCTTCAAGAAGGGAAGCGTCGGGAAGCATCGTGTCTCTGGGGATATGTGTAAGTAGAGCATGTCTGACCTGGAGGTAATGGTAATGCTCACAATCATGAAGGCGGTATTGCTGCTGGAGAGAGTTGAATGTGTGTATTGTGCCCTCCCCCCACACATCTTTAATCTGTGTGATCCTATAAGGTCCCATTTGTCGAACCCCTTGGACTTCCACAAACTTCCCAGCTTCTTTGAACTCCATAAGGGGGTGGCAAGTGTAAGCTTCCCCTCCCACCTGAGTTATCTATTGGCCGCGTGCCACACTTGACGGCGTGCGCTGTTGGTCCAGCTAGGGGAAACCGCCGAGGTCTGGCATATAGCGCCCTAGTGAAATCGCTCCCTGGCACCTGCCAGCGGTCCATAGCATAGCCCGGAGGGGGCCCGTATATGACGTGATTCAATGCCGCGAGCTGAGAAGCCCAATAGTATTTCCATAGATCTGACAGTCATATCCCCCGTCATACCAGGGGAGAGTGAGTTTAGGAAATGCTATTCGGGTCCACTGTCCGAGAGAAGCTTCCTCTGGATGGCCTCTAATTCTTTGAAAGAGGATGCCGGTACCGGGTCCATTGTGTTCTGGAGTGAACGGAATGGACGGACGACAGAAACCATGACAGCCCTCAAGAACGCCATTCACGAACACCACCGGCTGATCCGCACCACCAAATAGACATCGTTCAAAGAGTGGCTGGACAACAACACGCACAACAGCAAGGAACTCTTCAGCATCGTAAAAGAGCTCTCCAACCCCAGCGCCAGCAACAACGACATCACACCGTCACAAGACCTCTGCAACTCCCTCGCCAAGTTTTTCTACCGCAAGATCGCAGATATACACAACAGCTTTGACGCCCAGACTCCGCCTCCAGTCACCAAATCAACAACCCCCACCACCACCCTCAGCGCCTGGACACCATCAGCACAGAAGACACCACCCACGTCATGAACACCATCCACTCTGGCTCTCCCTCTGACCCATGCCCCCATCACATCTACAACAAAGCCGACACCATCATCGCACCCCACCTCTGGAACGTCATAAACAACTCCTTCGCGTCAGCCACCTTTCCAGAAAGCTGGAAGCACGCAGAGATCAACACCCTCCTGAAAAAACCCACACCAGACACTAAAGACCTCAAGAACTTCCGCCCCATCTCTCTCCTTCCCTTCCCAGCAAAAGTCATCCAGAAGACCATCAATAAACAGCTGACTTCATTCCTCTAAGCAAACAACTCACTCGACCCATCCCAGTCCGGATTTCGAGCTAACCACAGCACCGAGACCGCCCTCATCGCAGCCACCGACGACATCAGGATGCTGATGGACAACGGGGAGACAACCGCTCTCATCCTCCTAGACCTCTCAGCCGCCTTTGATACCGTCTGCCACTGCACCCTAATTACCCGCCTCTACAACACTGGGATCCAAGGAAAAGCCCTGGACTGGATCACCTCGTTCCTCTCCAACAGAACCCAGAGAGTCCGCCTCCCGCCGTTCCGCTCCGCGGCCACCAAGATCATCTGCGGCGTACCCCAAGGCTCCTCGCTCAGCCCAACCCTCTTCAATATCTACATGAGCCCCCTCGCCGCCATCGCACGCAAACACAACCTCAACATCATCTCCTATGCTGACGACACCCAGCTGATACTCTCCCTCACCAGAGACCCAGCCACCGCCAAAACCAACCTCCAGGAAGGAATGAAAGACGTCGCGGAACGGATGAAGCTCAGTCGGCTGAAATTGAACTCAGAAAAGACGGAAGTCCTCATCCTCGGACAATCTCCATCCGCCTGGGACGACTCTTGGTGGCCCACAGCGCTGGGAACCACACCGACACCCACGAACCACGCACGCAACCTGGGATTCATCCTGGACTCCTCCCTCACGATGATCAAACAAGTCAACGCCATCTCATCCTCATGCTTCAACACCCTGCGCATGCTCCGTAAGATCTTCTGGTGGATCCCCACCGAAACCAGAAAGACGGTCACCCAGGCCCTTGTCACCAGCCGACTGGACTACGGGAACGCCCTTTACGCAGGAACCACAGCCAAACTTCAGAAACGACTCCAGCGCATACAAAACGCCTCCGCACGACTCATCCTCGGCATCCCTCGCCACAGCCACATATCTGCCCACCTGAGAAACCTACACTGGCTCCCTGTCAGCAAGAGGATCACGTTCAGGCTCCTCATCCACACACACAAAGCACTCCACAACATGGGCCCCGAATACCTCAACAACCGCCTCTCGTTCTACACTCCTACCTGCCAACTCCGCTCCGCCAGCCTCGCCCTCGCCACCGTCCCACGGATTCGCAGAACAACCACCGGAGGAAGATCATTCTCCCACCTGGCCGCCAAGACATGGAACTCCCTCCCCGCACACCTACGACTGACCCAGGACCATCTCACCTTTAGGAAACACCTCAAGACCTGGCTGTTCGAGCAGTCGCTCCTCCTCCCTTCAGCGCCTTGAGACCCTCGCGGGTGAGTAGCACACTCTACAAATGTATTGATTGATTGATTGATTGGAGTGCATATAAGAATCGGGGAAGGGCCATCATCTTCAATAGCACCGCTCTGCCCAAGAGGGAGAGCGGAAGAACCTTCCAACACTCTACGTCTCTCTTAAAACGAGTCGATGGGGGCCCCAAATTATTGGCATACCTTAACTTCGGGTCGAGCGTGACATAGATACCAAGGTATCTAAACCCAATTGGCTCTATTTGTATTGGGCATGTCTGCGGAATTACTGGTGGATCGCCCCTGAGAGCGAAGAGCACTGATTTTGCCCAGTTAATTGCGAAACCGGAGTATCTTCCGAATATAGCTGGTACATCCAGAAAGCAGATCAGGGATCCCCTAGGACTGGTGAGGTAAAGCAGTATATCATCGGCGTATAATGAAATGTTGTCCTCCCAGTCCAACGTCCACTGCAGGCATCGTGTCGATCGGTTCCACCGAACCCACGCCGCCAGGGGCTCTAAGGCCAGAGCAAAGAGAAGCGGGGACAAGGGACATCCCTGTCTCGTGCCCCTACCCAGGGGAAGGTCAGCGGATTTGCGATTATTTACAAACACTCTGGCTAGGGGATGTGCGTACAGTAGACGTACCCAGCTTACAAACTCCGGTCTAAAGCCCATCTTTCCCAACACAGCGAATAGGTAGGACCACTCAACCCTGTCGAACACCATGGTGGCGTCTGAAGACACCAGCACTGCTGGCTCCTGGATTGTTAGGGTCCTGCCCAGCATCATGTGAAGTCTACGCAGATTGAGAGCCGTGTTCCGGCGCGGCATGAAGCCGGATTGATCCGGGTGTATCAAAGTGGTGATTACTTTGACCAATCTTGTCGCTAGCAACTTCGGCAGGATTTTAGGCTTGGCATTAAGTAGCGAGATTGGTCTATATGATGAACAGAGCGTCCTAGGTTTACCCGCCTTGTGGATGACCACTATTTTCGTCACTCGCTGGTCAGACAGGAGCTGACTCCTCTCTCTACTCTCTATGAACATGGACCGGATAAACAGGGTGAGTTTATGAGCCCTTAATTTATACAATTTTATAGGGATTCCGTTTGGGCCCATAGCCTTCCCGGAGTGCACCCCTCTGATGGCCTGTGCCACCTCATCATCCGTGAGAGAGGAATCCAAGTACTCCCGATTTTCATCCGAAAGCATAGGCATCTGTACATCCCAAATCATTGCGCTGTTTTCTGCCTCTGTGTATCCTCCAACCGAGGTGTACACACCGCTATAATATTCAGAGAATTCATCCGCAGCTACTTGTGGGTCAGTGACTATAATAGAATCCGCTCCCTGTATTTCCGGTACCAACCTCGATGCCCACTCCCCCTTCTCGAGCCACGCTATTAGTTTACCGGCCTTGTCCCCATGCTCGTATATTCTACTGTCGTCATTCTGAGCTTTGGCCCTGTCCCTGGCGAGGCCGCTATATTCATCTTGTCGCAATTTTAAGAGGTGTATACCCTCCAGAGTAGCTGCCCTTGATACCTCCTCTTCCAACCTCGTCACATCTGCCTCCACCCTCTCCATTTCTGCCTGACGCTTCTTTTTCTTCCCTGCCACCAATGACAGAACCTCCCCTCTCACGACGGTCTTATATGCTTCCCACAGGGTCAGTGCTGAGTCCACAGTACCCCTATTCTCTTGGGAGTACCTCTCCGTGATCTTAACGACCTCCCTCTTAGTAGCAGGGTCTTTCAGGTACCACGCGTTAATAGGAGCCACCCTGCCTACTGCAGATTGACCAATCTCCACCTGTAGCCAAATGGGCGAGTGGTCGGAGATCCCCCTCCCCAGATGTCACGCCTCCCTTACTGCGGCAGCCTGGGCCGCCGGTATCAATACATAGTCTATTCTGGACAGGCTGTGATGTGCGGCGGACCCATGCGTATAATGTATCCACGAGCCCTGTCGTTTCTAGAAAGTTGGGAAGCCACCTCTGCGCTGGTCTTAGTGTTCTGGCCGGGTATCTGTCTGTCTCCCCATCCACCACCGTATTAAAGTCTCCCCCTATCACTAGGAGGACCAGAGGCAAAGTGAGGACAATGGTCCCCAAGTCACAGAAAGTATCAGATTGAAGGCCGGGCGGGACATAAATGGACACGAAAGTGACTGTCTTCCCCTCCCATTGTCCTGATACTCTAATATAGCGACCTCTCTGATCAGACCATGTAGCTTGAATGGTTAGGGGAAAAGAGTTATTCACCAGGACTCCAACCCCCCTGGACCCCGTGGTAAACCCAGAATGTGCCACTAACTTATAACCCCCTTTGTGTACGGTCATGCAGCGATTGCCTATGAGCTGAGTCTCCTGTAATAGCACTACGTCCGGGGAGTGTCTTCTAATCAACTGATTAACCTTTCCTCTCTTAATCCTGTCCCCCAAGCCGTTCACATTCCAGCTTAGCACTTTTATCCCGGATCCCAGACTAACACTTGACATTTAACCGATAAGGATACAATACAATCACAGCGTTGTCACCTGATGCATAAAGAAATAAGAAAAGAAAAAACCACAATGCAGATAATCTTGCATACAATGAAATCTCTAAACCAAACGTCCCCGTCTGCCCCCAACCCCACCCCACCTCCCTGCACCCCTGCATATGGCTAATGCCCATTCCCAACTCGCAGTGTGCCTGTCGCCCAGCTCCCAACCTACTAACTAACTAAAGGTAGTAACGAGGAGGAAAACCAATAACCCGCCTCCACCCCAAGCCCCGTAAGACACCACCCCAAACTCCAATAAAGTCCACAGCAATCTTACAGTCTGCAAGGCCTAGTTAAGTAATTGGCTGCAGAACCGCCCCACCACCCGACTCTCCCAAACAACATGAAAGTTCCTACGGCCTTCATCATTCCTGTTCTTGCTCTTCCGGCCCAATTGAGGGCCTGCTGTCTATCCAGTCCGATGCCACATCTGGGTTGTCAAAGAACCAGGCCTTCCCTTCGATTTCCACCCGCAGCCGGGCCGGAAACATCATGGCATACCTTAGTCCCTTCTCCCTGAGTTTCTTCTTCACCGGGAGGAAACTTTGCCTTTGTTTCTGCACCACCTGGGTAAAATCTGGGAAGAAGGAGAGCGTTGCATTTTCATGTCGCAAGGGGGCCCCACTCGAGCCGCCTGCAGGATCGCATCTCTATCCTGAAAGTTCAGAACTCTCGCAATCATCGAGCGAGGGGGTGCCCCAGGTCTGGGCCTCCCCCCTGGCACCCTGTGGGCTCGCTCGATTGTAAACAAATTGCTCAGACCCTTGGGCTTAAGATGATTGAAGACAATGTCTTCTACGAACAAATCTGCCGCCGGGCCCTCTGATTTCTCGGGCACCCCAAGGATGCGTATGTTATTACGCCTGGCTCTCCCCTCATATTCATTGAGCTTCCGGTCGGTCACAACCCAGGAAGTCTTGAGGTCAGGCACCTCCTGCTGCAGCAACGCCATATCATCGATCAAAATAGCAGTCTTAATATCAAGCGATTTAACTTTCTCACTTGCCATTATGAGATCCGCCCGTATCAGGTTGACCTCGATCGTGACCGTGTCTAATTTATTGTCCAAGGATTCCATTTTTTCACCCAGAGAAGATTGGCCCTCATTTATAGCCGCCATGACATCCATCTGCGTCGGCTCCGCAGGGGAACCATGCAAGTCCCCCCCATCAAGTGAGTCCTCTTCAATTCAACGGGGGATCCTTTAGGCATCATGTAGCGGTCCAGCTTGTTAGATTGGATATGTTTCGATCCTTTCGAGGACCTAGGCAAGGTCTTGTCAGCATCTGGCTTTGTCGCCAACGGGACGGCTGCCACTCTCTGCTTCACTTTGCTGATCACAACAGTTCTCCTGGGGTCCGGAATCCCGGGTCTATCCGCGTAATATCTTGTGCACCGCGCCCGAGTTTCCCGACACGGCTGACACACTTCCACGCACCGCAGTCTGTGAGCCGGGGCGCAGGCCACTTCATCGGTGACTCCCGCACCCATGCATGTCTTCCAGTCAAGCAAAGACAATTCTCTCACAACGAGGACTCACACCCCCAGCCACAGGAGCACTTCTCTGTTATTTGTAGCAGTCCGCTATGTAGGGGGGTAAAGGAAGTGGTCCTCGCTGGGCCCCTCACTCCACGAGCATCACCATGGCTACACCGCCATGACATGAAATGGTGCCTGCTGCCCCCTGCGTTCAGGACCGGGGGGCGATGTGCATAAGTTCAGGAGCACAGCCACTGACTCCGCTCCGTCGATTGTTTATGCGTTCCCCCACAGCCACCTCCACCTCAAACCTCCCCACGTTGCTTTGCCACTCTCGCTGAGACCGAGCGCACCAGACCGGCTGTGTCACCCGGTCTAGCCGTCCCGCGCAGCTCAGTTCCTTTCCTGGCAGCCAAGCGCCTCCACTGTGGTCCGTCACTCTTCTGCCCGCACCTACTTGAAACCTCTGGACCCCTGGTGCTCCGCGGCAACTCCCCAGGTCACCTCTCGCGGGCGGGCCTACTCAGCCCAATCTCCTCAGTCCTGATGGCCTCTAGTGCCGTCTAGCGGCCCTCGGGGACCCACGCAGATGTTTGTTTCTAACAGAAGAATCGCCCCCCCGCCGGCGTGTACTGCTCCGATTTGTCACAGAGCGGTGCGCCCGCCTCACACTGGGCCCGGACCAGCGCTCCGCCTGCAAGCGTCGCTTTCAATTCAGGCAGGGCAAGCCCGCAGCTCGATTCGGCCTCCCCTAGAGTCTATTCCGCAGCACCAGTCACTGGCCACACATGAAGCAGTTGTGGGCCGTACCAGCGACTTCCGGTTTCCGGCCCCGATGTTGATTGATTCAAAGCCGGACACAGTTCCAACTCCAGCCCCTGGCTCAGGAGGCAAGTAGGTCGCGGGCTTTGAGACGGCTTATCTTAGGGCACCGACATCGGATCCGGCCCGGAAACACCGCAGAGAGCGTTGCTGCAGCTCTGCCGTTGGGTGGTGTGTTCGGGTGGCAGGATTAGTGGCAGGATATGTCTGGAGGAGAAAGGGTTCTGTGGAGCCGAGCACGCGGTCCTCTTGGTCCTGCGCGTGGCTCCTAGGTTAGCGCTTATTAAGTGTAATAAGGCAACCCCATGAGAGAGGTGATAGACCTCACAGTAGTGAAAAAGGAAATTAGGAATTTTGTACCACCAGGACATAAAACTTAAAAGTAAATGTTGAACCTTTTATTTACAATGCACCCTGCCCTCTGACTACCTGGGGTCATCTTAGGGGTGAGGTATATGCAATAAAGGGGAGGTTTAAGGCTTGGCAAGGGGGTTATATTGCCAAATTAAATGGATAGTTTAAAACTGCAGTCAGGCTGCAATGGCAGGCCTGGGACAGGTTTTAAGGGGCTATTTAAGTGAGTGGCGAAGTAAGTGCCGCAGGTCCACTACTAGCATTTAATTTGCAGTCCCTGGGTATATGGTATACCACTCTACAAGGAAATTAAATATGCCAATCAGGTAGAGCCATTTTTACCATGTTTAAAGGGGAGAAAACAAGCACTTTGGCACTGGTTAACCGTAACAGAGTGCACAGAGTCCGAGAGCCAACTAAAACTAAATTCAGCAACAAGTGGAGGGTAAGGCAAAAAGTTTGGGGATGACCACCCTAAGGCTGACAGGTCTGACAAAAATATTATTTTTAAGTGTGGCAAAAAGGGTTCAAATGATAGAAAAAGTAACAGGGGCAGGATACTGCCCTGACAAATAGCTATTTTTAAGTGAAAGAAGGAATGTTGAATATCATTTACATATAGAGCAGCTTTCAGGTTAGAGTAAAGTATTAAGATCATAATAATTGTTTTTTCCCTCAAACCATGCCAGGTAGAGCTTTCCAACTGAAGCAAGCAAGAGCTTTCTCAGCATTTAAGGTGACTGTAGAAAAGGAATATTTTGAAGTGTAAAAGTTACTTATAACATTCAATAATAAAGGAGTATTATCGGAAAATAATGTCCCTTTGATAAAACCTGCTTGTTAAAACCGAATGGGATAAGCCATAAATGATTCTAATTGTAATGCCAATGTTTTTGTGGAGATTTTGCGTTAACTTGAGCCATAAGTCTATTATAAGTGCCTTTGTCAGGTTTAGACATAAGACATATAGCTGCTTCTGAAAAGTAGCCATAGCTTTTTGAAACAATTCCAATAAATGAGAGGACAAAAGTTGCTAGAAGGAATAAGAAATTTAAATGGCAAAACCATCTGGACCTGAGGCTTTATGTTTCCTTAAGAGAATATACCTTCAATTACCCCATCCAAGGTAACCTCTTTTTCTAAAGAGGGGAGATCAATATTTGATAAAACGTTTTCGGTCCATGGGACCACAAAACTCTTGGGGAAGGTGCAGTGGTGATCAGGGACTGCCGCACCTGCGGTCCGATCACTGTGCCCACATTATAACTTGCAATCCAGCAGGAGGTCAATGGTGGAGTTTGCGGTGTGGGAGCGGGGCGGTGACTTGCCGCACCCCTCCCACACCACCAAAGTCATAATCATTACATTTATTTGCATATTTTTAGGGATATAGTTTCATAAGGAAACTTTTATCTATAAAAGCATCACATATTTTATAAAAATCTCCCTGACAATATCATTATCATTCAAGAATTGCATCAGTTTGTCTTTTTTGTGGAACAATATGCCAAATTAGCAGTATTCAGTTCATTAACATCCATAGTTGTTATTGGGCCATGAGTAAGTAAGAAATGAAGAAACCTTTATCTGCCTTCGTATGATGATGTGTGCCCTTAAAATGAATTTATAAAATTGAATTTTAACACCATTCTCCTTATTTAATGCTAGTGTTAGCACAACTTTACCAACCCAGAATCTCTTTATCTTACCAGGTTCTCTATCTGTTAAGTGAGTTTTCTGAAGCAGAGCAATACGAGAGGGTAAATGAGATAAATAACCTAAACCTATGCTGCATTTAACAAGATTGTTAAGATACTTGACTTTTCATTAAATAATTATATTCAAGAAACGAGATAAGCATATAGAGAAATTCAAGTACAAACTTAGATAAACAATAAAATAAAATTAATTAAAGCTGCATTTTATTGCACATTGACACCGCACAAAGTAACTGAAAAAAGAAAAAGAAGACAAGAGAAGATATAGAAGATAAAGAACAGGAAGAAGACAGTCATTAATCAAAAGGAGGAGATCAATGAGCATATCTACAAATAAAATATGAGTGTTATGGAAGGTGAACGATGTAATGGATTAATAGAGAAACGAAAACTAAGAAGCCACTTTGGGGGAAACCAAGTTTAAGGAAAGACAATGTTGATGAAATACAAAACATCAAAAATTGGAAAACATAATTTTAAGGACAAATTCAAAATTGCATTAGAAAACTGGGAGGAGTTTTGTGGTAGTGAGGGTTTTTTGGATTCTGATATGGGTGATGTTTAGGGGTGAGGAGTGCTTTTTACAGGCCAAGAAAGGACTAGTTTTGATGTAGAAATTGTTTTTTAGGGTTCAGGGGTAGATGGAGTGTATGGGTTCTGAATATTTAAGGGTTGAGGAATGGGTGGAATTTAGGGGTGGGGAGGAGTTTTAAAGATTCTGGGATGAATAGGATTTAGGGGTGGGGAGGGTTTTTTAGGGTTCAGGGATGAGTGGAGTGTAGGAGTGTTGAGCGGTTTTTAGGGTTTACAGATGGACAGAGTTTAAGGCTGTGAAGGGTTTTTAGATTGAGTGATGGATAGTGTTTAGGGGTGTTAAGGGGTTTGTTGGGTCTAGGAATGGGTGGAATTTAGGTGTTGCATGGTTTATGGGTTTAGAGATGGGTGGAGTTTAGAGGTAGGAGGAGGTTTTTAGGGATCAGGAATGGGTGGAGTTTATGGAAGACAATGGTGTTTAGTGGTTTGGGTTGGATGGTGTTTAGGGGTGGTGATTGGGTTTTAGGGGTTTATGAATGGGTGGTGTTTAGGGATGCGCCTTGAGACCCTCCCGGGTGAGTAGCGCGCTTTACAAATGCCGTGATTGATTGATTGATGGTGATGGGTTTTTAGGATTTCACGGATGAATGGTGTTTACGGATGGTAAAGGTTTTCTAGGTTTCAGGAGTGGGTCGAGTTTTGGGGTGGTGGGCCGATTTAAGGGTTCCGTGATGGGAGAGGTTTATACATACAAAGAGGTATTTAGGGTACAGGAATAGGTGGAGTTTAAAGGTAATGAGGGGCTTTTAGGGTTCCGGAATGGGTGTGGTTTAGGGTCAGGTATGGGTGTAGTTTACGCATAGTAAAGATTTTTACGGTTTGTAGTTTTGGGGCAGAATAGGCTTTTAGGGTCAGGGAAGGGTGTGGTTTAGGGGACAGAGATGAGTGAAGTTTTGGAATGTGAGGAGTTTTTAAGGGCAGGGATGCAGGTGTCGAGGGGTTATGATGGTGTCAGGGATCAATGGTGCTTAGGGATGATATGGAGTCGTGTAATTAAAAGCATTCAAAGTAATTGTTTGATAACGTAGAAAGATAAGAAGCATTGTCCCTTGAAATAAATACACCTGACAAAAATGTAAATAAGACCTGCAACTACTGCTTTCGCAGCTCAAAAAATTGGTTAGCAAAATCCAATAATGAAAAAAAGACATTTTATGAAATGGTAAATGCTATTCATCCTGCACATGTCCATTAAACAGTTTGGGTGAAATGGTTTCTCAGTAATGGTATTCCATGAAATCTTTTTTCTATTAAATTACATACAACCACTGTGAACTTCCCACTGGTGAAGGGGGTCTGCGAAAGGATGGGGAGTTTTGGTCTTCACTTTCGTTCCCATTATCTTCAATCTGGGCTAGGCCATCATCCTTGCCTTGCTCAGAGTCATCTTCTGAGGTGTGGTCTTTCCTCTATATTCTTTCTCTCTCATAGGAGATCAAAAGATTCTAAAGTTCCTGCTATTTAGCTGTAACCTTGTAGCTAATACCCCTTGCTTTCCACAACACCCTCAGATCCAGAATCCTCAGATCTGGGATGGCTGCCAGGTTGAGATTCTGACCAGCTTTCAGTGTGCCTAACTTTTACTTAGTAGTTGGGACTTTTTAAAAAATGTAAAATGTTTTAAAAAAACGTTTCCTAACTCACCTAGGACTTTTTACATGTACTGTAATGGAATGGGTTCTACACAGGGCCCTAACAATCCAGTTTGAAAAATTGAAAAAAATTCAAACAAATATTTTTGATGCTATAGTCAATTCAGTGGATTTCTCATGCAAAATTACTTATGACCAAGTGATACTGTGAAACACAGGTTCAGGGTCTCCAGTGCTGTAACACCAATTTAGGAAAGTGGAGTATTATGTGATGTAGGGGTCCTCACTGGGTAATACTATTACGATACTCCAAAGATAGTCCTTGAATTCACACTAATAAATACTTAGCTTAGTCCTGTCAGTGGGGCAAATAGCAATCAGACTTTACTATAAGAACATGTGTCAAGCATTTCAGAGTACTAACATGGATAATAAGTAATTGACACGTTTCAAGAGAAATCTGAAACCAATTTATAAAAATAAAGTGTATTTTATCCTAACTTAGACACCAAAGCGAAGGTAATTGCATAATCGAACCAGAGTTATGAATTTTACAACTAATAGAAAATCAATGCAAAATAATACAGTAAATTTTACAATGTAGTTAATGTGACAAACCACAAGTGACAATTGGTCACTTGCAGGTCGAGTTGCGTTGAGCCCTTGCAGGGTTAAGGTGATGCGGTTCCAGGACCAAGCCACAACAGTCAGTTACATTTTACTTGGAGCCTGAGTGCAGAGTTATCCCGGCTCTCCTTGGAGCTGAACGTGAGCAGCGGGAGATCTGCTTTTTGCACCGAAACAGAGCTGCTGGAAAAAACATGCAAAAAGACAACAATGGTGTGTGTGGCTGCCGACATCAGTCGACGGTCAGATGGAATTCCTTCTTAATACAGCTTCAAGTAAAGGGGTCTGTTGCTGGGCTTGCGACCAACAAGACTTAGCAACGTTAAGCAGTGCTGAAAGTAATTGTGATGCCCTTGGCACAGGAGAACACGGTAGCTGCGTGTAAATTTGTGAAAAAAGCGATACAAAAGGGGATGATGGACGGAGCATTTGAGCAAATCAAACACTCACCCCCAGTCAAATGATCTGGGTTTAATCCATCACCATTCTTTAGCTCACTCCGCCACCTTAGTTCAGACATGGCCATATGCAAATGAGTCTGACCCTGTGCCTCATGGGAACAGTCCAGCCCAAACTGCCAAAGCCATGTCTTCCCTGGACCGGAAGCAAGCATCCTGGGACCTGTTTCTGACATTGCAGCCGTCATCAGCCAGGCTAGCTTGAATCTAGTGGCAAGGTGAGCAAGGGACTCACGCCTGAGCATACCCTGCCAACTTAGGGCGAACAAAGCGATACAAAAGGGGATGATGGACGGAGCGTTTGAGAAAATCAAACACTCACCCCCAGTCAAATGATCTGGGTTTAATCCATTAGCATTCTTTAGCTCACTCCGCCACCCCAGTTCAGACATGGCCATATGTAAATCAGTTTGACCCTGTGCCCCTCATGGGAACAGTCCAGCCCGAACTGCCAAAGCCATGTCTTCCCTGGACCGGAAACAAGCATCCTGGGACCGGTTTCTGGCATTGCAGCCGCCATCAGCCAGGCTAGCTTGAATCCAGTGGCAAGGTGAGCAAGGGACTCACATCTGAGTATACCCTGCAATTTAGGGCGAACAAAGAGATACAAAAGGGGATGATGGATAGAGCGTTTGAGCAAATCAAACACTCACCCCCAGTCAAATGATCTGGGTTTAATCCATCACCATTCTTTAGCTCACTCCGCCACCCCAGTTCAGACATGGCCATATGCAAATCAGTCTGACCCTGTGCCTCATGGGAACAGTCCAGCCCGAACTGCCAAGCCATGTCTTCCCTGGACCGGAAACAAGCATCCTGGGACCGGTTTTGGATTCATAATCCTCATCAGCCAGGCTATCTTGAATCCAGTGGCCAAGTGAGCAAGGGACTCACGTCTGAGCGAGATACCCTGCCACACTTAGGGCGAACAAAGCGATACAAAAGGGGATGATGGACGGATCGTTTGAGCAAATCAAACACTCACCCCCAGTCAACTGATCTGGGTTAAATCCATCACCATTCTTTAGCCCACTCAGCCACCCCAGTTCAGACATGGCCATATGCAAATCAGTCTGACCCTGTGCCTCATGGGAACAGTCCAGCCCAAACTGCCAAAGCCATGTCTTCCCTGGACCGGAAACAAGCATCCTGAGACCGGTTTCTGGCATTGCAGCCGTCATCAGCCAGGCTAGCTTGAATCCAGTGGCAAAGTGAGCAAGGGACTCACGTCTGAGCATACCCTGCCAACTTAGGGCGAACAAAGCGAAACAAAAGGGGATGATGGATGGAGCGGTTGAGCAAATCAAACACTCACCCCCAGTCAAATGATCTGGGTTTAATCCATCACCATTCTTTAGCTCACTCCGCCACCCCAGTTCAGACATGGCCATACGCAAATCAGTCTGACCCTGTGCCTCATGGGAACAGTCCAGCCTGAACTGCCAAAGCCATGTCTTCCCTGGACAGGAAACAAGCATCCTGGGACCGTTTTCTGGCATTGCAGCCGTCATCAGCCAGGCTAGCTTGAATCCGGTGGCAAAGTGAGCAAAGGACTCACGTCTGAGCATATGCTGCCAAGTTAGGGCGAACAAAACGATACAAAAGGGGATGATGGACGGAGCGTTTGAGCAAATCAAACACTCACCCCCAGTCAAATTTATTTGACAACAAGAGGTTCAATGCAGACACTGACCGAAAGTTTCGGTCCACTCCTCTGCCGGACTACTCCATGGGGCTAATTTGGTAACAAGCCAACTAATGCTCTAAGAGGGAATCCCCCTCACACCTGTAAAGCACCTTAGCGAGTGCTACACACTTTCAAAATTGCACAATCACTCAAAATTAAGTAACTTGCACCTACACACTTTTGTCCTGAGAAAAGCCAGTTTTAATCATAAAGGCCTGGCTGAAACATGTAGACCACATCTGGATGCAGGAGACACTAATTAACACTCCTATAACATCCAACAGCCTTTTTTTAATGCTAACAGTGACCCAGTTATTACAATATAATTTACCCTCGGGTACTGGGATCCCTGTATAGCTTTTAAACTTTCACCTTCACGTCACTACACTGCACACTCAGAACCATACCTGCTCCGCTGTATTCAGGCATCGAAGCACACCGGGAACACACTCGGTGTCACTGGGTGGGCCCGATGATGAAGCATGCCAGCAACCAGGTTGATGGGTGAGGGCTTCATGAACAAACAAAAGGGTTTGTATCCTGTCTTACAGTCTTGAGTCTATGTAAATTCACAAATAGGCTAGTCCTTATTGATTTCACACATAAAACCCTGGGGATACGGTTTAGCTACCTAGTCCTCTCTCTATCCTTTGATAGTTATACAAACTCTAAGGTAGCCACCTGGGTGATTGCCATGTCACCCATGGCACAAGATTTGTGTCAGGGGTGAGAAGGCACATTGTTTGATACTAAACATGACATATTTTGGCGATACCATAATAGAGCTGTCAACCTCGAGAATGCCTAGGTGGCAGCCCAATGTAATCCTATGCAACGCTAACACTAATAGTAGTTTCCCATAGGAAATGCACTATAGGGATATATAGGCATGTCCTCACCTTTAAAATACTGCACCCTGACTCTTGGGCTCAGGAGGCCTTCCATAGGCGTAACTGACATATATTAAAACATCTGCAACATGTTCTTCACATGCTGGAATTTGAGTGCACAGAACTTCTGTTCTCTGTTGACCCTGCAAAGAACACTCCTGTTCCCACCCCAGGAATTACAGCACAACAGAAAGGGCTGATTACGAGTGAAGGTGCTGTTTATCTCATCTCATAAATAAGTATACCCCAGGGCACCTTATCTATCAGGTGTATAAAGAGCGCCTATTAAGAATTTTATGGGAAGATCATGCAGATGTTGGTGATCAACACACCAAAATCCGCATGGTACGTCAACTACCATACACATTTCACCTGTTAAATTCCATGCAGGTGTAACAAAGGTTGATGTAGTTAATGTATTTGATAATGATCTCAAAGGTTAGATACCTTCCAACTCATAATTCCAACCCGTGCGTAAACATGGGTTTACACACACATCGAATGCACCGACCTACTAGTAATGACATTCAAAATGCACACGAACGTGTATCTGCTCAAACTTGAACTATTTATCAACCTCGGCTTGGGTTGACATTTCAAAGACCGAGACAATGACTCTAAAATAAAAGGTGCAATTTGCAAGAAATACCTGGAGAAGAATGCGGTGCTTGTTATGCTTGTCAAGAAGAGATACAGACGAGGTCGAATCTAGGCTTTTGGAGGCCAGAGGCTGAGCCGTGAGCTTGTGCAGCGTTAATGGGCAAAACATAACTATGGCACAAGGGGAACTTGCGCGTACTTGTGCTTTTTAAGATGCCTCAGTCAGTCTAGGCCCTAGGGCCTGCTGTTTTTATTGCCGCTTGTTTTCATTTCAAAAGAGCTTTGAGAAGGTTATATGAGCAGGTCATTGAAAGCATAGAATTCTCCTGTCGCTGGATCACATACATTGCATCTGTGCTGGTGCTATTTAGCACTGACATTTCCAAATTACACCAGGGCAATATTAGCATTGATGAGCTGGTGGATATGTTGCTTTTTGCACTTGTCAGGCCGTGCAAATATCAGTGCAAAATTACCGGAGCAACAATAGTGGAAGTGTTAGTGCAACAGTTCCCCAATGCTGCAGTAATGTAATCGAACCCCCCCACATCATGAAGTGTGGTCCATTAATGCAAACCAAAGGGCTTCGCCGTGGCTTGGGCAGGTGCAGGCATTTCTGAAAATACAGAGTTTAAATTCTGACTTTTGTGCCTGTTTGCAACCATTCTGTGACGTGTGCTTTCTAAAAACGATGAGTTGTGCAGATGCTGCAGTATGTTTGTGCTATATTATTGCAAGGTGATGCTGTTGTGTTGTGATGGTTGTTTTGCGTTCTTTATTTGACTGCTTTGTTCTGTTGTGCCCTGGTGTGGTTTAATTGTGTTGCATTGTGAGTCTTATTGTGTTATGTTCTGCTGTTTACTATAGATATGTCAACAAATGCTGTGACAGTTCTAACACTAGCCAGTACATGTTTAATGGTTCCCATGACAAGCAAACATTAACCACTGTCTAAGGTGATAAAATACCACTGCTCCAACTCTTTGACTGTTTAAGACACTAGTGAGCACAGAACTGTGACAGAGGCATGAATTAAATGAACACTTGCGCTACTCACTTTAACTGATACAGCTTTAGGAGTATTATTTTATAATTTGACTTGCGGTTAGAACCATTGATCACCTCTGCAGCTAGCCGGTTCTGGCTGCTTAGTTAACATGAGGAAACTCCACCCTTACCTCCTACTACAGGCTGGAAGTCTCTGGTCATAGCCTGGTCTTGAGTAAGCTGGGGTATTGCACCAGCTAACTCATGGGACCCTCACAGTAATCCTTCTATGTATTTGATAAAATATTGAACTAAGCCCCAACAATACTGCTGACATCTTTCCACTGTTATCGAGCAGGATGGCTATTGACTGATCACAGGACACACAACAAGCTACCTAGGCTCTGGTTGAGTAAAAAGGGCAATACTATTGAAAAGGATTACCTATCAGGGGATAACAGTGACAGAGATCACAGTATTGCCAAGGAAACACAAGTTGATCTCCTTTGCATCTCGATGTAATTAATAATAGCATGTGGAAATTGGGCCTATTACACCGATTGCTGCAGGTAAGTTCGTGATCCCATTGTGTTTATGGGACACTGGAAATGAGAGCTCTAGTTGCCACAAGCCATTCAATGAATGTGCCACACCCCACCTCACTCATTAGTATCAGTACACCAAAGCCTCCTGACAGCACCTGGGCCACCATATGCACCTTCAAAGTTCAGATTCATCAAACTACTCCGACCCCACCTATTGAACCATCACCTGTCAAATACAAGCCTTGCCCTCCTTTAGGGAGTTGCAGCCAAAGACTTTTCCTTTTGACCTAAAACACGAATGCCTGGTGCTCACTATGCCCATCACTGCTGCATCCATCTGGCCATCACAAGACCAAGCAATACCTGGCCCAGTCATCCTCATGTCTACCTTCCTGAGACTATGTAAAGGCTCTGTAATATTGCTATATTTTTTGTAAATGTATTACATTGCATATTTCAGGAAGAAAACCGGGGATTATTCACTCTCCAAAGGTTGGTGGAAAGTTATATTTTAAAGAGCATGTGGACCTTTGTTGGCTCTGGACCTAAATGTTTCCCAAACAGGATAAAGCCCCATTCAGCCGGTGGTCATTCTTTGTCTGGACCTTGAAAAGGAACACTGTTCTCATCCTACAATGATGTTTGTCAGTTACACTACTCTGTTGCTTGCTGGCTGGTTCCCTCACGGACATGTTGAGGCCAACTACCCTGAAAAAAGCCCTGCTGCTGTGTCATGGTGGACATGCGTGTTCAGCTTCTTTTACGGCTGGTGACTGGCATGCTTGGAGGTGAAGTCGTAGCCTGTGAGCAACTCCCATTTTTAATGCCATTGTCAATTTCCCTCTTTGCCCTTTTGTCTGCTTCTCTCTTTTCTTTTTTAGTTACTTCTGTGGGCTCCATGTTGAATCTCCAATAGAGTGTTTTTCGCCTCCACTTCCATAAGTTTATCTTAAACTGAGTGTGTACCACAAACAGAGCTCCAGAGTAGAGTATTCTTCCTAGTGGGATAGTTCGAAGCAGGGGGCTATGAGTACTCGTTGAATAGCAATCTGCACTGCAAGGTAACATCTTCCCCCCTGTGCTGTCAGCAGCCCCTTGAGAGCAAAACCTTTACTCCAAAAATGTGTAGTGGTTTTACAAAGGGCACGAAAACACTAGTCACATAATACTGGTTGCAAATTGTGTCCAGTATGTTTGCGATCAATATTGAATTTTGTAAACAGATCTATGTACTAATTGGTTGGTTCACAAAATTTTGAATCATAGTATGTCTCCATCCGACTTACTTATTCAATGCTCATGAAGTAGGTCGCAAAATGCGAGTTACTATAATTGGTGCCATCACAGCATTGGTAGCCTGCCGGGGGCAATCAATTCAAATACAGCCAAATTTCCTTACATTTCCTTAAAGCAAAAGTGGCTGAGTTTAAAAAAAAGTTTTAACCGTTTTTAAAGTTTGTTTTGAGAGTAGGCAGTAGTCTATTATACCACTGCCTCCTCCACAACAACCATTATTTTCACATTCACAATGTGGAAGGGGCCCCAAGTGCACCCCTTCACTGTTTTGCAAATGGGTTACCACCCCGACTTGGGGGTCGGTAACTTTTCAATGGTGTAAAATTGCTATTTCAGTCATAAACCATTGATACGTATGGGTAGGAATCATAATGGGAAAGGTATGATTGCAATATGCCTTTTACAAACGTTGATTCCATATCCATTTCCAAACCCATTTTAGGTGTCGAAAAAAGCTATGACTCCTAAAATGGGTTCAGTACCATCAGAACCCCATTCAGAGGCCCCTGATGCAAGTAGGAGCTACTAGGCCCAACCTTGGGGATTAAGGCCTTTTACTCCTTGTGTCCAGAGGCCTGACCTTCTAAAGGTCTTGAGCAACTGGGCCAAGTACCCCTTCAGCACTTAACTCACAGAGGTAGCTCTAGGTCTAGCAGTCAAAGGCTTGTTGGGGCGGGAGTAGACACAGGGGGGTGAAAACAGGCTCACAACTCAAAATACATACAGCAGCAGCAATACATGATTGCCCAGTGAAATACTTGCTTTTATGAAAAATTGAGTATTTATAAATGAACACAAAGTGAAAAAGAGCATTTACAAACAATACACATAGTCCCCTGAAGTCAGTGCTTTTGTGTTTTATTTATTTAAGAGTCTTATATAGTGCTGGCCAGAACCGAAGGTATCAGAGCTCTTTACATTTATCAGGCAGGTTCCTGGTTCCCACTCTCCTCTTGCTAGCGTTAGTACTTATTCCCCGTTCAGGTTAAGCCCCACTTGTAGTCCGAGTCTCAGAGTCCCAATCAGACTCTTAGTAAAATCAGAAATATTCTGGTGCTAAAGCACACAATTGGAGGCCAGTTCCCCCAGGGCTGCCTGGCTTGTAAATCAGTCTTACCCACACCAGAAGGACCTGAAAAGCCAGAGTCTCAGAGTGCGCCTCCTTCGTGGGTGCTGAAGCTGCAGCAGCTGTCTCCAGTGAATTCTTCATACACAGCCCTGGAAGGGCAGCGGTCAGGGGTCCTCAAGTTCCTCACACATATCTTGTGGTGACAGCGGCCGTGGAGTCCTCGATGCTCCTCCGATGGTAGTAAGTTTCCTGGAATCTTACCACAGGTGGGGGGTTAATACAATCACTGACGGTGTCCGAAAGACGGCGGGAGCACTCTCCGGGACCTGGACTTGCTACTCTAATTTATTGCTGGACATCAAGCCTTACGAGGACTAACAAACACAAGACTAACAAACTTCTAGGTGATATAAAGATTGGACCTGAAATATTAGTCCTCTTTAAGAATAATTCGCCATCTTTGATTAGGCTGACATTGGAATACAACAGACCCAACGGGACTTACCTGCTTTTAGATTATTATTATATGGGACCGTACACGGACACATTCAAGTTGTGATGACGAAACTACCATAGAATCGTTTGCCCTGAGGAAGTCATTGGGTGATTTGTCCCCAAGACGAAACACGTGTCGACTGTCTGGCTACATTGGATGATACCAACTACACAGGATCATCTCTCAGAATCTGTTACGCCGAATTTGAGCATAAAGAAAATAAAGAACTTATTCTTTGAATGACACATGTTGGAGCATTCGTTATGGACTGCAAATATGAAAATAAGTGATCTTTGATACTGTACTTGATTGCTTGGGAACAAAGTGTTGTTGTTGGTTAATACAATGCTCCAGGTGCTGGTCCACAGTCAGGGCTAGGGTTCACATGGGCCATCACCTCCTCACAACGACTGTCTTAATAAAACCATGCTCCTTGCCTTGTCCTTGTGCCCCCTGGCTCACTCTGCACACAGGTTATGGCTTGATCAACATAGAAGCAATCTTCACGGGGGCACTTCCAAGAATAAGGGGTCATCGACTTAAGTGCGCATATGCGTTATGGTGTGATCAGCATGTCAGCCATCTTCACAGTGGCCCCATCTGGTGTACAGTGTATGGGGTTGCTGACTTCACTGCGAACAGGGCTATGACCCAATTGGCATGGTAGCAATCTTTACGGTGGCCCCCCTGGCATACGAGGTTGCTGAATTCAAACCTGCACACAGGTAACAATGTGATTATAGGAGCAAAGTTAATGTTAATGTTAATGTTAATGTTAACAGAAATGTATAAAGCGCACGGTCACCAAAGGTTTCATGGCGCTAATGATGCATAATGTTGCTACGCAAAGACCAGTTTAGAAGGCTAGCCCAAACAGCCGTGTTTTCAGAGCCTTTCTAAATCCCAGTAGAGTATAACAGCTCCTGATTGTCAATGGGAGGGAGTTCCAAAATGTAGGAGCAAGATAAGCAAACCTACAACCTCCCTGACGTTTGAGTTTGATAACTGGGACCGTCAGAAGATGTAGGTGGGCTGAGCGTAAATTGCGCCGAGGGACGTGCTTTATGATCATGGCACTGGTGAATTTTGGACTGTTGCAATACAGTGCCTTAAAGACTAGGCAGCCAATCTTAAACGCCGCACGTTGCTCCACGGGTAGCCAGTGGAGTTTAATCAGCAAAGACCTGGCTGATTGCCATCTCGGCAATTTATAGATTAATCTTTTTTTTTTTTTTTTGAAAATTTGTTTATTTGCATAGTAAGTAGAGCAACAGGATAGTACAGTTGGTATACAAGGAATCGCATAGTAATACGCTCTTTGCGGTACAATAATATCAAGTGTAATATACATTTTCTATTTTTGTTGCATTGCAGTTAACTAAACAGAACCCCCAAAAAAAACCCTACCCGCCACCCCTTGTAAACCCACCCCAGGCACTCATATTTCGTAGTTGCAGACATCCATTGGTATTTGGCTATGCCCAAGAAAAGCTCTTTCCTAAAATGCTATTCTGTACAACCAGTCAGTGACATAAACAAAAACTGTGTGGGTTTCCCCATTGCTGTGTTGAGGTGCACCAAGCACGTCCGTGGCATGGTGTGGTTTATTGAGGACGGCTCACAGTTCAATCTGTAGACAACGAGACAGTAGACTCATCATCCCCCCGCCTCAAAAATCCCTATTATGGCAAACCAGTCTAGGGAGATCGGCGTCTTCCTCAGGCCCCTACGTTCCTCGCGTTGTAGCGCCTCTGCCCTGCCCCATCGTATAACCTCTGTCTTCCACATGTCAGGGTAAGGTGGTTTGGGCGATTTCCACCTCATGGTTATTGCACGTTTCGCAAGTAGCATGGCCATATCAGTGAAACGTGTCGACACACTTCTTTTACGCGTCACTGGTCCTAGCCCCAGTATTACATGTTCTAAGGTGTGTGCTAGTAGGGGAGCACCCGCTCTGGTAAGCGATTCGTGTATAGTGGTCCAGTAATAGCCCAATTATGGGCAGTCCCATAGCATGTGTATCAGTGACGCATCATCTGCTCTGCAGCGGGGGCAGGTGTCATCAGTGTCAGGGAACATAGTGTGTATACGGCGTGGCGTGAGATACGCCCGGTGCAAGACCATCCATTGAATAAACTTGAACTTCGGTTTTCTAGCCACTTTTTTGGGAAATTGAAGGATACGCTCCCATTCTTTGTCCCTGAGTGGCCTTCCTATGTCGCCCTCCCATTTGGCCTTGAGGGGCAATAATGAGATCGCCCTCCCGTTCTGATACCAGCAGTAAGCCATCTGGTCAGGTGGCTTCCCGTTCCCATGAGGTACTGCATCGTTAGCAATGGGTTTGTGGGTGGCTCTTTGCCATCTCGTGCCCACATCGCTGTCACGTAGTGACGTAAACCAGCATAAAAAAAAACAGCAGGTCTGGGAGCACACCGCTCACCTATCAAGCAAGGATCGCCCCTGGCATTCTGGGTAATGCAGTCTTTGGTAATTTACCTCGTAGACGTGTTGTCGAGTGTTTCGCCAAGGTTGGCGCAGATGACGCTGATCTCTAGACACCGGTGTTTCAGGTTCATTAACCTTCGTCAGTAGAGATTACAGACTAGTTTTAGGGGTTTGCTGAATAGGCTGCCGAAATCATCTCAGGTCTGGTACCACTCACTGGCGCGCAGGGCATCAACCACGAGCTCGTCAGCTCCATGACTCACGGGAGTCCATTAGAAAAAACAGCAGGTCTGGGAGCACACCGCTCACCTATCAAGCAAGGATCGCCCCTGGCATTCTGGGTAATGCAGTCTTTGGTAATTTACCTCGTAGACGTGTTGTCGAGTGTTTCGCCAAGGTTGGCGCAGATGACGCTGATCTCTAGACACCGGTGTTTCAGGTTCATTAACCTTCGTCAGTAGAGATTACAGACTAGTTTTAGGGGTTTGCTGAATAGGCTGCCGAAATCATCTCAGGTCTGGTACCACTCACTGGCGCGCAGGGCATTAACCACGAGCTCGTCAGCTCCATGACTCACGGGAGTCCATTAGAAAAAACAGCAGGTCTGGGAGCACACCGCTCACCTATCAAGCAAGGATCGCCCCTGGCATTCTGGGTAATGCAGTCTTTGGTAATTTACCTCGTAGACGTGTTGTCGAGTGTTTGGCCAAGGTTGGCGCAGATGACGCTGATCTCTAGACACCGGTGTTTCAGGTTCATTAACCTTCGTCAGTAGAGATTACAGACTAGTTTTAGGGGTTTGCTGAATAGGCTGCCAAAATCATCTCAGGTCTGGTACCACTCACTGGCGCGCAGGGCATCAACCACGAGCTCGTCAGCTCCATGACTCACGGGAGTCCATTAGAAAAAACAGCAGGTCTGGGAGCACACCGCTCACCTATCAAGCAAGGATCGCCCCTGGCATTCTGGGTAATGCAGTCTTTGGTAATTTACCTCGTAGACGTGTTGTCGAGTGTTTCGCCAAGGTTGGCGCAGATGACGCTGATCTCTAGACACCGGTGTTTCAGGTTCATTAACCTTCGTCAGTAGAGATTACAGACTAGTTTTAGGGGTTTGCTGAATAGGCTGCCGAAATCATCTCAGGTCTGGTACCACTCACTGGCGCGCAGGGCATCAACCACGAGCTCGTCAGCTCCATGACTCACGGGAGTCCATTAGAAAAAACAGCAGGTCTGGGAGCACACCGCTCACCTATCAAGCAAGGATCGCCCCTGGCATTCTGGGTAATGCAGTCTTTGGTAATTTACCTCGTAGACGTGTTGTCGAGTGTTTCGCCAAGGTTGGCGCAGATGACGCTGATCTCTAGACACCGGTGTTTCAGGTTCATTAACCTTCGTCAGTAGAGATTACAGACTAGTTTTAGGGGTTTGCTGAATAGGCTGCCGAAATCATCTCAGGTCTGGTACCACTCACTGGCGCGCAGGGCATCAACCACGAGCTCGTCAGCTCCATGACTCACGGGAGTCCATTAGAAAAAACAGAAGGTCTGGGAGCACACCGCTCACCTATCAAGCAAGGATCGCCCCTGGCATTCTGGGTAATGCAGTCTTTGGTAATTTACCTCGTAGACGTGTTGTCGAGTGTTTCGCCAAGGTTGGCGCAGATGACGCTGATCTCTAGACACCGGTGTTTCAGGTTCATTAACCTTCGTCAGTAGAGATTACAGACTAGTTTTAGGGGTTTGCTGAATAGGCTGCCGAAATCATCTCAGGTCTGGTACCACTCACTGGCGCGCAGGGCATCAACCACGAGCTCGTCAGCTCCATGACTCACGGGAGTCCATTAGAAAAAACAGCAAGTCTGGGAGCACACCGCTCACCTATCAAGCAAGGATCGCCCCTGGCATTCTGGGTAATGCAGTCTTTGGTAATTTACCTCGTAGACGTGTTGTCGAGTGTTTCGCCAAGGTTGGCGCAGATGACGCTGATCTCTAGACACCGGTGTTTCAGGTTCATTAACCTTCGTCAGTAGAGATTACAGACTAGTTTTAGGGGTTTGCTGAATAGGCTGCCGAAATCATCTCTGGTCTGGTACCACTCACTGGCGCGCAGGGCATCAACCACGAGCTCGTCAGCTCCATGACTCACGGGAGTCCATTAGAAAAAACAGCAGGTCTGGGAGCACACCGCTCACCTATCAAGCAAGGATCGCCCCTGGCATTCTGGGTAATGCAGTCTTTGGTAATTTACCTCGTAGACGTGTTGTTGAGTGTTTCGCCAAGGTTGGCGCAGATGACGCTGATCTCTAGACACCGGTGTTTCAGGTTCATTAACCTTCGTCAGTAGAGATTACAGACTAGTTTTAGGGGTTTGCTGAATAGGCTGCCGAAATCATCTCAGGTCTGGTACCACTCACTGGCGCGCAGGGCATCAACCACGAGCTCGTCAGCTCCATGACTCACGGGAGTCCATTAGAAAAAACAGCAGGTCTGGGAGCACACCGCTCACCTATCAAGCAAGGATCGCCCCTGGCATTCTGGGTAATGCAGTCTTTGGTAATTTACCTCATAGACGTGTTGTCGAGTGTTTCGCCAAGGTTGGCGCAGATGACGCTGATCTCTAGACACCGGTGTTTCAGGTTCATTAACCTTCGTCAGTAGAGATTACAGACTAGTTTTAGGGGTTTGCTGAATAGGCTGCCGAAATCATCTCAGGTCTGGTACCACTCACTGGCGCGCAGGGCATCAACCACGAGCTCGTCAGCTCCATGACTCACGGGAGTCCATTAGAAAAAACAGCAGGTCTGGGAGCACACCGCTCACCTATCAAGCAAGGATCGCCCCTGGCATTCTGGGTAATGCAGTCTTTGGTAATTTACCTCGTAGACGTGTTGTCGAGTGTTTCGCCAAGGTTGGCGCAGATGACGCTGATCTCTAGACACCGGTGTTTCAGGTTCATTAACCTTCGTCAGTAGAGATTACAGACAGGTTTTAGGGGTTTGCTGAATAGGCTGCCGAAATCATCTCAGGTCTGGTACCACTCACTGGCGCGCAGGGCATCAACCACGAGCTCGTCAGCTCCATGACTCACGGGAGTCCATTAGAAAAAACAGCAGGTCTGGGAGCACACCGCTCACCTATCAAGCAAGGATCGCCCCTGGCATTCTGGGTAATGCAGTCTTTGGTAATTTACCTCGTAGACGTGTTGTCGAGTGTTTCGCCAAGGTTGGCGCAGATGACGCTGATCTCTAGACACCGGTGTTTCAGGTTCATTAACCTTCGTCAGTAGAGATTACAGACTAGTTTTAGGGGTTTGCTGAATAGGCTGCCGAAATCATCTCAGGTGTGGTACCACTCACTGGCGCGCCAGGGGCGATCCTTGCTTGATAGGTGAGCGGTGTGCTCCCAGACCTGCTGTTTTTTCTAATGGACTCCCGTGAGTCATGGAGCTGACGAGCTCGTGGTTGATGCCCTGCGCGCCAGTGAGTGGTACCAGACCTGAGATGATTTCGGCAGCCTATTCAGCAAACCCCTAAAACTAGTCTGTAATCTCTACTGACGAAGGTTAATGAACCTGAAACACCGGTGTCTAGAGATCAGCGTCATCTGCGCCAACCTTGGCGAAACACTCGACAACACGTCTACGAGGTAAATTACCAAAGACTGCATTACCCAGAATGCCAGGGGCGATCCTTGCTTGATACGTGAGCGGTGTGCTCCCAGACCTGCTGTTTTTTTTTACATAAACCAGCATGTAGGAGGAACGATCCTCCCGGGACGTTATGTGTGGCCCTGAAGTCCTCAAAGGACAACATGCGTCCATCTATGAAGAGGTCTCCAATTTGCGTTGCCCCTGCGTCGTGCCATGGTGCAAGCTTGTGGGCCGAGAGCGTTCCCGATTCCAGTGGGATACCTAGTAGTGGAGTTGTAGGGGCGTATGAAGTCGTTGGGGTCGTGTATTTTACCGCTTTCCACCAATATTGTACGGCAAGTCGGAGAAGAGGAGGAGTGTCCCTAGGTAGCTCCGATCGGGGCAAAAGCAAGATATGAATTTTCCCCTTGGAACGATCCTCCTCCGTCATGTCGATTTCATGTAGGTTTCGGCCTGCCAGCCAGTAGGCCAGCCATTGCAGCTGACAGGCAAAATTATAGGCTCAGAAGTCCGGTGCTCCCATACCCCCAGCCCCAGAGGTAAGCTGTAGCTTAGCAAGTCCTATCCGTCTCCGCCCCGATCCCCATATGAGCTCTGTTAGTAGTGTATCCAGTGCCCTGAATGTTGAAGCTGGAATCAGGAATGGTAAGCTAGTGAAATAGTAAATGAGTCGGGGAAGCACCACCATCTTGGAGACTGCCACTCTACCTGCCACCGATAAAGGCAGCGACAACCAGAATTGTATCTGTGATTTGAGTGTCCTCATTGCCCTGCCCAGATTTCCGTCTATCATTTCCTCGGCACCTCTGTAGATTTGGATCCCAAGGTAGCGGAAAGTTGTGTCCGCCATTTGGAAGGTGTACGGCGGAAAAAGCAGTGATGCAGATGGGCCAGTGGCAGCAAAGCAGTAAGTAGTTTGGGTATAGGGTCCAGGTCACCCCTCAGATCACAGAGGTATAGGATGATATCGTCAGCATAGGCGGACACCACGTGCGTCGTCCCGCCTCTCTGAATGCCACGGTGGGAAGCCACCCTCCGGAGCTTACAAAGCAGCGGTTCGAGCGCCAGGATAAATAAGAGCGGGAAAGTGGGCACCCCTGCCTGGTACCCTTTGCAATGGCCAAGGGCTCTGAGATGCATCTGGACGTTCGCACCCGCGCCGTGGGGCGGGTATATAGCAACCTGACCCATGCAATATATTCTGGAGGCATCCCGAATTTTGCAAATGTTGCAAACATGAAATCCCATCTGAGGGAGTCGAAGGCCTGTTTTAGGTCTAGTGAAATACAGCCCTCAGTGCTTATATCTGCCTGGTCTCGTAGCATCAGTTGGGCTAGCCTCCGGAGGTTCATTGCTGTGCTCCTACCAGGTACAAACCCGCACTGGTCGGGGTGGATCAGTTGGGGGATGTACTGCGCCAGTCTCGCTGCCAGTACCTTGCTCAGTATCTTATAGTCAGTATTAAGGAGAGACAAGGGTCTGTAGTTAGCTAGGTGCATCCCGTCTCTGCCCGGCTTTAAAAAGGAAGTTATCAAGGCTTGGAGGGATGATTGTGGCAGGGAGTCGGCCTGTAGTGCCTCTTGGTAGATGATTTGTAGGCGTGGGGCGAGTAGGTCAATAAATGTCTCATAAAATTCTACCGGTAAGCCGTCCGTCCCAGGAGTTTTATTCCTCGGGAGAGCGTGTATTGCCTGTCTAATCTCTGCTATGGTGATATTACGTTTCAGGTCGTCTCGTTGTCCGCCAGTGAGTTGGGGCAAATCTAAGTCCCCCATGAAGTTCTCCAGTGCCGTTTGTGAAAGGCGCTGGTGCGGGCCATATAGTGTGGTGTAGTAGTTCTTGAATGCATTGTTGACTCCCAATTGAGTCGAGGCCGTCGAACCTTCTTGGTCTATAATTTCCAAGATTGGGAGGTGTGTCGGGGAGTCTCGTATAATGCGGGCTAACAGTGGGCCTGACCGATCAGCCTGTGTGTGCTGTCTGTTAGTGTATTCGTGGTAGTCCAGTAATCTCAGGTCTTCAAGTAGCTCAGCATGCCTTATGTGTGCTTCTTGTAGTGGCGTAAAGTGCAGGTTTGTGCCCACTGCTTCGTGCTCTAGCATTGCCAGTCTACCCTCCACTTCCTTAAGGCTTTCAATCACCTCCCTCTTCCTGCCCACTCGGGTGGCCATCGCCTCCCCTCTTATGAAGACTTTGAATGTGTCCCACTCTATTCGTCTGGAGCTAGCAGTGTCAGCATTCGTAGCGAAGTAAGCCTCAATGGTGTCCGCCATGGACGATTTGAAGACATTGTCTTCTAACAGTTCCGTGGGCAACCTCCAGGTCGGTATCGGTGCCAGGAGCCTACCCCACTGCAATGCCAGTTCGACAGGGTTGTGGTCTGAGAGTGTCTTACCCATATGTTGTGCTGTGAGAACCGCCCCCAGTAGAGAGCGGGAGCAGAACACGCGGTCGATTCTGGTGTGCAGTTGGTGTGGTGGGGAGAAAAAGGTATATTCCTTGTCTAGCAGGTGTTTGCTGCGCCATGTATCCGCTAGGCCCCACCCTTCTGCCCACTGTGCTAGTGCAACTGCCTGTTTCCTGCTTTCTGTGACGTGTAAGGGTGGGTGTGACCTGTTCAACGTGACATCCAACACAGCATTAAAATCCCCCCCAACAATCCATTGATATTCTGCCCAATCCACTAAAACTCCATTAATACTAGTTAGAAAATCCGATTGACCCGAATTTGGTGCATACACACATCCAAGCACAACAGTGGTACCATCCAGTATGCCCCGTACACATACATATCTGCCCTCTTTGTCTATTCTCTGCTCGACTGGCTTGAAGGGTACAGAATTACGAAGCCAAATAGCGGCCCCCCTCGAAAATGCAGAGTAGGAGGTAGCAAAGAGTTGTCCCCTCCACTTCTTCAGTAGTTTCGAGCTCTCAGCACTGTTCAAATGTGTCTCCTGTAGGCAAGCTATCACGACCCCCCTACGGTGAAGCTGAGCCAGTATTCTGTGTCTCTTGTGAATCGAACCCATGCCCCGCACGTTCCAGGTGCACAAGTTGTAAACATTAAGTGGCCCCATGACTGATCGTAAAATGTGGAAATGTTGAGCCCGTGGGCGAGCATGCCAGGTATACCCTGTGGTGGTAGATGAGTGCCATGTTAACAGTTAACCCCTGAACATTGAGGTCCCTAGATAAACGGACCCGGGGTCCAAACCATGATACCCAACATGGGTAATAGTCAAACACAACCATGTTCATGTGATGGGGGGTGCAGTCTACTCGGTCCTGATTCGTGCTGACCTGCGGTGACATAGCAAGCCCTTAGCACGTACAACCCCCAGGCCACCCACCTGTGTGTGGCTATTTATGCGGTTCATACATTACCACCCGGACATTGTTCAAGGCGCTGTTGTTAAAATTCCTCAGCCATTTGCGCCGTGATCTTGGGGAAGAGCTGTAAGCTGTCTGCCGACCCCGATACTTCCGTGTGCGTGTCTGAATTGCTGGCCACGTTCCTTGCCGTGTCTGCATCGTGAGCGGCTAGTGCCTCCTCTGTCAGCTGCGCCACCGTCGTTCGTTCCTCCGAGCGGCTCTTTGCATCTTGTCCCTTCGGCGAGGTCCGTGTTGAGGGGCCTTGGCCAGTATCAGAGGCAGGGCGTCGCCGGCCTGGCGTATTCTGATGCCCGTCGCTCCCGTTGTCGGCAAATGGGTCCTGTGAGGCTGGTGGCATTAGCGTTACTTCCATCCACTCCTCCGCTTCCTCCGCTGAGTCAAAAAAGTGTGATCTGTTGCCATGCAGGATCTTGAGGCGGGCGGGGAACAGGAGGGCATATTTCAATTCTCTTTCACGTAACTTGCGTTTTACCCCCAGGAAGGTAGACCTGGCCCGCTGCACCGCTGGAGTAAAGTCTGGATATACGGATATAGTCTTGTCTTCGTATCGGAGCGGCGCTTTCTCTCGCGCTGCGCGTAGCACGGTGTCACGATCTTTATAGTGAAGGAGGCGCGCGATCAAAGGGCGCGGTGGTGCTCCTGGTTGCGGCGGTCTTGAGGGCATCCTATGTGCTCGTTCCTCGCTGTACAGGGCAGTCAGATCCTCTGGGCCTACCATCTTTTTGAGCCAGTCTTCCACAAACTGAGTAGGATTCCTCCCCTCACTGCGCTCCGGAATGCCCAAAATGCGGACGTTGTTGCGGCGGGCTCGCCCTTCTGCATCATCCACCTTGTCCCACAGCTGCTTGAGTTGCTTTTCCATGCCTTCCAGCTTTGTGGAGTGATCCGTTTGCTGGGGTATTAGATCGTTGAGTGCGAGTTTCTGCTCCGATACCCTCTCCGCCAGTTTGTTGTGATCTGCCCGGAGCAATGATAGGCCCGTCGCCATGTTATCCATGCGTAATTCTAGCGCCTCTCTTGTGGCCCGTATTTCATTCAGGATAAGGTCCAGTTTGGCATCCTGTGTTCCTTTCCCTGTCGGTGGGACAACGTCCATATTGGAGGAGGCCAGTGGGTCTTCCGAGCCGGTGGACTGCATATTCGTCGATGCGCCCTGGTCCTGGGCCTTGCCCCAGTGCCTCCCCATGGATCTAGTGTGCAGGGCGATGCTGTGCCGATCACACGCCCCTCTCACAACCTCCACTATGTAGCGGCACACAATATCCTGTGTCCGGGCTGCCTCTGTAGTAGTTAATCCGATAGGAGAGGAGGCGGCAGTAGCACAAGAACCCGTGTGGGCTGAGGGGGTCCGCTGGCTCCGTGGCAGCTGTAGCGCCTTTGAAAGATGCAGCAGCGCTATGGTTAATGTCCTTCACGAAGCAGTAGTGTGGGCTTTGGCGGGGGTGGCAGGTATTGTCAGCTGCGCGGTATGAGGCGTCCTCCAGAGGGGAAGCCAGATGTGCCACGTAGCAGCCCCGGCAGAAGCGCTCTCGGGTGTGGCGTCGTTACCTTTGTGTCTCGACCTAGGTGGGCGCCATGCCGCCGCGTGGGTCCGCCTCTGGTAAGGTATAAGCAGGGACTCCACAGGTGTCCCGCTGTGCTTCCTGGGTCGTGGCTTCGTGGTCATGGCTCAGAGCTCCGGAGTTGGTAGCTCCCAGCGCTGTCGGCCCGGTATTCCCGGTGATCCCGGAGAGGAGGTAAGATGGCACCCGCCAACACCGTTGCGGCGCCGGCCCGTGCAGTGCAGCTGTCGCGTGTCCCCAGTCTGGTGCAGCGGTCTCTTGGCCACCCCAGCTCTCGCCTTGATCCCGCAGCTCCCACGCAGCACTCAGGCTCTCAGGTGAATGCGGACAGCGCCGCGGTGGAGCCTCGGGTGGTGATCTGGTCCGAGTGTGTCGCCAGCCGGGATCGGACCTGGGAGGGCAGGGCGGGTCTCACAAGGCTTCCCGGAGGGGGCGATCCTGTGCGGGAGGAGTAGGTGTAGGAGGTCAGGCGTGCGGCAGTGCTCAGCGCCCACGTTCACCTCCGGCACCCCCCGCAGAGCTCTGCCGGCCGCAAGCAGCAGGTCGGCCCTCCCGCAAATCGAGGTCGCGGCTCCCCTCGTGGCAGCAGGCCCCGGCGAACACCGTGTTCTTTCTCGGTTCTAGACGGCGTCGGAGGGTGGTAATTCTCCGTCGCCGCTCCTCCCCTGCTGAAGCTCCGGGTGTCAAATTCAGGTGGGTGGTGGTGCTGGGAAGCAGGATAGGTAGCTTGTATCGTGGGCTATGGACGGAGCTCAGGAACTACACGTCCGCCATGTTCGGCTCATAGCCACGCCCCCTTCATTTATAGATTAATCTTGCCACCTGATTCTGGACTATTTGTAGTCGTTTGAGCAAAAACTGGGGCAAACCGATATAAAGGGAGTTTGAATAATCCAGGCGTGAGAGTACCTACGCTATCACAGCCTGGACGAGGGCCGAGTGGGTCAACAAGTGAGCGATCTTCCTAATTTTGCACAATTGGAAGAAACTGGCCGATATCACTGCGCCCACTTGTCCTCTCAGTGAAAGGTCTGCATTAATTGAGACCCCTAGACTTTTCACGGAAGGAGAGGGGATAGGGGAAGGCCCCATTTTGCTTGGCCAGAAATGCGGTCCCCAACAGACATTGCTCTTCCCAGGCAGCACAAGTTCCGTCTTGCCTGGGTTGAGCTTCAAATGATTACTATCCATCCAGCTCTGGATATGGAGCATGGTGGTTTGGAATTCCTCAACAGCATTAGAAGAGTCCAGGGGGAAGATCAACTGGAGGTCATTGGCGTAATTAAAGATGGTTATTTTCCTATTTTTTAATGAGTGGATCAAGGGCTTAAGATAAAGATTGAATAGCAGTGGGGAAAGGGATGAACCCTGCGGGACCCCGCATGAGGTGGACACTTTGGGAGCAGTAAAGGTGCCAAGATGTACTGCTTGAGTTCTGCCTGTAAGAAAGGACTTGATCCAGTTGTAAGCAGGACCTCGAATACCTGCTTGTTCGACAAGGTTCAAAAAGATGTTATGATCGACCGTGTCGAACGCTGCCGACAGATCCAAGAGCACCAGAGCCGGGAGAGCCCCCTATCAGCATTAGCTCTTAAGGTATCCATAACTGCAAGAAATACAGACTCCGTGGAATGGGCTCGCCGAAAGCCAGCTTCATTTGGCTCCAGGTAATCCGATTTTTCAATGAAATTCGAAAGACATCTGGCCACATGGGCCTCCATGATTTCAGCCAGGAAGGGAAGAAGGGAAATGGGGCGATAGTTGGAGGGAATCAAGGGATCAGTCCCAGGCTTCTTCAAAAGAGGGACTATCGTGGCATTCTTAAATGCCCTGGGTACCACCCTCTTACCAAGAGATTCGTTCAGGAAGGGGAGGATGCTATGTGGTAGCGCTGAGAATATGTTCTTAAGGATAGGAGGTGGACAACAATCATTGGGGAGCCTGATTTTACACGGGTCATAAGGTCAGAAAATGTGTTAGGGCATATATCTGGAAAGTGGTTCATTAAGACTGAATTTCTGGAGATGTCATCCAGTAGTTCTGTATTAATAGTAGAGGGAATACTAGCCCTAATGATGGCAATTTTTTCCAGGAAAAAGGTATTCAGTGAGTAACACATCTCTTGGGAGGGATCCTGGCTAGGTAATATTCTCTCATCATTACTGAGGTCATGAACAATCTTAAAGATTTCCTTGGATTTATTATGGGCGTTAAGTATTCTCGCTGAGAAATAAGCTGCTTTAGCTATCAATATTGCCTTCTTATAGTGCTTGCGAGCTAACAGAAACTGCTGTCTATCTTCTAAGTTGTAACAGAGCCTCCATTTCCTCTCTATTTGACGGAGCTTGAGTTTATGGTCTCTTAATTCGGTTGTAAACCATTTATGAGCATCATCATGTCTAGTACGAGAAAATTTAATCAGAGGGGCATAAATGTCGCTGGCCGACCTTAGCCAATCCGCAATGTCCTTTTCCATGGCGTTAATGTTAGGGTTAAGGGTGGGTAAAGAGCCGGCTAAAGTGTTATTAAATCCTTGTTTGTCAAGGGTTCTCCACTTTCTTTTTAGTCATCCCACCATTTTAGGGGTCTTGAGCCTGCCATTGAGAGTAATTGTAAAAGCAATCAGATGGTGGTCCGACCAAATGCAGGGGGATATCACAGGGACCGACACTATAAGGTTGTAGGACCAAATTTGGTCAAGAGTGTGCCCCTTTATGTGAGTAGGGGCTGATAAGAGCCAGACCAAGTTTAAGTTAGAGAGCAATTCAGAGAGTTCTGCTGTAAGTTGACAGCTTACTTCACGGTGGCCCTCCCCTATCATATGGGGGTTGCCGACTTTAACCTCCATAAGGTAAGCGACTGGATCTGTGCATCATCTGTCACTTCACACTCCTCTACAAGTATCCAGCCCCCAGGAACCCTCACTGGGACTCTTCCCCTCCAATGCTTTCCTCTTCCTAACAGGGCATAGTGGACTTGGCAAACAGGCAGGGGCTGGTGCTCTAGGCTCCAGGAGCAGGAGGTCTTGAATTTGACTGACTGACTGAAGTACTTATAAAGCGCTCGAATGCCGAGGCGTCTTGGCGCTAGAGTGACTAAGGAGAGCAGTGAGAGACGATCTTAATGCGAAGAGAAGAGCCAGGTTTTCAGTGCCTTTCTAAAACATGGTTTAGACTTTTGTGAGCGCAGTGCAGGGGGCAGAGAATTCCAGAGTCTGGAAACTTTCGTAGGAGAACAACCTGCCACCCCATCGCATTCTTCTTATTTTAGGTTGGCATATTAGATCATGATTGGCTGATCTCAGCGCACGCGAAGGCACATATCGAGGGAGAAGTTTGGGAAAGTCGTCTGGTCCCATACCGTGCAAGGATTTGTGGACCAGACAGAGGGCCTTAAACTGTATTCTGCACCTGACTGGAAGCCAGTGAAGTTCCTTGATGGCTTTGGATGTTGGGTGGCGAATGGCGATAGGGTAAATTCAACAGGACCCTGGCTGCGGCATTTTGGATTGCCTGTAGTTTGTTTAGTTGTTTTTCTCCTGTGCCCAAGTAGAGTGAGTTGCAATAGTCCACTCGGGACATTACCAGGGCGCCCATAACAGTTTTTTTTAGTGTTGGAGGGATGTAGGGTAAGACTTTCCTAAGGACTTTGATGGTATGGAAGCAGGTAGAAGTTACCTGGTTCATCTGCGCTTTATAAGAAAGCTCTTTATCAACCAGGAAGCCAAGATTCCTAACCTTTTCTGCTGGGCTAGGACAAGAACCCGCCTCCGGAGGCCACCAGAGGTTGTTCCAGATCGATGGTTTCTGACCGAATTCAATTATCTCGGTCTTGTCCGTATTTAATTTTAGGAAGTTACAGCTCATCCAGTTTTTTACACTGAGAAGACAGTTCTTAAAATGCTCTGCAGTGGCTTGAATAGACTGGGATTTTGACACTACAATTTGAGTGTCGTCGGCGTACGACACTAGTTGTAAACCATGAGATTGAATTAAGGCAGCTAGGGGGGTGACATATAGATTGAACAGGGTGGGTGATAGCGCCGATCCTTGAGGGACCCCCCTGGAAGGGAGAATTCATGAGATGTAAGACCTTCCCAATATACTTGTTGGATTCGAGAATCCAGAAAAGATGTTAAGAGGGCTAGGGCAGCACCAGCGAATCCAAGTGTTTTTAGTCTATTTAACAAAATTGAATGGTTCACAGTGTCGATCGCCGCTGTAAGGTCTAGTAAGATCAGGGCCGTTCTGCCACCCTCGTCCATTGTCCTTCGAATATTTTCGGTTGCCATGATCAGGGCAGACTCTGTAGAGTGGGAGGGACGGAATCCATGCTGAGAGGGGTCTAGGAGCTTGTTGTGGTCAACATACCGCATAATTTCTAGGTTTATGGCTTTTTCCAGGATCTTAGCTGGTAGCGGTAGGCAAGATATTGGCCGGTAGTTCTTTAGTTCGGTAGGATTCAACAAATCCTTCTTAAGGATAGGTTGAATGCAGGCTTTCTTCAAGCAACTCGGGAAATCACCCGAACTGATAATGTTGTTAATCAAGGGGGTCAGAACAGCTGCCACTGTCTGTGGAATCATGTGTAGTATACGTGACGGGCAGGGATCTAGTGGGGACCCTGACTTCATCTGTGTGATAAGATCTGCAACCTGTGACTCCTCTAATATGGGGAAACAGAAATAGCTAGGACCAGTCATGGGGGCAGTATCATTATTTTCATCGAGTGTAATTGATGCAGATGAGCTAAGGTCATTCTAAACTGTCTGAACCTTTTGTTGGAAGAAGGTAGCAATGTTAGTCACAAAGTTCTGATCAGGGCTGAAGACAGTGTCGCGGGGGCTCTTAGTCAGGTGGGGGATAGTTTTAAATAGTTCTTTAGCAGTGTTAGAAGCTGCCTGGATTTTATTAGTAAAATAGGCTGATTTTGCCTGCACTATTGCTGCCTTATATTCCTGCAAGGCTTTGGTGTATATTTGTTTATTTTGATCACTATAATCCGAACGCCACGACCGCTCAAGTCGTCGGCATTTTTGTTTTATGTGTTTCACCTCTGTGGAATACCACAGCGCGGTAGCAGATCGTCTTCTGGCTTTTTCTATTTCTACAGGGGCTAGCTGATCGACTGTCTGCCTAATCCAGTTTTGGAATTTGATCGCTCCCATATTAGTATTACCGATATCAAGGACAGGGGGATCAGTTGCAAGTGAGTCAGCCAAAAGGGCGGGTTCAAGTTTATTCCAAGGGCGTGTTTTTTCAGGAAGCATGAGGCCTCTTCGATGATTTGTTAGTTTATTCAGAGGCATGTCAAAGAAGATAGCACTATGGTCAGACCAAGGGACTGCTTCAGTCGAGATACCTTTAATATGGTCATTGTTTGTGAAAATGCCATCGAGGGTATGTCCTGCGATGTGAGTGGGGTTTGAGACTAGCTGAGTCATGCCGAAGCTAAGGAGATTGTCAATTAGAGTGGTTGAGTCAGAGTCATTGTTTGCTTCTAGGTGAAAGTTAAAGTCACCCAAGATGGTATAGGTGGTGGAGTTTGAAGTGGATTCAAGAAAGGTGTGTAGTGCTCTAATAAACAGCGCTCTCAGACCGGGTGGGCGGTACACAAGCAGGCCAGCAAATATAATGCAATTATTTTCTTTAATTTTGAAGCTCATGGCTTCCGCTTCTAGGCCGTGCTCAGGTAGTGAAAAAACTTTTAAATGGGATTTATAAATAATTCCAATACCACCACCCACTGCTCCTAGCCTGTTTGTAAATTCTACACGATATCCTTCAGGAACTGCATCATTCCAGTCCGGTCCTGAGGTATCAGATGCCCAGGTTTCAGTTAGAAACATTAGATCAGCATCATGGTCTGTGATCAGGGCTGAGATTTCGTGTTTGTGTTTGACCATGGATCTTGTGTTAAACAGTATGCACTTCGAAATTTGTTTTTCACTCACCGGGCGGTTTGATTCACCCTTGTGATTATTATTGGCTAGCAGACGAGTGTGAGTGGTAGGGCATTTACTTATGGCTGAAGGCAGATAGTATGGTTTATGGGGTTGGGGTAAGGGGTTGCAGGCCGCAGGAGGCACAGCTAAATGATGAGGAGAGACCTACGAGGTTTGCTCTGTGCATAGATTTACACGGGCATTGGTTCAGCTCAAGGAGCTGGGTGCTTGAGTATTGAATATTTTGAGTTTTTTTAGAAATTTCATGGGTGATGTCTCCTCATCCAGCAGGAGCAACTTCAAATCTGATAGCCCCACAACACTGGCCATGGGAGTGACTAGAGGTTCACATCTGGATGTAAGCCACGGTGATATGTGTATCAAAAGGATACCCTAGGGCTTCAGCCCTACTCTTTATGATTCTCTTATTAGCCCCATCTTCTTCCTGAGAAGTGCCCAGGTCTTTCCCAGTCACCTCTTGCTGAATCAAAGAGCACCCTTTGAAGTGTACCATATAGCTTGGCGTTCCCTTTCTCCAGTGTGTGTCCCACTCAGCTCACAGGATAGCAGTAATCCACAAATCTTTCTAGGGTAATTTCTCTACCTCCCCATGCTCCTCCAGTTAGCCCTGGGTCTTCCAAAGAAAACCCAGAATCTTCTATGTATTGTACCATTCACAGTCACACACACACCCAGCACATGCATACAACACACACATGCTGCACAGCACTACATCTCCCATGTATTGTACTATTCATATGCACACATACACCCAGCACATCATAACACAAAGACACTTGACAGCACAGCACAGCACACCCAACAGATGCAGGCCAAGGGAGAGTTACACACACAGCACATGCATATAACACACACACATGCTGCACAGCACTACATTTCCCATGTATTGTAGTAATAACAGGCACACATACACCCAGCAGATGCATACAACACACACATGCTGCACAGCACAACATTTCCCATGTAATGTACTATTAACAGGCACCCATACACCCAGCACATGCATATAACACACACATGTGCTGCACAGCACTACACCGTCCATGTATTGTACTATTCACACTCACCATGCCGTTACAAGTTGGGGCACTCAGGGTAGGGGTGCACATACAGCACCATACGAGGCACTTTTCCATCTCAATAATCACATTGCCTAAAAATTTTGTGGGTGCAAACTCTGAAACGGAGCGTTTGCGACAATATAAATACTATGAACAACTGACCAAGAGCCTTTCAGATGTGAGTATTCTAGTCTTTCTTTCTTTCTCTCATTCAGTATTCACCTTTGGCTTACACATGTGCCGGCAGCAAGTTAATGCTATATCATTAATTTCTGTCACAATAGCTGCTGTTCTCTCTAGGAGAAGGAATCCAGAACGCCTGACCTACTGTGCTAAACTCCATGCATCACATCTTATCTTCATATCTGTGAGTCACTTTCATGACATGGGCCACCCACACGTGAGACCAATATCTTGCTGTACCACTGGGACACTTAGTGCACCTTTTGGACAAGGATACAAATACTGAAACTTACACCCAGCACATCATAACACAAAGACACTGGGCAGCACAACACACCCAATATATGTAGGCCAAGGGAGAGTTACACACCCAGCAGTGAACCTTTACATGAGTGAGCCTCTAGACCTCAGTTCAGCGACAGTTAAAAAGACCTGTTCACACTCAGTGATCACTCCACAGTATGCTGCTGCAACCACCCTCATGCTGCTTAACTCCTGGCAAAGGCTCTATGAATGTATTGCTTTGGGCGCCCTTCAGGATTCAATAAGACTGCAATCTGTGAGACAGGTCTATGCCATGGAACACATGCACGATCCATGATCGCCTATGACAACAAAACATCAGCTTGAGTGATTGTGACATTGTTACAAGTTGGAAAAACAACAATTGATGGACAGAATGCAGAACAATGTCATACATTCCCCCCGGTACAGAGATCTAGGCCTAAGTCCATCGTTTTTTTGCTCACCCTGCCATTCCAGTTTGGACCCAGCCATATACAAATCAGTCTTGACCCTGTGCCCAATGGGAACAGTCCAGATCGAACTGCGAGGCCAGGTCCTTCCTGGACTGGAACCAAGCATCCTAGGACCGGTTTCGGGGTTTCATCCCTCATCAGCCAGGATAACTTGCTTCCAGTGGCATGGAGAGCACGGGACCCCCATGTGAGCATACCCGTCCCACTCGGGGTGACACATGCAAAAATAGCAATTGATGGACAGAATGCAGAACAATGTCATACATTCACCCCAGTACAGAGATCTGGACCTAAATCCATCGTTTTTTTGCTCACCATGCCGTTACAAGTTGGGGCACTCAGGGTAGGGGTGCACATACAGCACCATACGAGGCACTTTTCCATCTCAATAATCACATTGCCTAAACATTTTTGTGGGTGCTAACTCTGAAACGGAGCGTTTGCGACAATATAAATACTATGAACAACTGACTAAGAGCCTTTCAGATGTGAGTATTCTAGTCTTTCTTTCTTTCTCTCATTCAGTATTCACCTTTGGTTTACACATGTGCCGGCAGCAAGTTAATGCTATATCATTAATTTCTGTCACAATAGCTGCTGTTCTCTCTAGGAGAAGGAATCCAGAACGCCTGACCTACTGTGCTAAACTCCATGCATCACATCTTATCTTCATATCTGTGAGTCACTTTCATGACATGGGCCACCCACACGTGAGACCAATATCTTGCTGTACCACTGGGACACTTAGTGCACCTTTTGGACAAGGATACAAATACTGAAACATGCCAGAGGATCCAGATGTTTGTATGTTTGTTGAAAAGGTATCTGGTCTGGCAGCTCAGACGTGACCCTGCCGCTAGGAGTGTGGTCAAGATTGACTTGCACATGATTGGTCCCTGATTGTAACTGCACAAGCAAACAATGTCACAGAATGTTACACAGAGACGGGCCAGTGGTTATGATTAATATACACATTCCATCCATCACAGTTTATTTTCTCAGTGAACCACTTTAAGCAACAGAGGCATGCACAGTCATGGTCTGTAGCTTGCTCATGGAAAAACTCACTCCTGGGGTTCACACCTTCGGCTGCAACACAGTTCGGTTGCTTCTATTCCTGCCAGATGGAATGTGGCCTAGTGGTTTCAGCTGGTCTGTCCCTAGTAAGGACAAAGGCTGATTTGCATAGGGTTGCCTCTTTTTGTAAAACACTATGCAAACAGAAGTGCAATGGAGTGATACGTTACATAATGCCACTAATGATTCATTGACACAATCAATCAATTACATATTTGGCTCTTCTTAGTTAGTCACTGTTAGTGGCATGCGTGTTCCTAGATGTGGGTCCCATTGCTCGCAGAACCACAGAGACTCAATCAACACTTTATCGATGAGTCTTGAAAGGCGGAAACAGAGCAGGAGTTGTGTGTTAATTTCTGTGCTTCGAAGAGTAGGGTCAGATCAAGGAATTGACCAGCCACCCTGAGAACAATACACAACGGTTTAAAAATGATTTCTAGTGAATGAAGACCCAGTGCTTGCACCTGAACTATATTTCTACTGGCAGCAGGACTCCTTAGTGTTACAGAAGATGTGTCAAGGATAAGTGTAGGTGAAAGATCACCTGAAACCTCGATAGAACAATGGATAAAATTTACCATGATGCTGGTCAAACCCCAACCTCAGCTGCGACGGGATAAAATTAATCAAAATGATGATCAAAAGGAAAACAAATCATACATAAACCTGCCATATACCATTACTAAACTAAAAAGAGCACGGAATAGGATGATAAGGCAAATCAAGAAAACTATTCCTAACGAGGAAACATCAGGCAAACTGAAAGCTGCAAATCAAAATCTAAGGAAATTAATATGGGATGAGAAAAATCAGGCAAAACAAGCACTCTGGGCAAAAATATACCACGCAAGCAAACAGCTAAACATAAGAGAGTTCTGGAAAATTATAAATGGTCTGGCTAGACCAAATAAAATGGTTGTTTCCTCCGTTCTAACTGAGCAGGAATGGGTGATGTTTCTTAAAAAACATTTAAACCAAAATAGTATGACAATAGAGAAAATTGAATCCCAACCGACAGATACCCACGATGGAGATATGGAAACCCCAATTGTAGTAACAAAGGATCAACTAAGAAAATTAATTATAAAACAGAAAGATGGAGCTCCAGGACCCAACGGTATCCCTTTTGCCCTATTCAAAGAGAATCCAGATCTATGGGCAGCACATTTAGAAAAGATATTAATGAAGTTATTAAAAAAGGCGTTATCCCGGAGTTATGGCGAGGATCATTAATAACGCCAATTTACAAAAAAGGGAACTGGGCGCTTGCAGAAAATTACAGGCTCATCACACTTCAAGATACAGATGCCAAGTTGTTTCCTAGGATCTTACTGAATGAGTTGAGTGACTGGGCAATAGAAAGTAAGATCCTGCCACTGAATCAAACTGGCTTTATTAAAGGATTGGGGACATCAACAAACATCTTGGCTTTATCTCTAATAATGGACAAGTCAATTAGTCTTAAACAGCCCCTGTATCTTTGTTTCGTAGATTTTAACTGTGTTCAAAGGAATTTGCTGTGGAAAAAGCTCAGAGAAATTAACATTCCAACGGCCCTACTGAAAATGATCCAGCCATTGTATAGCAAAACTTGGGTTAGGGTAAGCATGGGGGATGGGCAAACGCTGTCGAAGGAAATCCCAGCCAATGAAGGATTAAAACAAGGCTGTGTACTGGCCTCCCTTCTTTTTAATTTATTCTTGGCAGATTTGTCAGGGACTTTAGATGAATTAAATGCTCACCCCCCGAAATTAGCGGATAGGCATATTTCAAACTTACTGTATGCCAACGATGCCATCCTGCTAAACCAAACAAAAATAGGGCTGCAGCGACTAATTTCTGGAACATGTACCTACGCAAGGGAAAATGGGATGGTGATCAATGAAACTAAAACAAAGATCATGATTGTCGCAAAGAGAAAGAAATTAAGAAAAAAATGTAATTGGTATATGGAAAACACCAAACTAGAACAGGTTGAAGTATATAAGTACCTGTGATAGAGCGCGCGAGGCCACCCGACCAATAGTTTTCGCCGTTTCCGGCTTCAGGGCCCATATACTTTTCAAATCACCATATACATCGATCAGGTGACTTCACGAGCTCTACCAAGTTGTGTGTGTGTTCCCTATTATTATTTTTCAGTGCACCCGACTTACCATCCACCGATGCGGGTACCTAATGACCACAATGAATCAGGGAGCTAGCTGTAAAGGAAAGGCAGCAAAATACAAACCCAACCAATAACATTCAAATACTGTTTAAATGACCACGGACAACTGGAAGTTTTAAAATGTTTATCTAAATTCAATATTTTCTTGCATGAGGTACAGTAAAATAAGGCAGTCAATAACCAAGATAACGTAAATCACATAGGCATAAAGAAATAATGACAGGGTAATCATTCAAATGTAATATGAAATGCAGATGGGAAATATTATAAAATCTCAGAAATGTTTAAGCATGGACATTTTATGCATGATTAACTATGGGAGGGCCTATAAAGAGTAGCACGCTTCACTTAAGGTGAATGGGCCTTTGAACAATCTAGGCAATGAAGTTCTAGACCATATCATAAAATTACAGACTGCAATGCAAAATATAATTTCTAACAAGTGAGAAGACATAGGAACAAACTTATGGAAAAATATGTAATTGACTTTCAATAGTTGCGGAAAGGCATGGAAAATATAACATATGCAATGATGAACTTTATTAAAGCAAAAGTCAGAAATTTAGAAGGTGCAAGATTTAAAGAGTTTTCAGAGCAATATTTACCTAGAAAGGTGTGGAAACCAAACCCTGGCCACGGGTCAGTTAAGGACAGGAAACCCTCAAGGAAGGATACCCCTCAAAGGACAGCAGGTGCAGAATGGACACCCAGGACAGGACAGGATACCCTCGGAATAGGAATCAGGACAGGACCCTCAGGACAGGACAGCAAACCCTCAGGACAGGACCCTCTTCAGGACAGGACCGGAACCCACAGTTCGGAAGCAACGCCTGCGCTCCACCCGCTCTGCAGCTATCGATCAAGACCCCGATTGGGTCAGCGAACTCCCAGCTAAGTGCTTGCCAGCACTTTAAGGCTCAGTAGAACCTTAGTCTATGGTCAAATTCGGACAGAGTGCTTCGCAGCGCTCTGTATCTTCAGTCACCTATTGAGTGCGTTGGGTCAGTGACAGGTCAGCTAAACCAGACAAGTCGGACGGTTCACTAGGTGAACCCAGGGTAGATATACAGTTTGGGGACAGTGTACCACCCCCCAATGTTGCAAAGTATCAGAATCCCTCAATTTCGATTGGTCCTAAGGTAGGATTTGGGTAACACACCAATCACAATACAAGATTTGAAGCCTTCATTAACATACTTGGGTACCGCCTAGCAGGTTTGGGGTTCTCATGAGAACTGTGCAGAAATACGAGTGAAAATTAACATTGTAACACATGAGGAGCAACATTCGCCGTTCTCGTAGCGCAGAGGTGGCTTTCCCAGGCGCATCTTGACTGTGGCTGCCAGCTGGCTGAGTTCCACTGTCCAAAGTGGCCACCTTTCAATGCTCCCTGGTCATGCGCAGAAGAGACCGTCAATATGGCTCCCAATCAGTTTGGACCCCCATTCCCCGCGGTACATGAAAAGTAAGCGAAAACAAGTTAATACATAATAATGTCATTATGAAAATACATCATAGGGTTTGTACTTTTAACTCATCATCAAGAAATAAAACTATTGCATTAAATGTTAGCTACATTGACACAATCACAAGAGCAGTGGCACGAGCAGTACCACATGATAAGCACAGCTATGAATTACGCATGCGCATAACTTTCCCTCCACTTCTGCAGACGCGTCAGGACACGTGAGTGTGGCTGACGCATGCGCAGTAACTAAAATACAAGCGGCGGCCATATTAAAGAACACGGATTAAATTCATTAGAAATACACATAGGCAAGCTTCGGGAACTTTGCCTAAACAAAAATAAATGTTAGTAAAACATACGTTTTGTTACCTTATTACACATAAACGAGGTTCTTGACTTCGGCAAGCCGCAAAATATGCGAAGCTTTGCTTCATCAATCCCCTCTTTGATGATATTTACTATCATCACAAATTATAATGGAACCAGATGCCAACTTTCTTTCATACTTTATAAAGTTCTATTTCTTCCAGCAACCGTTCTAACTTTTCTCTCTCAGTTTTAGCAGGGTGAGAAGTCTTCACCTTTTTGTATATCTGATCATTCACTTCCTCTAATTCAATCTCATCCACACTTCGTTTCACTCCTCTTGCATTTACCTCGTGCTTTTTGGTGCGCTTGCGGCATTTACAGCATAAGAAAATGGAAAGTATATTAAGTCCTATAATACCAATTGGCATCAGAATTTTGAATAATAAGCTTTTACCTATGCTAGCAAGCCAATGACCTACATTTGAGAGACCATCTACCAGTCTCTTCCAGGCACTATCAACCTCGAGTGGTTTGAGTTCCTTTGCCAAATTAGTAATGTTTTTCACATATCTTTTGATCTGTACACTTTTATCCGGAATATAAGTGCAACAATGTTGCGCCTTCAACATCCGGCAGACTCCGCCCTCTTTCGCTAATAAGGTGTCAAGAGCAAGTCGATTCTGTAAAACCATTGATCTGATCGCAACCATTTCGGTATTGACCAGCAGAAATCCATGAGCTGTTTCAGTAGACAGCACATCTACTATAGTAGACAATTTGCAAATTCTGTGAGTGTTCAGAACCACTCCCACTCCAGGTATCAGTGCACTGAAAATACTACCCATAATTTCACCTATACTTTCTCTTTTACTACGCACTAAGCCATTAGTATCTTCATTGCTTCCAGCTTTTCCATTCACATGGTATATTTTCGGGAAGACAATGCCAAAGTAGCAGCTTCCATACCAGTGATCCGGCAATTTGAAATAAGCCTTGTCCCCACAAATATAATAAATTCCAGGAAACACAGGCTCTGACCCATTTTTGAAACCCCAACCTCCAATTACCTTGTAATTATGTTCGCATTCACTGGAACCAATGAAAACATTATTATAATAGCTAGTCTTCTCGCGGTGAAGACATAGCTTGCCTTTCTTTTCAAAATCCAGCAACAGAGCAGGACCCGCTCCACCAGATGAGGTGCCTTCCATGTTCTCTGCCCACTTTGGCTTTTTCTGACTTTCGTCATTAGCCTTTTTTTGAATTTTAATTCTCCTTTTCTCTGCCATGTTCAGGAACATCTTTTCCTGCTCACGCAAAGAACAAGTCAAGTTATCTCTGTGTGCGTCTGCTATGTCAATGTTACCTATAGTCAGAAAGTAGTCTCCCATATATCTTATGGTGTCAGTTTTGGTATGTACAGGATTCAAGTTCCCACGTATAGGAAGTTCAGAAAAGATCACGTCATTGTTAGAATAATAATACTGTAACGGTCCCCTTTTGTAAAATAAACTAGCTAAAATGCTACAGGAGATTCCATATGTCAATGGCAGGTGATGGTATGTCACGCCTTCAGCCACAGAAGTAGGTAGCTTCATGCAGACATAGCAATCTTCAATTTCCATAGTCTCTACATAGTGTATTAATAAGTTTGCGAAAACATTTAAGTGTGTCTTGTTCTTAACTCCATGATAATGTAGTCCTCCCTCATCTGATGCTTCTAAGTTCTGTTTTGTTTGTCTCAAAGCTCTTTCATGTCGTGCTACACTCTGGGTTGTTAGCTCCTCATTGTCAGTATTTATAACTTCAGTAGGGACAATGTTAGTATCTTTACTTACAGCAAAGGGAATGAAAATTGTTAATCCTATCCAGATAACTATCAGTACTACTACACTACATATACACACCTTGCAACACGTCTTAAAACGGCTGCAACTAGGTCTACCATTCACTGTTGAATCAGACATTTTGGCTCAGAAGGAGTCTTTCGAACCCCTCTTTTTGGCTTTACACAATTAGCTTACTTTGTGCAACTTCACGGTGGTTCGTCTTCTTCTTCAGCTGAGTACTCTGGGACGGGTTCTCCGTCGCTCACGTCAGTTATATCAAGATCTTCAAGTTCTTCCAAAACCAGTGTCCATTCAGGAGACTTGTACTTTTTGTTTTGTCTTTTTATTCGTTCACTCCTTCTTTTGGAAGAGTCTTCTTCTTGCTCTGCTATCCGAGCACTTCTTCTTGCTTCTGCACGTTTTTCTTCCACTGTCTTTATCCTTAGTCTCAATCTTTTTACAAACCTAGGCTCAAGGTTGTTTCTTTTCTTTAGTCTCTTAGTCGGTACTTGGATTTCACTTTCTTTTCTTATTCTCTTGTTCTCTTTATCTTGTGGTAATTCTTCTCCACTTTCTTCTCCTACTTCCCCTATCTGGCTAGTTCCAGGGCTAGCATCAAATTCTTCTGCCTGGTTGCTAATCTGGCCTTGTTCAGGAATATTTTGTTTTTGGCTTTCGATTGTCTCTGTTTCTGTTTCTATTTCCTGAACCCGTTCTTTTAACCCTCTCTGATCCTGTTCAAGCACTTCGATCTCTTGATTTTCTTCTGCTCGAACTATCACTCTATTTCTAGTCTCACCCTTATCTGCATCAGGTGTTAGCGGTGGTGTATCGAACACCTGCTCTGTCCCTGTCTGACCTTCTCCTTCCTCAGTTTTGATGTGAATCTCAAGCGGCTGAGGTTCTTCGCCTGTGCCTTGCTTTTCCTGACTAGTCCACTCTCTACCTTCACTAAGTCGTTCTCTTGTTCTGATAGGATCTTCGGTCAGATCAATCATCGGTATCCATTCTTCTGGCCATATGCTTGGCAGCTCGTCTTCAGCTACTCCTGGCTCAGTTTCCTGGACCTCTTCCACAGGCTGGTTTCTTGGCAGTTCGTAGTCAACTACTCCTGGGCCAACGTCTGCTGTTCCTGCAACCTGACTGGTGCTGGGCTGCTCGTTGTCAGCTGCTTCTGGACCGGCTCCTGCAGGGTCCTCTGCTGGTTGCCCCTCTTCTGCAAATTCTTTGTCTGGTAATACCTTCTGAGTGTGTCCAGCGTGGATCCACTGGGGAACACCTGCGACCTTCACTGCAGTTGTTGTTACCAGGATTACTTGGCGTTTCTTTCCCCACCTTGGTGCCAGACAATTAGATCGAGTGTGCTTCTTTATTTTGACCCAGTCTCCTGGAACCAAGCTGTGGAGAGGAGTCGTTGGATTGAGGATGCCGTCGTCTCCAATCTGGCGAGAGATAGAACGCACTTGGTCACCCAATCTTCTGCAGTATTCAAGCACTAAATCATCAGTAATACTCAACAGTTTGCTTCCTGGCACCCATGCTTGTCTCATCACTCTTCCCATAATGATTTCATGGGGACTTAGGCCTGTCTTGCGGTCAGGAACACTTCTCAGTCCCATTAGGACCAGAGGCAGGGCCTTCACCCAGGTCATGCCAGTAGCATCTGTCAGCTTTGCTAGTCTGTTTTTGATAGTTCCATTTACTTGTTCCACTATTCCAGAAGCCTCTGGGTGGTATGCACAATGAAGTTTCTGCCTTATTCCAAAGGCCTTACAGAGTTCAGCCAGTATTTCATTCTGGAAATGACCACCTTTATCTGATTCAATAATGTATGGTATTCCGAATCTAGGTATCAGTTCTTTTAGTAAACACTTCGCTACTGTCAGTGCGTCACTTTGGGGAGTAGGGTAAGCTTCCACCCATTTTGAAAATACGCAAACAATGACAAGGACATATCGTTTCCCTTCACAACGGGGCATGGTGATGAAATCAATCTGTATCCTTACAAAGGGACCCCCTGATCTCCCAATCTTGCTCAGTTCAACCATTGTCCTCTTGCCTGGTTTCATCTGTTGACATGACAGGCACCTCTGGCAGAGGGACTCTGCTACCTTCCTGAACTTCTTACTGTACCAAGTCTGTTGAAATACCAGAATCATGGCATCCCTACCAATGTGTGATCCTTCATGTATTAATCTTGCCATTGTGCCAAGCAAGTGTCGGGGTAACACAGGCATACCAGTTGGGCCCAAAATCACACCATCCACACGTCTCGGTCTACACCCATCCTCCTTCCATTTCTCTCTTTCTTGCCAAGGAGCCGATTCCTGCCACTCTCTCACTTCATCCCACGTAGGCACTTCTTCAAACACCTGAAGCTGGCAGCTGGTTCCTGGCCCCCCTCGTTTTGGATTTACAATATACCGATCTTTGGCACACCATTGGGCCACTCGATCAGCATAATCGTTTCCCAGTGATACTTTGTCCATGCTCTTTTTATGAGCAGCACATTTTACCACTGCCAGTTCTTTGGGCAACTGGATGGCCTCTAAAAGGTCATAAACAACCTTTGCATTCCGAATGGGAGTACCTGAGGAAGTCATGAATTCTCTCTGCAGCCACAATTGGCCAAAGTCATGCACAACTCCATAACAGTACTGACTGTCAGTATACACTGTTATGCGTAAGTCCTTCCCAATTTTGCAAGCCTTTATCATGGCTATCAATTCGGCTACTTGTGCAGACTTGATGTTATATAGGTAACCTGCTTCTTCAATTTTTGTGAAAGACACTACTGCATAAGCAGCACTCAGGCCTCCTAGTTCATGTCTTAGACAGGAACCATCCACAAATAGTTCTTTATCATGTTCAGGCAATGGCACTTCTTTTATGTCTGGGCGTGGCTTAGTACTGAACTCTGTCAGGTCAATACAATCATGTTCATCATCATCCCCACCTTCTATTTCCAAGGGGTCGGGGAGTAAAGTGGCAGGGTTCAGAATACCGCACCTAACAATGCTTACATTTGCTGCACCCACAAGAATCCTCTCGTATTTAGTCAGCCGACTAGGGGTGAGATACTGTGTTTTAGTTCTGGTCAATAGAATTACCACTCCATGTGAAACATACACGGTCACAGGATGTCCCATGACAATGGACTCACTCTGTTCCAAACTTGCACAGGTAGCAGCTACTGCTTTCAGACAGCCTGGTAACCCAGCAGCTACTGGGTCCAAAGTGGCAGAGAAATAGGCCACAGGCCTTCTGGTCGTGCCATGTTCTTGAGTCAGGACTGACAATGCGCAATTATCGCGAGTGTCACAGAATAGGGCAAACTCTTTGGAATAATCTGGCATTCCCAACGCAGGGGCCGTACACAGACAGTTTTTCAGTCTTGTGAAAGCCATTAGACTTTCATCGTCCCACTCTACAACATCTGGCATTCCTCTCGTGGTCATTTTTATCAAGGGCCTGGCTAAGGCTGCAAATCCCAGAATCCACTGCCTGCAGTACCCTAATACCCCCAGGAACATTCTGACATCTTTTTGAGTACGGGGCAACTGCATCTTTTGAATTATTCTCACTCTTTCTGATGTGACTTTTCTGACACCCTTTTCTATCTGGTGTCCTAGATATTTTACTGATTTCGCACAGAACTGTAGTTTGTCAGGGGCCACTTTATGCCCTTTCTCACACAGATGATTTAGGAGGGCAATGGTGTCAACTACACAGTCCCTGTGACTTTTAGACGCCAGTAGAAGGTCGTCTATGTACTGCACTAACACAGAGTTCCCAGGTAAGGTCAAAGTCTCTAGACATTTTTTCAAGATCTGATTAAAGATAGAGGGGCTCTCTGTATACCCTTGAGGGACCCGGTTCCAACAATACACGTGACCTTCGAAGGCAAATGAGAAAAGAAATTTGCTGTCGGGGTGCAGGGGTATCGAAAAAAATGCATGACATAAATCAATCACAGTGAACCATTCAGCATCCCAAGGAATCTGGTACAATATCACTGCAGGGTTTGGGACAATAGGGCAGCAAGGAACTACAATTTTGTTAACCTTTCTCAGGTCCTGCACTACCCTATACTTGCCACTAGGCTTTTTGATGCCCATAATCGGTGAGTTGCATGGGCTGCTCATCACTTCCTGTATGATGTCTCCTTCTAATAATTTTTGTATTTCTAGAGTGACACCTGCTTTCACTTCAGCATTCATTCGGTAGGGCCTAGTGTTAGGATATACTGCATTGTCCTTGATGGCTATCTGTATGGGGTCCACATCTTTCATCAACCCCACATCTTTTCCAGTGAAATCCCACACCTCTGGCTTTACGGCTTCCTGGAGTTCTTGGGGCAAGTCCTGCAGGGTCAATCTTTTAATTTCTGAGTCAGGTCTAAGTAACAATAATTTATAAATGCCATCTTCATCTGGGGTCTGTATTTCAACACCTTTTGGTGTGCAAAAGATGGTACAGTTCATTTTGCACAGCAAATCACGACCCAGTAGATTCACTGGACTGGTGTCACAGACGACAAATCTATGCATCTGTTTAAAATTTCCAATTGAAATCTCCATTGGTTCGGTAACAGGAGTACTAATCAATTGATTAGATACACCCACTACTTGGATATTTTCTCCCGAGAGGGGTAGGTTTGGAACGTCCACTGTTCTTACAGTAGAACGGGTAGCGCCAGTGTCCAACAGAAAGGTGACATCATTTCCGTCAACCTTTCCTTCAATATATGGTCCAGACTGGTCTACCGGCAAGGAAGCACCAAGTACGCACTCCTCGTCCTCCCCTCTCAGGCCCCGTCAGTCCTGATCATTACAAAGGAAGGTATCATTCAGCAGATACTGCGAAGTTGCTGTATTTCTGTTCTCCCCGCTTTCCCAAACCTCTATCTCTTCATCTTCTGCCTGTCTTCCCCTGTATACCTGCTTGGGTGCTCGAGGCACCTGAACTGTTTTTACCTGGGGTTGAGTCTTTCTTGGTCTTTCTTTCTGCGTCTGTGGAGTTAAATCAGGAGTTTTTTCATTAATATCTACTAATTGGGGACACTCGTTTCGCCAGTGTCCAATTTCGCCGCACTGATGGCAGGGAAATTTTTTCATAGCCTCTTCCCTGCTAAATTTGGGCCGGGGCTTTCCTCCACCCCCTCCCCCAGGACCTTTGTTCTCAGCATTTTTAACCATGTTACTCAATTGTTTTTCCTGCTGTTCTGCGAGCTTCACCTGAGCCCACATCACCTTTTCCTTGAGGGCCTTTTTCTTTTCTGCCATCTCATCCTCGCAGTACTTAGCGTACCGCAGGACCTCATCCATTTTCTTAGTATGCCAACAGATTTTATTATCTTTTATCCACTGACAAATTTCAGGTCTTAAACCATTTACAAACCTGTAAATAAAGTGCGTCATATCCTTCAGGTCGATGTTATCAATACCACTGTATGTTTTAAATACCTGCAATAACCTCTCATAGAAGGAGTGCACTGTCTCGTCCCTTTCCTGTGTTGTTCTATCTATTTTTGTCCAATCAGTTTCCTTTGCGGGCACCTTTTCTTTCAAGTGCTGAATTACCTGCTCATATTTTCGCATGACATCCTTTGATGGCTCCCCTGTTTCTTTATTTCTTGGGTACTCCTCACTCGGCCAGTCTATGTTTATTTTACACTGGGTCCATAAATCTACTGGAACCACAATGTCGAAAAACCCATCCAGGTCTTTCCACAGACATTTCTGTACCTTCACGAACCTTTCCACCTGCCTGTACCAGTCAACTGGTTTCTCTCGTAATTTTGGAAAATCGTTCGTGAAGGACACAATATCCTGCCTAGACCAGGGGACATGCACATATTTCCCTCCTGGAACTTCGCGCATGGGGCATAACTGCTCAGGTTTTTCTACCTCTCTTAAAGCAAACTCAGGAGTCACTTGTCGGGAGCGAACCTCTTCTCTCTTTTTCGCCCACCTGCTTCTCCATCTTTCCACATCTCCCCATTTCTGCAGTACCCCCATTAATTCTTTAATCTGCAACTTCTTCCCTGCCACATTCAGGTGTTCTATATCTTTGTCTGAGAAGTCTGCTCTGTACGGTTTCTGTAAGGGCTTGGATTTTGAGATATCTACCCCCATACTAACTGCTGTTTCGGTCAGTTTTTCGTGGAGCACTCTGGTGTTCCTTGTAAAGCTTTTACATATGAACGACAATTCTTCTTCAGAGTAGGTATTCAATCGATCCAACCCCACATTTCCTGCCATTAATTCTTCTATTTCGACCCTCAGCTTGTAGAGGTCTAAAGGTTTTGTTTGCGGAGTCTGCTTCTCTAATTCACGACTCCAACTCTCAATTTCATCCGGAGTTACCAGAGAGACATTCCTAGTACCTGTTGCTGTCTCTAATTTAATTTCTTTTGTATTAAAAGGGTTATGCCTCTGCTGTATTCCCTTTCCAATCTGTTTGTTTGGCAATTCCAAGAACGCAACTTCAGACTCGCACTCACTGGACTGATCATCTATGATGATCGGTTCCTGTCTCGGGGTTGCCATGACTGGGGTCATAACTGGAGTAATCGGATTTCCCTGACCATTTCCGTATAACGGGACCACCGGTCCAATAGTTACTGGAATAGTCAATGCCTCAGGACTGGTATTTAACTGGGAAATTTTCTGAATTATTTCTGTCCTTTGTCTAGCTAGAGCCTCTTGTTCCTTTTCCACTAGTACCCTTCTTAAAGTTGTGTCATGTAATATCTGTGGGGTCAACGGAGGAGTAAAACTCGGGGCAGTAGGATGCGTTTCACTTGGTCCTCCCCCATAATTTGGTTTCGGGAATAAAGTTCCAGTATTAAAGGACCTGCGCTCTTCCCCATATGGAGGTTGAACAAAAGGCAGTCCTGAATTCGATGGTTTCTCTTCGCTTTCATACAAGGGTCTGGGAAAAAAGATTTTCGTACGTGAATATTTTTCTTCCTGGCTCGCGGGCACTTTGGGATATATATCCCTTGTTTCCGTCGGTTCGGGTTTTTCAGGATAGGGCAATACTTGACCACCCCCTCCCAGTCCCAGGGACCTGTCTTCTTCCTTTAGGAAGTGGCGTCGGGGAACATCTCCTACACTGGAAGGTCGGGTTCCCTCATTGTAAGGTGGCGGACTTCTGGTACAGATGTCATCTATTAGTTCATCATCTGATTCCCCCAGGGCCCCCCAATGCTTACATTTTTCAGTACTTTTCTCACCCGCTCCAATGTTATGACATGCCGGCATCATGGGAAACAGACCCTCAACAATCATGCTCTGCCTCCACTGTTTCATCCTTTTATCCCTGGACTCCTGTTTCTGCCTGGGGTACCACTTGGTCAAACCCTTGTCCATTCGGGGTCTTTCTCTTTCAAAAGCCTCAATCTCCCATTCCTCTAATGCCTCATACTGCGTTAGTCTCGGTCTGGGATGCAATTCGTTCATCCGAGTCCTTAAATTAAATAGGATCCTACCATTGAAGGTACCATCTAACGGAAAAGCCAATACTCCGTCATCTTTTGTGTATTTCACCCAATTCTCCAACCACACACAGGTATTGTACCCTCGGTCAAACATCATGAATGAGGCAGGAGTATTAGGTGGTGGGACAAGAACACCTTCCCTAGATTTAATCGGTTTGTCCGTTTTAAAATAATTTTTCACCTTACTTATAAGGGAAATTTTTCTCTTTGTTCCGTACATAATATCGTATCTATTAGTCTTCCACTGATCCCTTTCAAACCCTAGGTGCCTTGGATCAGGTCGAGTTCCTGTAGTCTGCGAGTGCCACATACAACTTCTGCGGTAAACTTTGTTTACAAACTACCTCCAATCAAAACGCGCTTCAGAAATTCGTGCAACCAATGGGTGCGCGACACTAAATAAGCTCCACCAATGGGTGCGCGGCCCCTTCGTGAGACAGTTCCCACGCTCCGGCGCTCACCCCTCCTTTACAATTCCCGCTCCGCTACCCGCCCGCTGCTTCTACCAATCCCAGCGCGGCACAGAGTGACGTCAGAGGCGCTTCGCGACTGACTCCCTCCCTTCACAAGGTAACGGAAACTTTCTTTCTTTTAAAGTGCTCAGTGCTTGGTTATTTTTACAACAAATACACATTCGCCACAGTGCTCAAGTGTCTAGACAGAGAAAGAATTGTTTTACTGCAAGTAAACTACTTCCATTTACTTTTCACTCGCTGCGGGCAGATCTCTTCCGCCTACCCTTCACTCTAGCATCGGTGAACCTGTTATTCCCCTAAACTCATCCACTTCTTTCCGGGATATATTCCGAGCTTAAGGTTTCTCAGCGGACCCCTCTGCTTTCACGCTAGCTCCGAGGAACCTGCTACTCTTCCGATGTGACCCTTACTAGGTTACGCCACTATGGGAATTTTGCCAATGAACCCTGTTACTGTCATTTATTCACACATGTATTCAGAAAACCCTAGTTAGTGCTTCCCGGTTATCCTAACCTGCACCTAACTTTCCTCGAACCTGTGACCTCAGGACAATGGATTCTATTCACCACTTGCCCTTTCAATTCCCCGGGGAGTTCGGACAACACGAAACGATACGGTTTACAAATGCATGGATTAGTACATATAGCAATATAAGAACAAGAATAAAAACAACGCAAAAAATCATGAGTTTCAGCAGCGTATTCACAAGAGAATGATCAGGTCTCTTAGAACAGCCGCTCTTCTAGCAGCATCAATATAATAGCAGCTTCCGACTCAACTAGTCCAACTAATCCCTGCCTTACTCTCAACTAGTCCCTAACCATCCTCTAGCTACCAGAAAACTGATAGAGCGCGCGAGGCCACCCGACCAATAGTTTTCGCCGTTTCCGGCTTCAGGGCCCATATACTTTTCAAATCACCATATACATCGATCAGGTGACTTCACGAGCTCTACCAAGTTGTGTGTGTGTTCCCTATTATTATTTTTCAGTGCACCCGACTTACCATCCACCGATGCGGGTACCTAATGACCACAATGAATCAGGGAGCTAGCTGTAAAGGAAAGGCAGCAAAATACAAACCCAACCAATAACATTCAAATACTGTTTAAATGACCACGGACAACTGGAAGTTTTAAAATGTTTATCTAAATTCAATATTTTCTTGCATGAGGTACAGTAAAATAAGGCAGTCAATAACCAAGATAACGTAAATCACATAGGCATAAAGAAATAATGACAGGGTAATCATTCAAATGTAATATGAAATGCAGATGGGAAATATTATAAAATCTCAGAAATGTTTAAGCATGGACATTTTATGCATGATTCTATGGGAGGGCCTATAAAGAGTAGCACGCTTCACTTAAGGTGAATGGGCCTTTGAACAATCTAGGCAATGAAGTTCTAGACCATATCATAAAATTACAGACTGCAATGCAAAATATAATTTCTAACAAGTGAGAAGACATAGGAACAAACTTATGGAAAAATATGTAATTGACTTTCAATAGTTGCGGAAAGGCATGGAAAATATAACATATGCAATGATGAACTTTATTAAAGCAAAAGTCAGAAATTTAGAAGGTGCAAGATTTAAAGAGTTTTCAGAGCAATATTTACCTAGAAAGGTGTGGAAACCAAACCCTGGCCACGGGTCAGTTAAGGACAGGAAACCCTCAAGGAAGGATACCCCTCAAAGGACAGCAGGTGCAGAATGGACACCCAGGACAGGACAGGATACCCTCGGAATAGGAATCAGGACAGGACCCTCAGGACAGGACAGCAAACCCTCAGGACAGGACCCTCTTCAGGACAGGACCGGAACCCACAGTTCGGAAGCAACGCCTGCGCTCCACCCGCTCTGCAGCTATCGATCAAGACCCCGATTGGGTCAGCGAACTCCCAGCTAAGTGCTTGCCAGCACTTTAAGGCTCAGTAGAACCTTAGTCTATGGTCAAATTCGGACAGAGTGCTTCGCAGCGCTCTGTATCTTCAGTCACCTATTGAGTGCGTTGGGTCAGTGACAGGTCAGCTAAACCAGACAAGTCGGACGGTTCACTAGGTGAACCCAGGGTAGATATACAGTTTGGGGACAGTGTACCACCCCCCAATGTTGCAAAGTGTCAGAATCCCTCAATTTCGATTGGTCCTAAGGTAGGATTTGGGTAACACACCAATCACAATACAAGATTTGAAGCCTTCATTAACATACTTGGGTACCGCCTAGCAGGTTTGGGGTTCTCATGAGAACTGTGCAGAAATACGAGTGAAAATTAACATTGTAACACATGAGGAGCAACATTCGCCGTTCTCGTAGCGCAGAGGTGGCTTTCCCAGGCGCATCTTGACTGTGGCTGCCAGCTGGCTGAGTTCCACTGTCCAAAGTGGCCACCTTTCAATGCTCCCTGGTCATGCGCAGAAGAGACCGTCAATATGGCTCCCAATCAGTTTGGACCCCCATTCCCCGCGGTACATGAAAAGTAAGCGAAAACAAGTTAATACATAATAATGTCATTATGAAAATACATCATAGGGTTTGTACTTTTAACTCATCATCAAGAAATAAAACTATTGCATTAAATGTTAGCTACATTGACACAATCACAAGAGCAGTGGCACGAGCAGTACCACATGATAAGCACAGCTATGAATTACGCATGCGCATAACTTTCCCTCCACTTCTGCAGACGCGTCAGGACACGTGAGTGTGGCTGACGCATGCGCAGTAACTAAAATACAAGCGGCGGCCATATTAAAGAACACGGATTAAATTCATTAGAAATACACATAGGCAAGCTTCTGGAACTTTGCCTAAACAAAAATAAATGTTAGTAAAACATACGTTTTGTTACCTTATTACACATAAACGAGGTTCTTGACTTCGGCAAGCCGCAAAATATGCGAAGCTTTGCTTCATCACCTGGGCGTACTTTTTGATGAGAAGGGTAGTTACCAGCCACAAATAAAAGATATTCAGAGGAAGTCCAACTCCCTAACAGCCGCATTTAGAATCTTGCAGAGATCACTGGGCAACCTCACATATGGGCCATTTTTAAAGGTTATAGCGGCAAGATTACTACCAACAATTACATACGGCAGTGAGTCATTAATGGGAAGGGATACGGAAACAATCAATAATGCTGTATCTAAAACATATAAATTACTATTTCATCTCCCAACAAATGCCTCACCAGCCCAAATTAGACTTGAGTTTGGCTTAACCAACCAATATTATGCGAGGAAGGGACACTTTATCAAAACCTGCAACCGGATTAAAAACGATCAAGATAACCAAATCTCTCAGTTATTATGGAAGGAGATAAGTAATAACACAAAGGCAACACCATGGATTTTTCTTAAAGAGGCTATAGAAGAGTTTGCAGTCACCTCAATTTGGAATAATACCATAACTAACGCTTCCTTTAAGAAAATAATTAATAGAACGTCAAATCAACTATCAATTTTAAATGATAAAGATAGTCTGACAAAAAGAAAACATGCCTGGACAATAATAAATGGATATAAAACAAAGAAGGTACAAGACTATTTAGAAATACCGTGGTCAGGAAACAACAAACAAATCCTTCTCAAAGCAAGATTTGGAATCATTCCGGGAACCTGCCACCTCCCGCCTTGGAAAATCTCTGAAAGGAGTTTAATATGTAGACTATGTAACAACGGAAAGGAGAGTATTGTCCACTTGCTCTGTATTTGTCCGGGACTGCGAAATGAAAGGACAAAACTACTTAAAGTCTCTTTTAATGTACGCGGAATACGATCATGTAGGCAAGCCCTGAAATGTTGTCTTCAATCAAATGATATAGCCATGAATGCTACCTTTGTAAAAAATTTATTAATGGTAAAAACAAAATTAGTAGACTAAGTCCTAAATGAAGTATACTAACGATATATTTTAATGAATTTTATGATGAAAGTTGTATTGGTTTTATGCTAAAAGTATTTTTGTAACTGTATATTGTAAGATTTTAAATAATCAAACAATAATGTAATTTACTAAAATAAAAAAAGTGTAGGTGAGCGTATTCATGCTTGATTTTCTGGAAAACCATGTAAAATAAAATTGCATGAAATACACCTTAATGGATTTAATCTTTTACATAGTGGTTATCTTGAAAATCTGGCATAGATCTAGCCCTTTTGGCTTAAGCCACGGGCTACTGCTCAAAATGTCAACATCCTGGTTTAGCCTGCTAGCTTGTGAACAGTAGGGGCTTAGCATGCCACCAATATGCCACACCAATTCCTTGGCAGGGATTCTTATATTGAACTGCACTGATCTTTGTTTTAAGAGGTATTGTGCAAAAGCCAGATATTTTGTTGTGTCTCATTCTGGTGTCTTTTACAATTCTGAGTCCAGTTCTACTTGTCACCTTGTCCCTATGCGCATGCGCCAGGTCATATATATCCTATTTAACATATCCAGATGCACTAGAGCGTGAGTGTGCCTTGCTAAAGTTCTGTAGAGTCACCCTCTATTGTACGTTTTAATTAGCCTTTAGATACAAAACCGTCTCCCATTAGTGTGGCATTGCTCTACCTTTCAGTACCCTGACTTAGGTAAGACTTTCCAAACAAACTGATGCTGAAGAGCTTAAGGCACCAAAACTCTCTATGGGTAATTACAATGGGGAAACAAGGTTAATGTCTTGTATATCACTATCTCCACCAGGAGGCAGTATTACGTGCTATACGTTGCCCATAATATCTTGGAGTCCAGGGATTGATCGTAATACACTATGGGCAAGTGAGATGGACTACAGGGCATGTGGAGTCAGGGTAGCGAATGGGAGTCTTGGCGTACCATGGGGTGGTGTTGGATTCACTTTTGAAAGTGTTTAGGGAGAAGGTAAATCTCAGGTTAAGAGGGTTAGGACTTTCATTGCTAAGCTGCAGAGGTGAAATGACGTAAATTCTGAAGAAGCTCATCGAGTTTTCGATGCTATATAGCTATCCTGGGTTTGAACTTAAAGTGGCACTATGCCCTGGCCGTTAAACAAACAAGTGGATGGGAAGTATCACCAGGTCACCTATACATGCTCACATAGGGCCTTTTTTCTTTTTTTTAAACATAGTTTATTGAGTTTTTATAGTACCACTTGGGCAATTCCCCAACATAAACCATTTTGAAACAGGATAATGACAAATTACCAAGTATGGAAATATAATTGGATACAGTTTGTATACAAAACAAAAAGGAAAACCAAAACTTTATGCATACTATCCCACCCCACCCACCCTGGCGAATATCTTTAGATACAAATGCATGTCCAAAGAAAGAAAAGACTATTTCATATAGTAAAGCCCCCAACATCCTGTGGAAACTGGTTTTTAGGGGTTTGCGAAGGAAGAGGAGAGAGGTCTATGCCCCTGTATGTAGCCCATCAAGATCAGATTTTCCTGTGCTTTTGAGGGGAACTCCACGCTTGGAAGACTGCTATTTCAGCACCCATGCAGTTGTCTGGTCCCCTTCGCCATTTCCCTATTGTCAGTGGGGAAGTTCCCTTCCATAACTGAGCAATATCGCGTTTGGCAATTGTGAGAGCAAGGAAGAGTAAGTGTTGTTTGTAGCGATTCCCTCCTATGTCATCTGTGCTATGAAGGAGGAAAAGTCGAGGGTCAAGTGGGAGGTCCCAGGACAGCACCTCCTTCAGGCAAGTCGAGATTATGTGCCAGAAGGGCTGTAATGCATCGCAGCTCCATACAGATAGGAAGAATGACCCCTCCACATAGTGCCCTATTTTTACTTTTAGCGTTGCAGGGGCGGGTGGCACGCCACTGCAGCGCCCCTGCACTGCCAAGAGTCGCCACTACCCTCTGCCACGTTACAACTTGAAAGTGGTCTTGGGGTGGGCTGCGTGACGGTCTTGCAGAGGTGCCGCTCAAAGGCGGCTGTGCCTTTGAAAAAGGCATCTCAATGGGAACGCCACAAGGTTCCTGAATGGTATGGACTCAAAAGTCCATGCTGTGCAGGAACTGGTGTGCATGCACATAGGGGGCACATTATATGCTCCCCTGTGTGCATCCACACGTGGAGGAGGCAATGGGAGCCCCCTTAGTTTTTGCTCTGTCACGGTGTTTGTGAGGAGAAACCTCCATGGCACCGCTGGTGGAGAGGAAACTCGTAATTTGCTTTGTAGGACCACCGATTATTGTGGCCTCCTGACGGCTGCACCACCTCTTACCAGGGTGGTCTGACCGTCCAACTTGTAATGAGGCAGTATGACTGCCAGTGCGGCAGTGGCTGGACTGCCACCTCAGTGACCCCGCAAGTCTGGTGGTCCTCGGACCGCAAGACTCGTAATTAGGACCACAGACTGAAATGCAGTTTTCACGTTTCTTCTGGAGATCAGTCTCAAGAAAGTTCTTACATGATTTCCAAATTGCTGCAGAAAGAGCAGACCATTTGCTCCGCCATGAGCAATTGCAGGCCCTACTTTTTAGAATCTGATTTTTTTCTTTGGTTGTATGTTGAAAGGCTACAGGTTCTAAGACAAGGACACCTACGTGTAACACTGCACTTAAAAAATCTTAAAATCAATTGTTTTATCTAATAAAAAATGGTCATATGGACCATTCAGCACCTTCAGCAAAGAGAACAGTTCTAAGGAAAATCAGATTAGATTGAATGGAACCCTCCAGGCCAAGCAAAGTAGCCAAGACTTTTAAAGCGACACGCAAGAAGGTCAACATCACTGTTGAGCTGAACAAAGTCCTCGGTAATTCTATGCTATGCGGTGCTAAGCATTTGTAAAGTGCTTGGCTACCCAGCGTGCCTCCGAGTCATGCCCCTCACATAGTAGCTGATGTAGGGCATATCATTCGAAAAGGTGGGTCTTGAGAAGTTTCCTGAATTTGATTTCTTCTTTAATCATTCTCAAGGGTAATGATAGGATGTTCCAAAGTTTCAATGCCAGGTAGGCAAAAGAACGCCCACTACTTATGGCTTTATTAATTTTGGGCAGTCTAAAAAGGCTCTGGTCAGCAGAGGTTAATGAACTTTTGGGGTTGTAGGGCATTAACAACCACTGTTTTAGAGGAGAGCTCTTGTTATACATCGCCCGATGGGCCAGGCAGAGCGATTTAAATGTAATCCTCTTGAATACTGGGAGACAATGAAGGGCTGCAAGAGATGATGAAACCGAATGATGCTTCAAAATCTTTAACAGAGTGTGTGCTGCGGCATTCTGAATAAGTTGTAGTCGCATGACCATGTACACAGGACTTCCCAGATACACTGAGTTACCATAGTCCAGATGGAAATCAGTAGACCTTCGTCTACAGTTCTACAAGTGGCGGGGAAGCCGACTCAGAACCTTTCTAGGTGTTCTAAGTAAACCAAAACAGCCGGCTACTAATTGTGTTACTTAGATCTCCATAGTAAGGTGTCAGTTAATCCAGAAGCCAAGACTTTGTATTTATATTTTTCAGTCGATAGAGTGGGGTTGTTACCAACTACAAGGACCTCATTGAGTTTCAAATTACTGCTAGACATCCAATCGGTGACTTCTCTTAGAAAGGCATTAAGTTAGGAGGAGAGTGCATCTGTATCTGATGTTAAGGAAATGATTGAGTATCATCATTGTATGATACCATTGGGAATCCATGCCTGTTATAATGTCTGCCAATGGTCGAGCATAGACATTGAACAGGGCGGGGCTTAATGATGAACACTGTGGCATCCCGTATTCCATGGGAGTGTGTCTGAGCAGAATGATTCATCGCTGACTTGAAAGCTGCTGTTCCTTAAAAATAAAGCTAGACATTTAAGAGCTGTGCCGTTGATTCCTGGTTCTTCCAGTCTCTTAATGAGTATTAACGGGATAATGTAGCAAACGCAGAACTTAGGTCCAGGAATATACCTGCAGCTGAACCATTTAAATCGAAGATCCCTTTAAGCTTATCAGTAATGGCTAAAAAGGCTGTTTCCATGCAGGTTCCCGCTCTGAAGACTGTTTGAGTTGGGTCGAGAATTTCATGATCCTCGAGAAATGAGGAAAGGTTTTTATTAACGAATTTCTCGATAATTTTACTGCTACATGGATGCAGGGAGATAGGCCTATAACTTTCAGATAGTGAGGGGCTTAGGTTGGTCCTTTTTATTAAAAGTAGTATCAGCATGGCATGTTTCCATGACGGGGGTCCTTCCCCGCTCTATAGTGAATTATTGAGTATATTGGTCAAAATAGGGCAGATGTTTTTCTGCTTTTAAGGAGAATGTTAGGGGGTGCAGAGACCAGAGGAGATCCTTATTTAATTATGGTGAGAAGGCTATTAATGTCTTCTTTTTTGATCTTAGTGAAGGATGAAAGATTATCCTTTGCCGTCTCTACCAGCAATGTTTATGTAGCCTTGGTATTAGTAGTGTGAATATGGCAGAAGATGCAGGGGATACACCGAAACACTGTGGTATGAGGGTCTACCATCACCTTGCATGGCATACTTAATTTGAAAAATTCTCCCACCTCGCCGCAAATACATGGACACCCTACCCGCCCACCTGCGCCACACCCAGGATCTGCTGACCTTCAGGAGATGTCTCAGGACCTGGCTGTTCGACCAGTAGCTGAGTCCTCCCCACCCCCTCCCCTTAGCGCCTTGAGACCCTCAAGGGTGAGTAGTGCGCTCTACAAATGAGGATTGATTGATTGATTGAAAAATGGAATTGGCCTTCCTTATGTGGAGGATTGCTATTAGTGAGGTGCCTTAAACCTGGTACACCACATACATTTGCCTGGCCGAAAAGGGAATGTGGAGTCTAGACACAGAGATTTGGCATGCTGAAAGTACAGGTGTACTGTGAGACTACCTGCATTGTTAGGGAATTGGAATCAGAAGCACACAAATGTGCATAAAACCTCTAGAAAGCCTTTGTTGATGATCTTGTTCCGCTAAGGTCTACTGCTCAATAGGGAACCAGAAATAATAACAACATATTGGTATTATAATTTTAGTTTTCCTATTAAACTCAGTGGCTTTCAGGGCGGGTGGGGCTGGGCATAGCAGGGAGAGGAGTGGTTTGCACTCCTTCAGTGGGCACGACTGCTTGGCCAGCCCTCTTGGGCCACCCAAATAGTCATGCGCACTTTGCATGTTCCCCACCAGGCTGCATTACACAGCCTGGTGAGGAACATGCAAAGCCTCCCAGTCCCTGTCTGAGCGCAGAGCCACAGCTCTCAGACCAATCACAATGCTGCATTGCAGCGTTGGCGATTGGCTCAGTGGAGCCTGGGTGCTTCCTGCTACTTCCTGCTGCCGACCGGAGCCAGGAAGAAGAGGATGGAGGAGAGATGCAGCCGGCCGTAGCAAGATAAGTGCTTTTTTTTCTTTCTTTTGTTTACGTCCCCTCTCCGACCCCCTACTTGGGTCCGGTTTTAGCTGCTACTGGGTCTGGAAGAGTGTAAAGCAACTGTAGTGTCCTTCTGGTACATATACAAGGACACAGGGTGTTATGTGGGAGCTTCTTTATTGTACTTCCTTCGTCGTCCTGGTACATCTGCTAACTGCCGTCCCTAGTCCCCGGCTCCTCCCTATCCGCCCGCCCTCGTTCTCCCTCGGGCAGGTCCTAGTGCCCCATGCGTGTGCACCCATCATACAGCAACATTAGTTGGAAGGGGCACTGTTAGCAGGTAGCAACTCACGGTTACACACTCAGGGCTGTAAAGGGAGATATTCTGGCTTGGGTAAGGATTACAAGGGAGGAGAAGCCTTGCATGTGGTTAGCATGCTTATGTTTGTAGGTTAACTTTGGCAACGCTGTCTGCCCAATCTGCTCCATGGAGCTCCTGGGCTGTATAATGAACAGCTGCACCGGCTCATAGCAGACCGCAGTACCTGTAGGAGTGTGCTTGTAGTGTCTAAAGCTCAAACATATAACTCAGAATTTCTCATAGTAAACACAGCTGACCACATCACCTACAGGCGAAATAGAGGGGGCAGCATTTTAGAGTTGCTCTCTTGCTAGACAGGATGGAAAGTATGTCCCAAACAAGCATTTGCAATGCAATAGGTCTCACATCAGGAAAGTTTGAGCTATTGGTTTTGTAAATGACAATGTTTTTATTTATGTGTTGGTTTTGAAAATAGCTAAATTAATAGCTTTGTCATTTACAATGCCAATAGTTTTAACTTTCGCAAATGTGACACCTATAGCATTTGTAATGCAATATGTGGTGTATTTACGTGACTTAGATGTATTGATATTACAAATAACAAAGGCTTTTAATTTTTTTAAATAATTAATACTTAAATAAAAGTTATTGTAATTTATAATGGCAATAGCTTAAACTTTTGTAAATAACTTTTGTGAAGATTATGTTCAGTGTATTTTATTGTGACGAAAATCCAAGAACAGAAGTGAAATATTAACATCTTTTTGTGACATCTGTAATAAAGCTTGAAACATTGGGAGAACATATTTGAACCAGTTGTTGTTGAATGGTTGCACAGATTGATGCTGTGGTGGTGCGATAGATAGATAGATAGAGTGAGGGCGATAGATAGATAGAGTGAGGGCGATAGATAGATAGAGTGAAGGCGCTAGATAGATAGAGTGAGGGCGCTAGATAGATAGAGTGAGGGCAATAGATAGAGTGAGGGCAATAGATAGATAGAGTGAGGGCGATAGATATAGACAGATAGAAAAATACACGCTGAAACTTAAGACATTTTTGTAGATATGGGTCCTTTCATTACACACGGTAGGCCCTTTAAGGAGGGCAAGGTTAAGACAAACAAGCAGGAAGTGGGATAAGGGAGGAGGTGGCAAATGGTGAGCACTTTCGCGGCCTCTTTGATGTTCTCAGTGGCCACGCGGCTCACTGAGAACATCAAAGCGACCGTGAAAGGGCTCCCAAAGGCTGCAGGCTGACAAATGGTGCGCGCACCCGGCGCACATGCACTGTACCTCATTCGCCTGCAGCCTTTGGGAGCACCTTTGAAAGCCCCTTACTAAACTCTCGCAGAGCAGCGCATGCGTGTTGGCTCAACGAGACCTAAAAAGCACCAAATGGCGAGTAATAATGGATGCCGTTAGGAGTGTGTTGTCCCAACCTCACCTATACCAGAAATCATGAAAAGGGGCACTAATGGGAAAATAGAACAAGCAGTGCAAGGAAAAGCTATAATTAGGAGGAAATCTGTGGGTGCGGCAAGCAACAGGAGGTAAGAGGTGGCAAGTAGTGACGGGGGAGGTTAGGGCAAGCAACATCAAATGCGGGCGTGATTCACTCTGATGGAGTCGACAGTACAAAATAATAAAGTATCTTTGCAGGTGCCCAGGCACAAATAGGAAGCAGTACTTGCTCCAGGCTCCACCGCCGGGATTCACAAGGAACTCCACGAGGAAGCTAGAGGCGCCGTCCCATAAAAACCAGGAAAGTAGAGTGGCATGGGAGCCAAGTAAATGTAAGTAATGGGCGGACTCTACTCCACTAAAAAAAATGGCAATGTCCTTTATTTATGTGCTGGTTTTTAAAAGATAAATAAAAGGCATTGTCATTTACAATGCCAATAGGTTAAACTCTCGCAAATGCGAGACCTATTGCATTGCACATGCTTGTTTTTGATGTAGTTGTCTGTGAAGTTCCACTTGCAAGTCATGGAGCACACCCAGGTCAAGCAGAATCTGTGGTGTTTCTAGACAACTGAAATAGCCAATTGTTTTATGGCCATTTCTTGCAGGGGCTTCACAAAAAACAACCACGAGGACTGACAGGGGAGACCCCTCAGCAATCCTGCATATTAATGTTTTAGGAGAAAAGATAGTTGTAAACATACTAGGCGTGACCGTCTGGACAAGATTGGACAAAACCAAAGAAAAACAGCAGTCTTTTCCACGTTTGGGGTGTCTTTAAAGCCCTAGCCTAGCAACATTTCATCCACATATAAAGCACCATAAAGAGATCAAGCATAATTGGCATCACAATGTTTGCCTCACCCACTATTTAGGACACATTTTAAAAAACATTCAGCAGAACAATATAAATTTGAGACGTGAGGGTCCAAAACAATCATTTTGATGAGTGCAAAAGCCCAGGAAATTGAACAGAGACAATCAAGTTGGACTTCAGGGTCTCTTACAAATATTCATCCTTCGAATACTGATAGCCGGTTTAAGTATTACAGAGAGAAGAGGTTTTAATCACAAATGTGTTATTGTTTGTCTTTTCGAATTCATATAGAGAGGAACCTAGAATGCTGATATCAGAGTTTAAGATCTAAAAATGCAGCAGAGTGAGGAGGATATTGTGTAGCTCTTATTTCCACCTTAAACTCAGTGAGAGGAGGTGACGGCAAATGTGACTCCATGGAACACACAGGAATGTATCGAAGGCAGTATAGACTACATCATGCTAAACCTAACACAGTATGTTGTGACAATCTCAAGAATATGGGAACATGATGCAACACCGACATATCAAGCACTCTTAATCTACACTCTGCATCTGCACTCTGAATCTGCACTCTGAATCTGCACTCACAATCTGCACTCACAATCTGCACTCACAATCTGCACTCTGCACTCACAATCTGCACTCTGCACTCACAATCTGCATGATAGAGTGTACAGAGGGGATCCGTAGGAAGAGACTGCACCCAAGAAAGAGACTGCTCCGAAGGCATGGCAGAGGGGATCAGTAGAAAGAGACTGCACAGAAGGAAGAGACTGCACCGAAGGCATAATAGAGTGTACAGAGGGGATCCGTAGGAAGAGACTTTTCCGAAGAAAGAGACTGCACCGAAGGCATGGAAGAGGGGGGTCAGTAGAAAGAGACTGCACAGAAGGAAGAGACTTCACCGAAGGCATAATAGAGTGTACAGAGGGGATCCGTAGGAAGAGACTGCACCGAAGAAAGAGACTGCACTGAAGGCATGGCAGAGGGGATCAGTAGAAAGAGACTGCACAGAAGGAAGAGATTGCACCAAAGGCATAATAGTGTACAGAGGGGATCAGTAGGAAGAGACTGCGCCAAAGAAAGAGACTGCACCAAAGGCATGGTAGAGGGTACAGAGAGGATCAGTACGAAGAGACTGCACACAAGGAAGAGACTGCACACAAGGAAGAGACTGCACACAAGGAAGAGACTGCACACAAGGAAGAGACTGCAGCAAAGGCATGGTAGAGGGGAGAGAGAGGATCAGTACGAAGAGACTGCACACAAGGAAGAGACTGCACCGAAGGCATGGCAGAGGGTATAGAAGGGATCAGTAAGGAAGAGACTGCACACAAGGAAGAGACTGCACCGAAGGCATTGTAGAGGGCACAGAGGGGATCAGTAGGAAGAGACTGCAGCCAAGGCATGGCAGAGGGTACAGAGGGGATCACTAGGAAGAGACTGCACATGAGTCATGCCATAGGCTAGAGAGCAGAGATACGGCAGATTAGACTGACGGTTCGTGAGACAGGTTGCAGGGTAAGCGGGGTCAGGCGCACTCTGAAACAATCCAACTCTAGGGTGCTGTGCGGATTGAGACTGCTGGAGAGAGAGGGGCGCGGTGACGCCGTCTCCAGGAGAGACCGACAGGGCTCGAGGTGGGGGCCCTCTCTGAGTCTGCAGGGGACACCAGCCCCCGGGATGGAAAGAGACTGCAGGGGATAGAGACTGTCGAGTGCAGGGCAGTGTGAGCCTGCAAGAGACAGACTGCAGAGTAGACACATACTGGGGTCCGCGATTCTTTGTTGTTTAAAGAGGCTCAGTTGTGCCAAAAAGCGCCGAATCAGCAAATTCCATTTCGTAGCGCTAGCTTAGCTCGGAAAGAAGCGACCACAGGGAAGAAAGCATTCAGGGCAAACTGAGGGGAGAGGAGGACAGCCGAGAGCGGGGAAAGAGATGACGGGACCCACAGAAAACAAGCACTAGAAGAGACAGAGATGGACTGAGGGAGGAGCCCGGGAGGGGGGAGGGAGGAAGAAAGAATGTGAAGTCAGAGTGGGGTGGGGGAGAGGAGGCGGGGGAGAGCTCTCTGAAATGTGAAGCTCTCGGCGAGGGGGGAGGTGATGTGAGCGGATCCCTTTGAAGCACGCACGGCCTCGCGGCCGTGAAAGAAGTGTGAACTAGCAACAAATGGCTTTCATGTGGTGATACAAGGCAGGCGGATAGAAGCGCGTTCACGAGACCACATGCACTTCTGGAAATCCGCATTTTTCAGAGCTTAGTTTAGCTCTTAGTTTAGCTCCAATAGTCTCGTCCTATTCATTCCTTGCGGAATGGAATAGGACGAGACCTAAAAAAGTCAGTAGCTCCAGAAGACTTTCCCTCTGTGTATTCCCTCCCAGCATCAGGAGAGAGAGAGCTGTGAGACCACGCGGGTCATATGAGGGGTCATCAAACAGGGCAGGGCCTCCTTGTTGGGACTGGTGTTAACCACCCATCCACCCAATCTATACATATATCAAACAAAAGAAAGAGAAAAGAGAAAAAAAGAGATGGAAAGGAAACTGAATGTTTTATTTCAGCGTTGCAATGGGGTTTAAAGGACGATCCTAAAGCTTCTCACAACAAATACGTAGAACCCCAGACAGTGGATCTTGGAGACAAACGTGTATCCCTGTCCCTAGGGGCCTGAGATGAGGCGACCGCTCTCCTTAAACCCTCAAGGGGCACTTGGAATCCCGAGCAGCTGTGGACACTGGCCTTGGTCTCGCTCGGACTGTCAGGAGCCGTCTCAGGATAGGGGTCATCCATTCCTGTACTCACCACTTGCATGTGAGTCCGCCTGTAAGCTAACTCAACCTATGTAATCAATAACACCATTTTATGTACAAAACAGTTGCCAGTGCCATTTCTTGTGTCGACTGCATGTTAACTCAAGAGTGATTGGTCCTCACATGCACCGAGGGTGGGGGTAGCGATGCCGTGACTGTCCTGCAAACAGCACAGCTCGGAGACAGAGAGCGGAGACTGCCTCTCTGTTTACAAACTTTACTGTATCCACTTCTTGCCTTAAACTGGAGAATCTCTGAGTTCTATGCGTGAACTTTGGACACTGCAGGGGCATGAAAACAAGCACTCGGCCCTGCGCTGAGCGGTGCAACGGTTCATGGTTTATTTGCCTGCTGGGCCGGCTTGTTGTTGCCTAGCTGTGAGCTGAGTGTTTAACCTTTGCATCCTTGGTGATAGTTTGTGGCATGAGGAAGTGACATAGACGAGCATATCCACTTTCCAGTGAGAGAAAAACACACACACCTGCCCCTCCCATTACCTACCAACTTGGCAGGGAAAGCACCAGAGGCCCCAGGTCCACAGATAAACAGCAATAAATCACAGAGCCTCGAGAGACGACACACACAGAGCTGGAATGCTGCTGATAGGACAGATAATTAACATATACATCTGAGGTTTCAAAAAAAATGGATTCGTGTCATAAAGGAACTCGTGTCAAGGGCTGAGTTAGATATAAACTATGTCTCCTTCTCTGCCCAACGCATATTATTTAGTTATGTTTCAAATTGTTTCTTTTTCCACAAAAATGATTTCGCTTTTTCGAATTTTCAATCGTCAGGTAATAATGGCCAAATATTGTGATCCCAGCTAACTTTACATAGATTTTGTGAATATATTTAAGAAGCAAGAACGTCTGTAACCTCAAACCCTACATTTGTTTTGCTTGTTTTGAGCCTGCTCGAAGAAAGCACAGAATAGGTGTTTCAGAGTGACTTCTGTACAAGCCAGTCCTCGTTCTATCTTCCAACAAAATGGAGGGTTCTTGGGCTGTGGCTAAGGGATAAACAGGCTCAAATCTTCCGTTAATCTGAGCCGTGAACAACATAGTGCATTTTTGCATCAAATTCAATTCAAAGAAACTTTATCTGGTCAATAGACCATTAAAGTCCATATGCATAATGACAATTTATTAAAACAATAAGAAAATGAAAACAATCCTTAGGAGCGCAGAATCAAATCCCCGCAAACAAATGTATAAATACCATCGTTTGGAACCTGTGCCCCATACATTACAACAATAAGTACAAATCTAAAATGTTAATAACAAAGGATATGTGGCATAATGCAAACATTAAAAAAGGCCTTAAAAAATCTCCGACGATGGAGAGAGATAATAAGTAACATATCCAGTTAAAACGTGGAGATATGAACGTTTTTGACCTACACATTGGCATTCAGAAACATTTTGCGTAGACACCGCATAGAAAATAAAAAATGCGATATCGCAAATACAATAGGCAATTGTGTGTTGTATTTCAACAGTGTGTACCTAGGTTACTGCATAACGGGAGTAACCAGCGATGCCTAGCCGTCCTGTAACCAGGGCAGAAAAAGAGTACGTGGTATTCTGTTTCCTCTGCAATACTGCATGCCGGGTAACCTAAAGAAATTGTGCTAGCCCATTTATTAGTAAAGGCACGCAATGGGAGAACACTGTGCCGGAATTGTAAGTATAACTTCTTGGCTAAGGCAGGTTGAATATCATCCAAAACAGGCTCTAAGCGGTTCTGGTCTTTCATTCTTAGGAACACAACAGTTAATGAGCCTGTTGCTGAGCTCCCCTGTAGCTGTGCACATTTACTCTCCCTATATCTCCAGGCCAGTTCCTTCCTTGAAATCATGGGACAGGCTGCCTCTGCATTATACCAAAGGCTTGCTCTGCCCATGGTCAGAAATGTGCCCCTGACGTGCTATCCAAGGTATTTTTCCCGCACCATGCAAGCTCAGTACCTCCCTGAGCTCTGCCCTATAATCCGCCAGTTCCAGGGTAGCCCGAAAATGATGCCAGAAACTAAGGGGTCTGAGGGCGATTTCATCAGCAATTGGCCATACCCCAATGTCCAAATGGAGCAGAGTAATGGGGGAAGTAAGGGGAGGCCAAAAAACTGTCTCACAATGATATTCTCGATCTTGGTGATACATCGTGGTTATCAATGCCCCCAAATTTCAGCCCCATACAGAGAGGCACCCCTTGCTTGCACTTTATAAATGTCAACAAGCGAAGCAATGGGTTTATGAGTGGAATTCTAAAATAACTTGGACTGAGCTAGCTTTAGGCGTCCTTTATTAATTTGGGCTCCCCATGCCATTTTTTCAGGTAACGTGACCCGAGATACTCAAAAACTGACAGTCTCTCCAGTGGAATCCCATGTAGGCAGGGGTTTAGTCCAATTGAGCTGCCTGAGTTGAGGACCATACATTTTGTCTTCTAGTTATTAATTTTGAGCACCCTGCATTTGCAAAAAGCATTAAAACTGTAAAGGATCGTCTGTACACCCATTGGTGATTTAGATAGCAGAAGAGTATCATCCGTGAACATCAGTGCTGGCACTTTCCTGTTTGCTAACTTGGGTGCATCACTGTCCTTTCCCACATTAAGTGTCTCGACAAGTGCGGTAATAAATAGACAACAGAGGGTGTGCATGAGAACACAACCTTTTCGGACACTGCTATCTATGGGGGTATAGAGGCAGTTAATTCTCCATGCTTGCCAAATCTAATTTGGGCATAATTGCATTAATCGAGCCGCTTTAAGAGGAGGCATAGATATCTTGGGACCCCCAGATCACTTAGTATCACCCACAATTTATCTCTGGGAACCAGATCAAACGCGGATTTTAAGTCCATGATGATTTCTAAAATCACCGTTTTCCAATGCAAATGTTGGAGCCTAAAGATTTGATCTGTGGTAGACAGCTTTTCCCCAAAGCCTGCTTGAAAGGGGATCAAGATTTTATTTTCCTCCATCAATGTCTGTAGACGGTCCAGCAACACATGAGCAAAGATTTTCTGACTGACATCAATTAGGCATTTGGGGCCAGATGTAGGTAATTTTATTTTACCACCTCTTAAATACTGAATCATACCGATTCGGTATTTAAGAAGTGGTAAAATAGAGGGGGGGAGATGTAGGTATTTCAGATTCGGTAAATACCGAATCGTTAAGATTCGGTATTTACCGATTCTGTAAATACCGAATCGGTAATGCCCATTGATTCCTATGGGCATTGAAGCCCATAGGAATCAATGGGCATTACCGAATCGGTATTTACAGAATCGGTAAATACCGATTGCAGCAAGGGTGCAGGGGGTGTCACTTTGACACCCTCTAGCACCCCAAATACAGGCATGTGTGCCATGTGGCACACAGACATGCCCTAAGGGCATGTCTGTGTGCCACATGGCACAGGTGTGCATGCACAGATGTGCACGCACACCTGAATTCGGTATTTTGGATTGGGTGGTAAAATACCGAATTCTGAAGGCCTGTAGCACTGTAAACAGTGCTACCTACATCTGGGTTTTACCGAATCGGTAAATTTACCGTTTTGGTAAATTTACCGAATCTGTAAAATATTGGCACCTACATCTCGAAAACCAATTACCGGTCGGTAACGGCCGAAATTGGCCGTTACCGACCGGTAATTGGCAACCTACATCTGGCCCTTGGTGTATAATTTATAAGACGGAGTGGTGAGCCCTTTCTATAGATTGGCAGAATTTCTGCACCAGCCCAGGTAGAAGGGATCGCCATTCCTTGTAGTACAGCATTATACAATGCCCATAAATAGGGGCCCCAGATAGAGGGTACACTACGAAAGATGTCCCCTTGGATCTTATCCAGACCATGGAGCGTTAGACGGAGCTACTGTGCTTATAGCACTATTGATTTCTCTAAGAGTTATCTCGGGGGCCTCAGCATAGAGTTTCTGCAGAGGCATCAAATTCGTTATCATTCCACGTGTCCTCAAGGCACTACAAAATGAATGCCTTGACACTGTCGCCATATCACAATTATCTGCACTGAGCATCCTGGTCACTGTGCCATTTTTGGTCACTCTGTCATATATTGCATCAGTTGAACCAATACAATTCCTGAGTTATGTTTGTGCTCTCTGACTCATTCTTTGACAAACCTCTGATATGTCTAAATTACAGCTGAATGTCTAGCCGTATTTAGGGGCCGATTATGATCGCGGACGGACTTGAGTCCGTCCGCGATCACCGAGGATGAGGGAATGTCCGCATGGGCTGCGGCGTTCCCTCCTGTGCTATTAGGATGTGACCGCCACCCTGGCGGTCACATCCTCTATTTTTAACATTGCGGCGGGTGCAGCCTCAAGCTGCACCCGCGGCAATGTTAAAAATGCACGCATTGCATTTGTATGTAGAAAGTGGCAGGCACCGCGCGGTGCCTGCCGCTTTCTGCATACAAATACAGGGGGGTACCATAGGTACCCCCCATGTGCACCCCCCACCCCCCCTTCACCTAGGGGGCCCGCAACGGGCCCCTGCAGTGAAGATCCGTATGCTTTTCAACGGCGGTAAACCCGCCGCGGAAAAGCATATCTTGGCAGCAATCCTAATATGGCGGACAGTGTCTGAGAGACACCGCCACCATATTAGAGCTTTTCCGCCGCGGTTGTAAGCCAACCGCGGCGGAAAAGAGGCGGACGGAAACCAGGACCCACCAGCCATCCTAATGTGGCGGTGGGTCTTTGGTGGGTCCGCTGCGGTTTTTCCGCATCCTCCGGGCTGGCGGTGGCTTCCGCCGGCCCGGAGGATGCGGAAATTACGCAATTATAATAGGCCCCTAAGTGTTTTTCCTAAGTTTACGTGAACCGCTGTTTTCGATACATGCAATGTAACTTACCCAGTTTCCATCTTTTGAGCGGCCCTATTTTCCAATATGTCTTGAAGTAAGTTAGATGGCGCAGTACTTGGTGGGGGAGTTGGATGGATCTAGGAGTTGCCGTGTGCCTTGAAGGCCTGTAGTTCTGATATGCCAAGGGTGTCTCTCACACATTTCTGGGCCTACCCAGTGTACACAGATGTCTTATTAATGCTGATGTATGTTTGTTAGGGGATCGATTTGGGATTTCACGAGGTCTAGCAGATTGCTAATCATGTTCATGGTCTGTCTGAATTTTCTGTATTTAATCCTGGTGGGTGGTTTCATGGAGGGTGACACTTTCATGAATCGTCTTTTCCTGTGGACCCCTCTGTTTCTCCCTACATTTCGCATACCTATGAGTGTCTTCTGGAATTACAAGCTTAGGAAGGACTTTTGTTTCTGTTTCTCATCATTAGCCCTGCCCATGCCTTTGTTTTTGTAAACGCATTTAGATTAGGGTGTTGGTGATTCTGGCTTCTATATTTGAGGTCAGCAGGCTTGTGTGTAAGAGTCTGTGGCACGATGAGTAATTGCTTTGATGTGGATGCATCCATTTGGGCTACACTATTCGTTTGAATCGTGCAATCCCTTGTTTGTAATTTTGATCTATTCCCTACCTTGTTTTTTTATACTTCATTCTCATAATTAAAGATTATATGCATACGTTTATATTTTTATTGTATCATTGCCTACCACTCTTCGTTTTTAGTTTGCATGTAAAATACACTTGTTAATGTATGCAATTCACAATTTCAGGTGTGAGCCACTTCATGTAGTTCATTAATGCAAGTGGTAGTTAGTTCTTTTTTGTGATTTATTTTCTAGGTATTTGACGGCAGTCTTCTCATGTATTGGTGGCAGTGATCATGTGTTAATCTATGCAGATGTTAGGCTTCCATATGAGCTTGCATTGGTGGCGTGCTTGGCATGATCTGCCTTCCTTTGGTTCAAATACTGCCTTTTATATTGATTATGTATGCTCAGGTATTTTTTGGGTATAATTGATTGTACTTAATATTCCCAAGAATTGGGTTTTATGTCACCATACTAAGGTTGAAACACCGACCTGCTACAATATTACAGCTACAATTGTCGACAACCACTCTTTCATTAAGCTAATTATGTATGAGAAGTATGGATTCATTATTCTTAACTGCACACCGGTATGCCTTGATGATATAGTGGCAGTTGATATGGTGAATGCAATATTTTTGCTGATCGATATTGTGGGTGCAATATTTTTGCTGAGCGACACTTTGACCACAATATTTTGAACCCAAAAGAATTTTCTCCTCACAGCCCTGGTGCCATATAAGATGTATTGCTGCCTACTCAGAGTTTACTGCAATAACAAGGTGATGGATAGAATGCTTGAATTAGCCTCAGCCACTGGCATTCGCTCTGGCTGCATTCCAGTCCATTGTTTTTCACCCACCATGATGCCACTCTAGACAAAGACCTGCCTTATGCAAATCAGTGCCAACCCTACTCCTCATGGGGACAGTCTGCACCGAACTGTCTGCCAAGCGAGGCTCCCTCCAGAAGGGACCGCAGCAATCTTAGGCCGGTTTTGCCTTACTTGAGGCTTGCAGTAGCATGCAGCTTGAGTTCAACATTAGCCCTTTGTTCCTTGCATTACTCCTTCCATCATTCCAAGATGTATAAACGCACCAGAAGTCACAGTCAATGAAGAGCACCCTGAGTAACAGAAAGCTGAAAGATGTAAAAATATATTGCACTTTAATCTCCTAAAATTCCAGCCAATCAGGTTTTTAGAAATTTTAGAGTCCTAGTGGAAGATCCATCACCCACCCCAGAGGGAAAGGACATGATGAAACCAGCGGTGAGACCCCTATGCAGGTCGCCTGACTGCGTAGACCAGAGTAAATGTTGCTAGGCTCTTCATGAGTTTTAACTGCATTTTTAGAGCCCATTCTCCCAGCTATGTAATATATTGTGTTATATTTCTCCAAACTGACATATTTGGTCTGCTGACTACCCGAAGGCCTCTATCTGCATTTACTTTCACGACTCTGAGAGACACCCTCTTCTATCTACAAGCCCACAAACAGTGGAGATATCTACTCATGCGCCTAAAATGCCTCTGTAGCTTATCCTTTCCCAGAAGCCTCTGAAGCATTACTCTGTTTTTTCTACCGTATTTCTTCTGGAAAGTAGTTCCACTAAACTGTTAATATTTTTTTCTAAGAAGCGGCATTTTATGTTGTCACGTATGAGCCTGTACTTCCACTCTCCCCCTCCTTATTACTATAACATCACCCAAAGTAATTATTTTAGTGGATATGTTTGTATTGGAGAAGCCTCTCCCAAGCAGCAGTTGAGTGTTTCACATAGTGACAGGGATCCAAGCCAAGTAAGTGTTCAGGGTACAGGGTGCGTGGAAGTATGTTTACATACTTATAGGAAACAATGAATACAGTAGCTATAAATGGGCAAAAAATCTGCCTAGCTGCAGATGGGAGGGAGGCGGTAGTCCATTTCCTCTTGGCAGGCACATGGAGAAGAGATTAGCCTGTGGATTGTTTCTGAAGCATAGCGAGGAATTTAATCTGAGATGTAGGAAAGTGAATTCCAGAGTCAGAGAAGGACTTGGCACTGCTCCACTGAAGGATATCTGATTCAACAGCGCCCAGGGAAGACTTTGTAAACTAAGTTGATGCAACAAATAAATCAAAGGCATCTTTGTAAAAAGAAATCACAACCAAAGTGACATATTTACAACATAGTTTCGCTGTCTCCCGCACAGCATGCGCTTTTGGACCATGACCACGACCTGTCGCAGATGTCAGCGAGGTGCTCTGACTGACAGCTCTCCAGACACCATCCACCTTTGTAAGCAGTTAAGCATCTGAAGCAAGACACACAAGCCTTCCTATCAGTGTTGATACCCTGCACCACCATCCAGGTTGAACCATGAACATCGATGGCAATGTCTTGTAGAACCTGGTGTCATCCATCTTCCATCTGCTACTGCTCTGCTGATTTGACTTTGCAACTGGGGTAGACTTCCAGTGATGTACCATGTGTTTTGTATTTATGTTGGACCTTATTGCTTCCGTGTTTGGGATGAACCTGGTGTCCATGAGGCTACGTCCAATTTCAGCCTCCTCTTCCACAGGGCTGTCATTAATACCCACTGGAGACCCATCCCTTACCCTTGGAACAGGGCTAAAATAAAGAAAGTTGGGTGCACATTTCCTCACTTAAGTGTCTGACGTTCTTCGATGCAGCAAGGCCAGTGCCACAACTTGGTTTTACTGCATTGGCACCTGCAAAGGAGACTGCTGTGTTTTTGTGAAATGGACACACACGTCCCTCCTGCATCTGTGCTCTCTCTCATTCAGTTGATTGGACACAGTGGAGAAATACATCAGGGAACAGGGAGTGCTGCAACGATTTCCAAAGGCTGAATATAGAGCGCCTCCTAACGTTTTAAATCTACAATATCTGTGGAGTACAACTTTGAACCTTGTCCTAATCTCTACTAACTCCTACTAACACTCCCTTCACCTTGCCTAGAGACAGCAAAGCAACATGACAGAAACAGAAGGGGATGGTGGAGGCAAGATGTTAACATGTGCCACCTGTGACTCAACTGTGCTAAAACACTTGACTATGGGGAGACAGTGCCATCTGTAATCAAACACTCTGAAGAGGCAAGACGACAACATACCTCTGAGGTAGTGTAAACAATATTCCACAGAGGTACAAACGATGGGGAATGAAATTCCAGCCAGCTTGTGTCAATGCTTTGCACTTTCCTGTCTCACAGGGGAAATAAAATGAACCGTATCTGATTAATATGAGAACCTCTTTCTTAAAGGAAGAAAGGGTTCTGATACAGAATAGTTCATATTGCTGTACAAAAAACATTTTACAAGACTTACATAAGCTGATGTTGATTGGCCAACGTGGCTCAATTTACACCTGCCAGGCCTCCACAAAAGTATACCTATAATTATACAGTAGTCAACCCTACACCAGGGTTGGAAAATTAATTAATTAAGGCTAGGTTTGCCTTGAGTTTTGTGAATTTTCACCAACTTGTGAGCTTTTAGACATTCACAAATTCCTCTCTGACTCTCTTCCACCCAGAAATAGGTGGAGATCTATTCCAGTAAAGTGCTGGAGTAAATCGCCTTTTATGATGGGAATGTAAAGAAACATCCCCAAACTTTGTCACTGAGTAAGGGAAGGGATTTCGCCACAGAAGAATTTTGTTTTCAAGTTTAGAGAAGAAAGAAAATATTTGCACACGGGGGTGCCTTTCGCTAATGTAGAATTATATTCTGCATACATTTTCACATTGAGGAAATGGCAAGATAGAAACATTGCACATGAAATTCCTAAAACGTGTAAAACTAAACCACTTCATAGAAGTATGCATATGGGTGTAGATGTACACGTCTTGTTTCACAATTGGGCCACCGTTTATTTCAGATTACCAATGGGCTGTTTTCAGTATCTATAAGAATAAAGAACGAGAAGCCCACACATTATGTCATAATTTGTATATTTAATATCAATCAATTATAATTCCTTCAAAAAATGTAGTCCTTTCAATTATAGATTGCAGTCACAAAAAATAATCTCCAGTCGCTCACGATCATCCAAAGCAAAATGGCTCTAATCTTTTTGGGTGAAAAATGTGTTTTATTATTCATATTTGTGTCTTCTTTATATAGAAAAACATCAGCCCAGGCAATGCATCTCGTCCCTGACTGGGACTTCATAAGGGCTGAAAAAACATATGTAAAACAGAATTATTATAAAAATATTTATCAAATCAATCAATCAAACAAAGCTTTATTTCGACCATGTGGCCATAAAAGCACATAAAAGGGAAACAATACAATACATTTCACATAACAAGGAAGGATGTTAAAAATGTGTCATCATAACATTTGTGTACAATGGTGCTATATAAAAAGATGGTACAAGGATCGTTTGTGCAAAATGTTCTAGTTCATTCTTGAATGCACTCCCTCACTACAGCACACGGTACTAACCTTGAATGCAAATCAGTAATCAACAAGGGATATGTATTCTGCCATAGATGCGGGAGGGGTTAAAATATTGCATATTAAAAAAGTCAATTCATTAATATATATAGAGCTTCTATCAATTGTAAAAAAGCTTTTGACCTTATATAGTACATGTGTGTAACAATGATAAACAAACCACCTAAAACAGGTAATATAAAACATTATGAGAAAAAAGGAGAGGAAGGACTCAAAATGGAGAACATTTGCGGTAGCAATAATCATAAAAAATATTTACAATTAGACCTTAGACCAGTAAAACATGCTTACAATTGTGTATCCAAACAAAACATGAAAACCAAATCACTTGTTACATTCCCTTAAACAACAGTTGTCTTTGTTTTACCAATAATGCCTCTGTACTTTCTTCACAAATTCAGATTGTCATCATAGTTCATGGTATAATCAATATGAGTGACTAATAAATAAACATATCTCAAGTATTTTACCATTTTCTTCTTATAAACACAGAGGACCCACCTACAATTGGAAATTCATCTTAAAAGTTAATTTTATTTCCAATCAATTCACATTATGAGACATAATAGTTCATAATAATGTAACCTAATACAAATAACTCATACCGGCATATTATCTAATAATATTGATTATCTTTCTCATAGAATGTTATAAGTCAATATCTAAACGAATGATTCTTCCTATATATTTTATCTGCTATTTTACAAATTGGCAATCAATTAGTGGTACTGCCAAATATTCCCACAGTTCCAAATTTTGAAAGTGTCATTGGTTCTAACCAATGAAAGCCAACCTGCAGGAAGGAGAATTGCTGGTATCAGCTGTTTCTAGAAACACTATCTTTTAAAGGTCAAATCATGTAATATAAACAAACAGATACCTGTGAATGTTCACATCTATTCATTTCATCGCAATATCTCAATGCAATTCCTTCTGATTCAACAGAAGTGGTTCCTTATGTCCCTAAACATTATATATGCAAAATAATGCAACCACCTCCTTAAATAAGCAATTTGCATGTTATGAGTTTACTTATTCTCTTGAGAAACCCAAATACAGCACATCTAAGCAAATCTTCAGCGTCTAATATGGAAAACACAAACCACATCTAATATTCTTGAAACCTAACAATACCAGAAACATTGACTAGATATCAGCATCATCTTGGACAGGGCCAAAACAGTCATTCTACCCTCCAATCATCTCTCACTCCAGTATGGATTTGTAACAAACCACATGAGCATCCATACAAGTTTCAAAAACACTTTCCAAAAAAATGTAACCATAATAGTAATAGCCGATAGTGCTAAGGAGTTGACCCCTGAGTTCCAAGGTTCAGACACGTCCTGTATGCATAGCTGCTATCTTTAAGCAAGCCTGAGCTTAGCTCAGAAAATTAAGATCTGACCCAGTCCCATCCATTTCAAAACTACATGAATTGCCCATTACCTGTACTCAACAACACATTTCCATAAAGTGTATCACCTTTGCTATCCAGGCGAGCCAACCGCTACTTTGAATGCCACAGTTTTAAGTAGTTAGCAACCTTGGTCACCTGATTAGCTCAAATATGTGGTTGGAAGTAAAACCTACTAGTGTCTCAAAGTAGTATTGTACAATTGACCGTATTGTTTTTAAAAAAATCTTTTTATTAAACTTTCGTCAATTGTGGTGCACAGTGTAAATTACTAATACAACAATTATTCTGTAGTGTATCCCAAACCGGCCTCATTACAGTTTATATCAGGTTTATTTCACTAGTGGTGCTGCTACTGTCGACCCTATTCCTTCCCTCCCACTGTTCTTAAATTACCCGGTATTCCACCATTTTGGCACTGTTAATTCATTATTGATTCCAATAGTACATTAGTTCCTCCTTGCCCAATTTAATTTAATTATAAAACACCGGAATTTCCATTAATCCAGTACTCAAAAGACCTCACTCTCAATATCCATACAATCATTTTCACAACATCACTTATGACATTGATTCCCATACCAGTCACAAGGTGTATTTGTAAATATTTTGTCTATTGTGTACATGTTTTTTCAGCCCTGATGAAGTCCCAGTGAAGAACTGTCATGATCAGGAATGAGATGACCATTTCATCCATACTAATATAATAAAGAGAGAACCCAAACCTTTGAGGCGGGTAATCTCAGGAACCACAGCACCAATCACAACACCCAATACAGCGTTGGAAAGGGCAGTTGCAGCAGAAGGACATAGGCTATGCAGACGCCCACCATATACATTTAAAAGGTAAAAGAACCATGCCAGCAAAGTAGTCCCTTGTGGGCGTATCTGCCTTGTGCTGTGGGCGTGTGCTGGGGGCGTGACAAACGCTGGGGGCGTGTGGTACGTGCCGCCCTTCATGCCATGTCTCATATCGTGTGCTGTGGGCGTGTGCTGGGGGCGTGTGCGGGGCACGGGATTAGGGGAAAAAAAGGGAGCGTTGTGCCCAATATTTCATTGTTTTTTCTTCCCAGGTTCTGTATATTCCAGCTCCGGGTGTCCACCCTGCTCCCTTTAAATACCCCTGCACCTCATAGTCATAACCCACCCTTACTCCTTAAAATACCCCAACACCCTTAAACACTAGCCCATCTTAACCCTATAAATATACCCTGTACCCCAAAACCCAAACCTATCCCTAAACCCTAAAAATACCCCTGTACCCCAAAACCCAAACCTAGCCCTGAACCCTATAAATACCCCTGTACCTCAAAACCCAAACCTACCCCTGAACCCTAAAAATACCCCGTACCCCAAAACCCAAACCTAGCCCTGAACCCTAAAAATACCCCTGTACCCCAAAACCCAAACCTACCCCTGAACCCTAAAATACCCCTGTACCCCAAACCCCAAACCTAGCCCTGAACCCTAAAAATACCCCTTTACCCCAAAACCCAAACCTACCCCTGAACCCTAAAAATACCCCTGTACCCCAAAACCCAAACCTAGTCCTGAACCATAAAAATAACCCTGTACCCCAAAACCCAAACCTACCCCTGAACCCTAAAATACCCCTGTACCCCAAAACCCAAACTAGCTCTGAACCCTAAAAATACCCCTGTTCCCCAAAACCCAAACCTAGCCCTGAACCCTTAAAATACCCCTGTACCCCAAAACCCAAACCTACCCCTGAACCCTAAAAATACCCCTATACCCCAAAACCCAAACCTAGCCCTGAACCCTAAAAATACCCCTGTACCCCAAAACCCATACCTATCCCTAAACCATAAAACTACCCCTGTACCCCATAACCCAAAACTATATCTGAACCCTCAAAATACCCAAACACCGCAAAACATATACCTCAGTACCCCAAAACATATGCCCCTATACCCATACTTACCTTATCCAAACATTAAACCATGCTTTTACCATTCCTGCATTTACAACGAATTTCGTTGTAGATGTATGCGTGGTAAAAGCATATAAAATGTAATGCCATGCATTATAATGGCATTGCGGAGTCATGGTACTTTCGTAATGAAAGTATGCGGAGTGATGGTATGCGAGTGATGGTATGCGGAAAGAAAGTTGCGGAATAATGGGTGTTTACCCTCCCCCGGTGAGTAGATTGGTGGCACCGCGGCCCACATCTCCAGCAACATACTCATATTTTTTCACCACCGATTTGAAAAATGCACAGGTCTCTCTCATTGATGGCCAGCACCGACATACACTTTTAGACACACCTCCCGCCACAAGTTCTAGAATTGCGAACTTTAGAGCTGGGGAGCTACGTTCGAATCTCGGCATCAGCTCAACATCCTGTGATTCCAGGCAAATCGCTTTGTCTCCCTGTGCCTACCACAAATAAATGTGTTCTTCTGTAATGTAAATTGTGCTCATGCCATGTTGTCGAGTTCGCGCTATATAATATTGCAAGGAAAAATAAAGTAGGGAAACTCGAGTTCACACACTACTGAACGCGCACTCTTAAGTGCATCAGCAGTGCACTGTGAATCGGAGCGTTTTACAGGCCTGTCACAGATAGGAAATGCTATCAAAACTAAATCCTACAAAACAATATACTACTGGCCGGCACCAATTCATACCCGGACAACGTCGGGACGGGCTGCTAGTATGCATCTAAATGGACAATGCCAATAAACAAGGAAAAACCAAACCTTGATTTTACACTACTACGATTACCACGATCCTTTGCACTGACTGGACTAGGTGTCTCCTATATATAAGGTAACCACACCCTGTGACCAACCGTCACAGGGTGTGGTTACCTTATAAAACCCTCGATGGGCGAAGAGGAGTTCTCCCTCTCTCTCTGACTTTCAATTGGTATTCGTGGAACCTTGGAAAGAGAGTTTGTTATCTCTCAATCATTCAGAATTCTTTTGGAGCATATGCCAAGTGAAAGTGGCTATTTCATCTTAGAAATATCTGTTTAGTTTTCTGTTTAAGTATGGCAGGAATGCATTTGTCTTTCTTAGCAGTGAGCATTGTTTAACTGCATGTCAATTTCAAAATGTAAAAGACTGTACAAACAATTACATTCTTCTGAGAAAAATATGGCTCCCATTGTTATCAAGAAGTTCAAGGAAATGCATTCAGTGTATTTAGTATTGAACGCTATTAACTGCTTTCAGTTTCAAAACGAAAATATTTTTTCTGTGAACCGTGAAAAATAATTCTTCTGAGACAAAATAAGATTCACCTGTTCAGCAAGATGGTCATAGGATTTGTATTTGTCTGTTCAACAGTGTTCCCTGTTAATTGCTTTCAGTTTCAAATGATAAAAAGACTTTGCAACAACAATTAACTCTTTTAAGAAACATAAGACTTGTTTGTTCAACAAACAAGTCCAGAAAAGTGCAAGGATTAATTATTTATCTAAAGTGATCTTCCTGAGTATTTCAGTCTTATTGGCATATACAAACTCAGATCAAAGTATCATTGAAATTACTTAACAAGAGCTGAGGAAATTGCAATTCAGGTGAACTATATCATTATTAATGAAACATCCAGTGCCAGATGTACGACCCTATTTATGCGGCTGCAAACGGGTGATGCTCACTGTCACTGACTCGTAAAACAGCATCTGCGTATCTCCCTACTAGGAAGAGGCATCCCCTCCAAAGAGCGATACACACAAATAGGTAGTGAGGTATACTCAGCGCACAGTCCTAGCAGCAATTATTTTGGAATGAATTATATCTGGTTGCATCATAAGGGATAACAAATAACTAGCAGCAATTTTTATTATCACATAAACAAACATTGGAACCCTGAGCTGAATAGAATATTAATAATATCAATTTTCCATATGTAGACGTTGTAATCATCAGTCTTGTTTCTTTATTTTCATGTCAAAGTTGTTCTTGAAGACTTGTTGATACACAGATCGATTCTTGATAAGACAAACAACAGCCAACATGTGTTTCGTCTGAAGGGAATAACCCAAATACTTCCTCAGGGCTGTAATAAACAGACATTGAACCTATTTTAAGCTTCCAAAATTATTGCCAGACTTAACTAAATATAACCACCACCATAATAAAGACTTTGAAGGAAAAAAAGCAAAAAGAGCCAAGACAAAAAGGAAAAAGGGAGATACATCCAAAGTGTGCATGTGAAAAATAATCCCATAAATCACACAAACCAATGTCTTTAAAAGCCAAATGTGACACTCAGTCATATACTGGAACATATGCCACATAGATCCCTCATGCCATAAAACACATACACATGTGCCACAACCTTCTGAGTTTGTGAACACAGTATCATAGTAGCATCTAAAACATGAACTCACCCTAGACTGTCCTTCTCGTGATAATCAATATCAAACACAGTAAGTTTGATTCTTCTTTTTTAAATGCATTCCGTTTTACTTTAAGGAGAATGGGCTGCATTTAAAAACGAAAACTGCTTTATTAAAAATGAAGTCACAGACAGGGTGGTCTGCTGACCCAAGCAGTCCACCATCCCTGTGAGTGCTAGCTATTCCTAATGGGGTCGCAAATTGTGCCTGCCTCTTTAATATTAATGAGGCATGGCATTTGCGACCTCATTATGAATCACACACAGTGTCTGAGACACTGTTGTGCACCCCAATTTGTGAGTCGCAAATTGCCAGTAGCAAATGCAACACAATTTGTGAGTCGCAAATTGGTGGGTTGTACATCTGGCCCCAAGTGCTGAGGAAAAGTGCAGTTGTTTGAAGATTCAAAAAAGCTATTAACTCAAATTCAGATGTAGCACCTGCGTTAGAAGAATTTAAGGCATAACTATTAATAATGCTGAGGAAAGCTAACCAAATGATGAGAAGATATCACAAGACATATTCATAGCGGGAATGTTCATGCTATGTGTATTTATTCTTAGTGACAGAAAAATTGTGGAAAAAGAACACTCGTATCGAGGCTTTCTTCTCTCTATTTGTCCTGAAAAATATATAAGAATCTTATTTTAGAAAGCCTATTTCCCTGTGAACTGAAGGGTTTTTAAAACAGTTAATGAAGGTAGCAGTGGTATTACCGGTCTTAGCATCATGCCATTCCTGAGAAGTGTTGGATTCTTTACGGACAGACCTGACAGGGACTAAACGCTTTGGCTGGGATGAGATTTTTCTATGATAAGAAAACACAAGAATGAATAATAAAAAACATTTTTCTCCCAAGTAGATTGGAGCTGTTTTCTTTGTGTTATCTTGAGACTGGAGATGGATTTCTGTGGCTAAAATCAACAATTGAGAGGACTGCATTTTGTGAACAGATTACACTTGATTGATATTATATAGACACATTATGATTTAATTGATGTACTTATCACTCTTTATTCTTATAGAAAGTGCTTTGTACAAGGGATCATTGGTGGTTAGTCACTTATGATTTAAGCAGCATTAATTAATTAATTAAGGGTTTCTAACGCGCTAGAACCGACTCCCGAACGAGTATCTCTGCGCTATAGACCAGGCGAGAATTATCAAGTCTGCTGACCCTGGTCCACGACCCTGCCGCGTCAGGAATTGAACCCTGGTCCCGGGCCGTCCTCTGCTTCCGGGTCTGCCGCCTCTAACCAGTGAGCCACACCACTCCACTAGATTAGATTAAAACTTCTAGGAAGCAGCCTGTGCAATGCTTTTGTGCCTTAACTACCATTACCGTTGCACTTTCATCAGAATCTGCATAATTATTATAAAATATTAAGTCCAGAAATCTCTGTGCAAGAGCGTTACGAAAGATTAAGAGAAGTACAGTATTCGGGCCTGGTGGCATTCAATATCAGGTAATTAACAAATTAGAGAGAAAATAATTCCAATGTGGAAAATCCTATTTAATTCTATCTTACTAAATGGTGCTCTTTTGCTGAGTTCTTGGGATAATGCAACCATAAATGTAATTTTAAAATCAAATAAAGTACCAACTAATTAAGAATTATATCACTTCCAAACTGTGATCTAGCATCTTAGCAAAGAGGTTAGGTTTATTAGCAAATAGTGTAATCCATGAGGATCAAAAGAGTTTTTTACGAGGTAACAACGGATCATAGCATATGAAAGACCATTATCTGTGTTAACACTCAACACAATGAAAGCCTTCGATAGAGTTACCTGGATGTGTTTCAGGGAGGTGTTAGCACATTTTGGGTTAAGGGAATGTGTTTTGCAGGACACTACACTATATACTGATATAGAGCTCCCAAAAACAAGTGTTTTTGTTAACAGGAGCTTGACCCCACAATTCAGCATAACATGTGGGACTAGACAAAGGTGTCCATTGTCCCCCTTAATGTTTGATCTATATATTGAGCCACATGCACAGTTACTAAGATCTAATATTAACATCATACAAATGGTTTAACAAAACCCCATATGCAGACAATCTCCTTATATATACATTGCAGATCTAGAAAGATCTCTCCCATATATGAAAATGGCAGCACGTAGTTCTCGACAGCTGTCAGGCTATCAGATCAATGGCTAAAAGTCAGAAGTTATGATTTGGAATCTTACTTGGGAAGGTAGAACAACACAAGATGAAATAAGAGATTTGGTGGGAAAAAAAATATGCTTTAGACATAATTGCAGACTAAAACCTCAATAAAGCCATCAAAGAGGTAAACAAGATTTACGAATAAGTGGCAGACTTTCCAGCTGGTCTGTGGGGTGGGTACAGTAGGTAGAGTTGGTAGAAATGTGCATCCTTCCTAAATATATTGTCCTATTTGATAATGTCTTTTTGAGTTTTAATAAAAATGTTGTTACTAAACTATAAGGTAAAAGAAGGTTTTTTTTTTTTTATGGGTCTGTACGGTTAAAAGAATTTCCTGGAGAATATTAAGAAGAAAATTTGCTAAAGGGGGCCTACCGTACCAGATCTATTGTTGTGCTTTTCAATGAAAAAATTGCAGAAAGCTTATATCCAACCTTGAAAGTCAGCCATTGACTGCCTTCCTCAAGCAATGGTGCAGGATACTTGCAGTGGTATTTCTCTGTATAAGTTCGATGCCTCTAAGTACTTTAAGAAGATGCGGTCAAAGATACCACAGGCATCAGTCAGGGTCTGATTTAAAGTTTGTTTCAAGCAATAGTCGGGGTCTGGTTTAAGCCAACTGGTTTGAAGTCTTCTTTAGACATCCTTTAGGGTCTGGTTTAAGGTAGCTACTTTGAAGGGTAGTTGAAGCATCAGTCAGGGTCTGATTTGAAGTCTGTTTTAGGCATCAGGAAGGGTCTGGTTTAAGCTAACTTGTTTGAAGTCTAGTTTAAGCTACATCAGGGTATGATCTAAGCTAGCTAGTTTGAAGTCCAGTTTAGACATCCATCAGGGTCTGGTTTGAAGTCTAGTTTAAGCATCAGTTTGTGTGAGGGATCAGCTATCCCTGCTGCTGAGAGAAGCATGAGTCATTAGATGGGCTCAGCTTCTGGATGGAGGCAATTTGCATTCTTGGGATCATTGAATAGAGAGAACAAATGGGACCCTTTTAGGTTTTAAATATTTTCAATGGACTTATTGGTTTGCAACACAAGACTGGACCCTGAACAATGCTTGTTAAATGGTATTAGACTTATAATACATTCCACCAAGAAAGAAGGAAATTTCGACTTGGAACCGGGATGTGTGTGCTGCAGTTGACAGTATTCAGAAGCCACTGTGCAGTGCTTGGAAAGGATACTTGCCAACACGGTATCGGAGCTGGAAAACATATGGATAGTATCTCTTAGCGGTGAGGATCCGGAACTCACTTCCGTCTCAGCTCCGGACCACCACCTCCTCCCAGGCCTTCAAAACTGACCTCAAAATTCTCCTCCTTCAAAGAAACTTCCAAATTTAATTCACACCCTCTCTATTATCTGAACGAAGACCTTCCATTATAGAAAATTCTATTCTCCATGACTATGGAAGTGCCTTCCCAGTGTGTTCTTGTGGTTTGAGTGTCTGACATTTATTGCAGTATTATCCTTCTACTTGTGTTTGGTGCTCTTTTGTAAAATGCACACGTCACTTTTCTCTTGTAACACACTGTTTGCTACCTCTTACATTTTGTTTGCTTTAGGTACTTGCACAAGTGCCACCATTGCCACGGTAACGTTTGTTCTTGTGTTTGAGTGTCTGCCAGTTATTGCAGTACTATACCTCTACTTGTACTTTGTACGCTTGTGTAACCTGGACACATGTCACTTTTTCCTCCTGTAATATACAGTTTGCTCACAATTGTCACTTTTGCCTCATGTAACTTAACATTTGCTTTTGTAATTTGTTCACTTGTAATTTTCTCCTCATGTATCAGTACTGTTCCTATTGTGAAGCGCTCTGACACCTTTGGGAAAAGTCTGCGCTATATAAAAACGCGTCAAATAAAATAAAATAAATAAAATAAAATACATTATTCTACTGTTACGTCTGCTGCACTCAGGAGGAACCAATTTTAATTCTCCAAAGTATATATTGGACCACGCTGAAACTAGCAAAATAGAGAAAACGCATAGATGTGGCATGTTGGAAGCTGATGTTGTGGATATATTAGTAAATTTCCCGTATTTCAGAAACTCTTGTCAAGGTGTGGATAAGACGGTATCAAAGATTTCCATGCAAAAGATAGAGGTAAGCACAACTCTGTTATCTTTGGACTGCTTAAGAAGGACTTGATTAAGAGGTATTTATTGTCTAAACAAAACAAGTTACTATTTTATGTGATACTCTTGGAAAGGAATAAAGTGTGTAAAAACGGATTAGGCTGCTGCCACCTTCATACATAGACGGGCTAAGTTCTGCAAAATATGTGTGTGATGCTGTAGATGTACAGAGCTCTATAACTAAGAAAGCACAGTTCTGGAAGCCTTTTGTGAGTTGGTCAGTTGGCCTCACTATGATTTAATTCAATGATGATACCTTTTTGGTAATGTGGAACATGGGAACCTGATGGCTCGTATAGAAGTATCCGAACTACCAGAAAAGACAGACTATGGGCATCAATCAACATCTACACGGTGGCATAGGAAGAGGAGTGCGGTGGGTGCGGGCCGCCCTGGGTGTCATCACTGAGGGGGTGACAAAATGGCAAAAATATATGTTTTAAACACATATTTTTGCCATTTTGTCAAGCCTGGGGTGACAAGAATTTTTCCGCACCGGGTACCACCTGACCTTGCTCCGCCACTGCATCTACAGAGGTGCTCAAATCACGTTTTATAACTTTGCCACATCCGAGGGTGATATGAAGACCAAACCAAAATCTGCATAATGGTTATGGATTCTTTTTGACATTTTCTTTTTTATTGTCTCTGTTTCTGTGATGGAAATTTCATGCAGTGCACACCTGCCATTTTTGTACGGGCTCAGCCTCTTACCTCCAGCTGTATTTATAGTTAGCTCTTCTTTCCATTTGCTACCTTTTGTTCAGTGTCAGTCACAAACAAGGTATTGTTTGCAGTGAGAGAGCTCTGCCCTTAACTGAATAAACATCACTGCCTGAAAGTCATTCCTACAGCTTGGGGCGGTTGACATCCACAGGGAGGAGGGATGGGGGGGGGGGCGCATGCGAGAGAAAATAAAATAAATGTTTAAAAATTAAACCTTTATTTCTGCACCGGGCCTCTTCTTTCTTGAACTGCAGCCAGCCACCAGGAAACTCCCTTGACCAATCCTGGTGCTGCTCTCATGCAGCATGAGAACAGCACCCTTCCTGCAGGGAGCGGCCTCACTCTGCGCTCCACAGGTTCTCTGGGGGCCTGTACTTGCTCTAACTTAGCTGTCTTAAGATAGCTGGGTTAGAGATGTTTAAAGTGTGCATGTGTGGCTGGCCATTCCAAGACTGCACATAGAGCCCACCTCCTCCCTGCTACTGTCACTCAACAGGCCCCGACCCATCCTGTTGCTCTGATCAGGACTGGGTATGAAAAATAAAATGGTAATAAATTACCATTTTTATTTTTCATCTCTGGGGTTTTGCAGGTAATTTAAGTGGGGAGACGCTCCTCCACTGCAACGGGAAATGTCTTTTGCTCTCCTAGCTTTCCATTCTTTGGTTTCTATGTTTTGATAGGGCAGTTGCTGAGAGCCCCCTCTGCCCTCTCAGCGCTGTCCTGTGCCCTTTCCTAGGGCTGGTGCTTAGTTAAGGTGTTGTACGGCATCTGCATTATGTCACTTCCTGCAGAGGGCAGCAATCAGCACAGTTTTGCAACTGGGAACTGTAATGCATTTTTTGCTTGATGCACCAATGATCCTTGCGCCATTCCTGCAGATACCTTGTAACTACGCACCAACCCCATGAAAAGGACCCGATGCTGCTGTTAATTACTAGTCTCAACTCTTCCTTGCTGTAGATGTGCCCATTCATTATTGTGAACATTGTATTTATGTTTTGCTATCACTTTCAGACATTGCCTTTCCAGTGTTTCCTTGGTATCCTAATGCTGTGACTCTCAAGTAGGCCTGTTCCATGCAAAGTGTAGGTTTATCAACTTATCACTTAGAGCCAAGAAAATAGACAGCTGTCCTGTGAATACTTCCAATAGGATTCATGTCAGGAGAAGACAGAGACAGCACCACATCTGCCAGAGGCAACCCATGCATACACTCACACCAGGAATTAATCTGAGCCAGTGGTTGCGGTGCGGCCCACCGGCACTCATTTTTGGGGATCAGCACTTATTTTTCCACATCACATATTGACCACGCGCACAAGAGATAAATACACACAAAAGAGCAAGAAGGAGAAAGAAAGATGGAAAAACTGGCCCAATTGGTAGAAGAAGGGACCAGCAAGAGTGAGATAAAGGGATAAGTAGTATCTGGTAGTGGATTAAAGATGTTGAAGGGAATTCAATAGTGCGTGACTTGGTATTTAGTGCACCGATTTTTTAATAGTACCGCCTGAGCAGAACTTTAGGCATTGGCACTCATTCTTTTATAAATTAAACACTGACTCACACATAACCCTGGACTAAAATGAGTTCACTTCTTAAGGCAATAATCAATTCAGCTTTGAAAGATATGTGCATAACATTTTGTTGGCAAGGCAAATATCTAATCTACCACCCTCCATAAATATAGTTAAGGAATGCCAGCATGACAATCTTGAATAAAAATTACCCTGGTAGTCAAAATTGAAACCTTTAAACTTTTAAACTCACAAACCTGCACAAATTCCTTTTGACTTAGGTTAGAATACATTGTCCATTTCATATATGTTGTATCCTAAATAAGATGTCAATCTCTGTGGCATTGTTTTTTTTTAATTATACTGTCCAATTTATTGAGTGGTGGCATTTTGTGATGCAAAAGCTTCTAATATTTGTTTCAGTAGCAAAATTGTGCCTTAGCATTTACATTTTACACATTTAGCATGGGCCTTCTTTTTTTCTTTTTTTTAATACACCTTTTTATTAAAAGAACAAATTAAATAACATTACAAAAATAAACACAAAAACAAAAGCAGCCATAATAGTGCAAAAAATGAATATAAGAAATACTGCAACAATCAATATAAAATAATACAGAAGGGGGGATCTTCCCCACAAATGCATCATTTCCGGGCAACGTCAGTGGAAGTGCGGTCATATGGAGCCAGATTATAGTGTTGCTGTATCTACCACAAATGAGGAGGTATCACCAAAGGGGGTGCACAACCAACCTCTGCTTTCATTCCATGGGGCACAAATTTTGATCCACTTCCCCGGGCAGCCCCTATTTTCATACATCGCTCTCTCAGCTTGCATACACCAATTCATATCAGAGTTCCAGTCAGAGCATTTCAATTCAATTCCACCTTTCCAAGTTCTGGCAATATTGCACTTGGCCACCATGCATCCCAAGGAGACCCACAATCTCTCTGACCTCGTTAGATCAGTGGCCTCCCAAATATCCAAGAGGCAGAGTCACGGGGAACTGTCAATCTCTTTCCTGCAAGTCAGGGACAGAGTTGCAAGAATCTCTCCCCAGTACATATGGAGGATCAGGCATTCCCACCATTGATGTACATAGGTGCCTACCTGGCCACATCCTCGTGGTCAGAGGGGAGAACTCATCAGACCCATTTTTACCAGGACGTTGCTTGTGTAATTATTTATTAATGTGCTTTCACACTTTAAACCTATCCCGGCGAAGCCCCAATAGATGCAGCAGTTGTGAGCATGGTCTGGGACTACCGACTACCCCCTCACTATCATGCAAACACCACATACAATCCCCGTAGTAATTTAGCCAGGCAAGGGATTTCTTTGGAAGGCAGGGGGTCTCGCGACCCCCCGGCCGTATTTATTAAAATATGAAAACAAATAAAAATTGGTGAAATAAACATTATTTACATAATTATTAACTGCAAAATTCCGACATTATATTTACAGCAAGGTAGACAGGTATGAAGGGCTAACCTTAACAAATGTCTAATACAGCGTGTTCCTAACCAAATCTAACATCCTTCTTATCAATTTTGCATTCAAAAATTCTGAGGCGTATGGCAAGGCCGCTAACCGGTGTCAGATCCTTTTTCCAGCTGCGCACTCACGTACGAGTGCGCATGCGCAACAAGGGCCCGGTTACCGGGAGAGTACGTACCTCTCCTGGTTACCCTCGTATGCACCGTGAACTCCATTTAACCATAACAAGAGGGCCCTTACACTCGCGCCATTTGATGACGTCATAGTGTATGTGCGGGGTGGCTACCAGCCTGAGGAAAGCGTGACTCCCGCACCCTTCCAAGCAAGCGGATATCCTGCCCCTGAAGTTCTGGGAGAGACCAATGGCCCCTCCTCCTGGGCGACCCCATTCGATGAATGGTGCCACCCCCTAAGGACCTTAACTTGCTGCTCACCGATTATGACCTTACCGCCTGACCAGTATAATAAATACGGCAATTAAGAAACCTGTGAAGGGACAAAAGGCCTAAGGAGAAAAACAAGTAATTACACATCCACATAACCAATTGAGCACATTCCACTAATATTGCCTGTAAAAGGGAAAAATGCCTAAGGAAGAAAATTACACACATATCAACATCGTTCCCTACCATCACCGATGATACCTACCAACGTCCAAATTGAAATTCTGCTAACAGGGATGGTGAGTGGGGAAAATTTAGCGGCCCCTGCAGCAGGGGCAAGGAGCGAGCCTGGGGATCATGGGTACAAGAGGCTGCTTCCCGCGCCACCCAGGCCTTTTCTACCCTCCTGGTCCCTCCCCTTGACCCGGAAGCACTCACAGCGCTTCCAGGTCAACGGTGGGACCCATAACCTAACAGGAGTGGAAGGGGGGGCCGGGCCCAGCCATGCGTTCGTGGGGGCCGAGCGGCCCCCACTTTCCTCATGGTCTGGGACTACCGACCACCCCCTCCCTATCATGCAAACACCACATGCAATCCCCGTAGTAATTTAGCCAGGCGAGGGATTTCTTTGGAAGGCAGGGGGTCTCACGACCTCCCGGCCGTATTTATTAAAATAAGAAAGCAAATAAAAATTGGTAAAATAAACATTATTTAAATAATTATTAATCGCAAAATTCTGACATTAGATTTACAGCAAGGTAGACAGGTATGAAGGGCTAACCTTAACAAATGTCTAATACAGCGTGTTCCTAACCAAATCTAACATCCTACTTATCAATTTTGCATTAAAAAATTCTGAGGCCTATGGCAAGGTCGCTAACCGGTGTCAGATCCTTTTTCCAGCTGCGCACTCACGTACGAGTGCGCATGCGCAACAAGGGCCCGGTTACCGGGAGAGTACGTACCGCTCCTGGTTACCCTCGTACGCACCGTGAACTCCATTTAACCATAACAGGAGGGCCCTTACACTCGCGCTATTTGATGACGCCATAGTGTATGTGCGGGGTGGCTACCAGTCTGAGGAAAGTGTGACTCCCTCCCCCGCACCCTTCCAAGCAAGTGTATATCCTGCCCCTGAAGTTCTGGGAGAGACCAATGGCCCCTCCCCCTGGGCGACCCCATTCGATGAATGGTGCCGCCCCCTAAGGACCTTAACTTGCTGCTCACCGATTATGACCTTACCGCCACAGGCCAGCATAGTTGACTGACTATCTGCCCCCACCCCCCCAAACTGCCTACACCGAAAGGTCATACCTACCTCGCAAAACCTTCCAACCATGCCAGTATCTTCCTTACTAATAGGCCATTACCTGCACCAGTCAAGTGGACGCCATCCCGTAAGTAGAAATGATCTCCCCAGATGCACCCATGTGGGATACTCCGCAGTTGAGGTGTTTGAAACAGCTTCTCGATCTCGTTGTTGACCCTCTTTACCGAGTGATTCAACGCCCTCACAGATTCGCCTCCCCTCCACTAAAGTCTAGGTATCAAATGCGACCACACTATGGTGCAAACCAGTAAAGGACTTCGCCAGCCAACCCGCTGCAGAGATAATCTCTCCCAACAGGACCCTTCTGCCCAGCGTCACAAAATTGTTCCCCCCCAGATGCAGGGTAACCACTGAGGGCGTTGGGGTGTGTTTAAGCAATTCTGACACGAAGCCCATAAGCTGGCTAGGACAGAGCCCCCCTCTGCATGAAAGGAAACAGCGAAACCCCCACTCTCCGCCCTCCGTCTACAACCACCTGAAAAGAAAAATGGCTTAGCGCGCTTCACATAAGAATGACCAACAACCCGTGCAGCCTGGGCGTACTTTTGCTAGCCAGTTCACTGCTGAGATTATCACTGCGATCCGGCCCCTGCTGCCCAGTTTAACCAACTCGCTACCAGCCACCTGTAAGATAACAACTGAGGGCGGTGTGGTGTGTCTTTCAAGTACCTCTCACTTCCTACTCTGGACGAATCCCTGTAATCGCTGTGACCGGGCGTATCCTGGCCCTATACGTGTAAACCCAACCTACTTCAGTATCCTGCTCAAGTTGCAGAGTCTAAAGCTGGGGCTGGCCTACTCATAGGCACTTTGACAACTCCTCTTGGCGCCACTACCTGACTTCCTACATCAGCATCATGGTGCACCGGATCTCTACACCTCCCACGTCGACGTTCCTCGCTGTTGGTACCACCATACCATAATCAGGCTAAGCCCTGTGCCAGCTTACCTTCTGTAGTAGGGGATCTCTGTGTATAGTCATAATCTAGTGAAAAGTCCCGCCCATGTGTGAGGACCCCGGCAATCAAAAATAATCTCTTAAGTTGTCAGAAAATTGCAGAACTGCAAAGATACTTAAGAGAGAATTTAAAGACAAATAATGCAGCCTATATCCACAGGCTACACTGTCCAGTACTTCAACTAGAAATTCCACCAAAAATCCACAAACAGCAAAGCCTGTCCAGATTTCCCTTGCTTTAACAGCAAAAAAACCCTGGAATGATAGAGAGGAAGGAATGGACAGACAAGCCCCATAGGCTGCCATTATGTGGCTTAAATAGGATACTGTGCCTTTAAGAGAACTTTCCAGAACTTCTCCCAGTATCCCAGAATGCACAGCAGGTCCCTCTTACTTTTAGTTCTTTTTTCCGGCTCCTGCTAACAGGACCCTGGTGCATTGAGCTCTCCCTTTTTCAAGGGTTTATTGGATTTTTGTGCACTTTTGGCTTTAAAAGTGTTTTCTGTGGTGTACTTGGTGTTTCCCTTCACTGCTGTGTATTTGTTCAGGCTTTTTAGGGCTCTAAAATGCCTGCTCTCTTCGACAAGTGCCCAGCATGTGGAAGGAAGAAGGCCAAGTCTGATCCACACGACGTCTGCATACTCTGCCTCCCTGAATCACATGTCCCTGAAGATTGTGACATCTGCCAGACCTTTACTACAAGGACCCTGAGGGACAGGCTGAAAATTAGGCTTCAAGGCCTGGAAGAGAGGCGACTGCAGGCTGCAGGTGGGTCTGGGCAGGCTGGGAAGGCTCCCCCTGCCCCTGCTGAGGTCTCTGGAGGGCTCCCCAGAGGCAGGAAGTCCAGCAAGAGATCCCGGTCTCCGTCGACGTCGATCGCATCAACGACGACGTCGAGAGGGATGATGACGGTGTGTTCCCCTTCTCCACCGGGGCTCCGGGTCGAGACAGCGTGGACGGTCGACGTCGAGAGGCCTGGGTAGGCCACCGTCGAAATCACCGCCGACGGCGTCTTCGTCGGCGTCGACGTCGGCGTCGAAGAAGGACCGACAGGCACCGGCGCTCGCCGTCGAAGCGACACCGCTGGTCGCCATCGAGGGGATCCTCGACGTCGAGGACCGCGAGGAAACGGTCGACGCGAAGGAAAAGTCGATGCTCGTCGTCGAGGACTGACCGTTCGTCGTCGAGGTGGCGATGGTCGACGTCGAGGATACGGCGTTCAACGCCGGAGTCGAGGGGTCGACGTTCGACATCTGAAAAACGACGCTCGACGTCGAGCAGAAAGAGGTCGGCGTCCTCGAGGGGTTCCACCTCGCCAAAACGGCGCAGAGGGGATTCTGGCACGAAAAGTCACGCTGGATCTGGTGAAGGACGCCGGAGGCGTCGCTCACGTTCTGGGGGGTCTGGTTCACAGTCTCCTCCCCCGAAGAAGTCACCGGGCTCGGTGTACTCGGTGGTCTACACACCACCGCGGCCTAACACTCCTCCTCCTCTACCTAAGAAGGGTCCTCCGTCCAATCCGCCGCTACCTCCACTACCTCCGGTTCCTCCTGCGGGGCAACCTCCTCCACCGGTCCCACCTCGTGGGCACTCTACTCGTCCGGAGGTACCTTCGGTCCTACCACCGAGATCGGTGTCACTGCCTCCGCTTCCTACACCGCCTAAAGGGACTCCAAAACCTAAACCCCAGGATAGGCCACGGAAGACGCCCCCACGGAAACCGGTGGAGCGCCCACGTGATGGGAGATCGCGCTCTCGTTCCAGGAGGAGGGAACGATCGCGCAACAGGTCGTCCACACTGTCGAGACGACGCCACAGGAGGCACAGATCTCGTTCACGGACAAGGTCTTCAGGGACCAGGGACTATTCTCCGACCTTGTCGGATTCGCCAGAGACGAGGGTGTCACCGATTGATGATCTGGTGTCTTTCCAGGACATACTTTTACGAGGTGCAGCGAAGTTGGGCATTGCCTTGACGGTGCCCACGCCCAACACATCGGTGATCTTCGAGACGCTGCACCAGAAACATTTGTCTCGGCCGTTACTACCACTGGTACCGGGCCTGGAAGAACCGGCCATGGACCTTTTTCTCACCCCGGCGGTGACTAAGGCGGCACCCTCGAGACTGCAGAAAAAATACCGGGCTCCGGAATCGGATCCGGCCTTTCTAAGGGTGGAGCCCCCTCCAGATTCGGTGATTGTGACGGCAGCCCGTAAGCAGCATGCCACCACTCCGTCCTCCACAGTTCCACCAGATAAGGAATCTAGGTGGCTGGATTCGTCTGGGAGAAAGGTTTGTGGGACTTCGGCGACTTCCATGAAGGCCGCTAGTGCCACGGCCTTGTTGGGACAGTATGACCGAGCCCTCTGGGAATCCCTACAACAGTTTGTCGAACATCTACCGCGTGACAAGCGAGAAGACTTCCAGGAGGTGTTGAATGAGGGGATGTTGGTGGCAAATCAGGTCATCAGCCGACTCTTCCCTGCTGGTGGCGCATGGTTTCTGCCATGGGATTAACCAGCGAAGACACGCCTGGCTCCGCCTCACGTCCCTAAAACCGGACGCACAACAAAGGGTTGCAAATCTACCATTCTCTGGCTAGACCCTATTCGGAAAACACGCGGATGATGAAATGGCCCGCATGAAGGCGGAGGCCGAAACCCTCACGGCGGTGGGTTTGGAAAAACCCAAGGAGACCAAGAAGTCGTACCGCCCGTTCCAACGGCGGTACGGTGACCAAGGCAGAGGGCGTGGCCAGTCTTCGGGACAACAGCAGCAGCAACAACAGCAGCAGTTCAGAAGACCGTTCCAGAAGCGCCAGAGAGGTAGAGGCGGCCACCAGTCGGCAACAGCGACTAAAGGCCAGACCGGGTCTAGGCCCTGAGCGCTTACTTCCCCTGCAACTGTTACCCACTCCGGTGGGGGGAAGCATTCAATCCTTTCTGGCAGAGTGGAGAAAAATTACTCAGGACAAGTGGGTGCTGAATATTGTTTGCAATGGATACAGTCTTCGGTTCACCAGCCCGTCTCCATCAATCCCACCGGTCAGCTCGCTGTTTCAACTGCACGAGCTCCAGGCGGAGGCAGATATCCTGCTAAGGAAAAGGGCGATAGAAGACGTACCTCGGTCTCAAAGAGGAAGAGGTCTGTACTCCCGGTTCTTTCTGGTTCGAAAAAAGGACAAGAACGAGTTCAGGCCCATTCTGGATTTGCGGCAGGCAAACAAGTGGATTCGCAGAGAAAAGTTTCGCATGCTGTCGTTGCATCAGATTTATCCTAAGCTGCAACGGGGAGACTGGCTGTGTGCCATAGACCTCCAGGATGCTAACTTCCACGTGCCCATTGCATGCAAACACAGGAAGTTCCTGCGATTCCAAGTCGGCGCCAATCATGATCAATACACAGTACTGCCATTCAGACTGAAGTCTGCGCCGAGAACGTTCTCCAAGTGCATGGCGGTGGTAGCGGCGCACCTGAGAAAGAACAAGGTGTTTGTCTACCCGTACCTGGACGATTGGTTGATCAAGGCCTCCTCCTTCTTGGAAGCGCAAGCTCACTTCCAGAAGACGTGCGTTCTACTGAACAAGCTGGGGTTGCACATCAACATGTCCAAGTCGGTCCCGACTCCGGTCCAGTGCATACAGTACTTGGGAGCCTCCATCAATACGCTGTCGGCAAGCAAGTCTCCTTCGGAGGAGCGACGATTATTACTGCTTCGGAAGGCTCAGGCTCTTATGACCACTCCATCTACAACAGTGAGGACGGTGTCTTCTCTACTGGGATCGATGGCCTCGTGTATCTTCCTAACGCCTCATGCACGACTGCACATGAGACCGTTGCAAGAGTGCTTGGAAGACCAGTGGGATCAGAGGAAAGGATCTTGGGACGACAGGATACGACTGTCTCTGCAGGCTCTTCAGTCTCCGAAGTGGTAGTGTTCGGCAGAGAATCTCCTGAGAGGGGTTCCATTCCACAAGGACATTCCCACTCAGACTATTGTGACGGACGCGTCTCTCCACGGTTGGGGGGCGCACTCCGGAAACTTACAGATTCAGGGTACGTGGTCACAGACGGAGTCCACGTACCACATCAATTTCCTGGAACTCAGAGCTGTTCACTTGGCGCTGAAGGCCTTTCTTCCGTCCTTTCAGACCAACTCCCTACTTGTACAGACGGACAATACGACCACGATGTATTACCTCAACAAGCAGGGGGGCTCGAGATCGCGCACCCTGTCGCAGGAAGCACAGGCGATCTGGCACTGGCTTCTGGCCAGAGGACTGACGATAACGGCTACCCATCTACCAGGTGTGCAGAATGTTCAGACAGACGCACTGAGCAGACTGATTCGCCTCCAGGTACTACCAGCCGGGGACGCTGGGTAATGCGTTATGGATCAACTGGTCGAACAGCTTTCTGTACGCTTTTCCACCCATTCCCCTGATTCCGACGGTTCTCATCAAGCTGTCCCAGTCCAGGGCGCGGATGATACTGATTGCCCCGGAATGGCCCAGACAGTGGTGGTTCACGGACCAGCTTCACCAGTCTCTCCTTCCTCATATGTGGCTGCCGTGCAGGCCGGACCATCTCACGAAGTTCGGGGGGCAGATGTTGCACCCCAACCTCTTGTCTTTGAGTTTGGCAGCATGGCTCCTGAGATAGTGCAATATGGCCATTTGAATCTCCCTGCAGATTGTATGGACATACTGAAGGAGTCTAAGAGACCTTCCACTAGGACTTCTTATGCGTACAAGTGGAAGTCCAAGAACTATGATCCGACGACATGTAAGGAAGATGTCATCCTTCCTTATCTTCTACAGTTGGCACAGTCTGGCCTTAATGTCCATTCCATTAAGGTTCATCTCGCTGCATTGACTGCCTACAGGAAATGCCCTTCACAGACTTCCTTTTTCCAGATCCCTGTGATCAAAGACTTTCTGGAAGGCTTGAAGAAAGTGTTCCCTCCTGTCAGGCTTCCTTCGCCTTCATGGGAATTGAATGTGGTGCTGTCCAGATTGATGAAGGAGCCTTTTGAACCTATTCATAAGGCTTCGTTGCAGCACCTGTCCTGGAAGTCGGCGTTCCTCGTGGCCATTGCATCGGCCCGCAGGGTGAGTGAAATTCAGGCGTTGTGTTGCCAAGAACCTTATACTGTATTTAATGCTACTACTGCCTGGTACTATTGGATCTGTCTGTGGCGTTTGACACCGTGTCACATAACATCTTGACAACTCGGCTGTCCGGTATTGGTGTGGAAGGCAAGGCCTTAGATTGGCTCAAGAGTTTCCTGTCCAATCGGACCCAACGTGTTTCTATGGGGGCATACTGTTCAGAGGTGGTTGAGATCTCAAAAGGGGTGCCACAGGGCTCCTGTCTGAGCCCTACTCTCTTCAACAACTACGTGGCACCCCTGGCTAACATCATGAGAACTTATGGGTTCATTCCGGTGTCTTACGCCGACGATACCCAGCTCCTCTTTCCCTTTAAACACCTTACCACCGAGACTAAGAACTCGTTCTCCCAAGGCATGAAGGCGGTAGCAAACTGGATGTCTTCCAACTACCTCCAATGTAATGTTGGGAAGACTGAGATCATGCTGTTTGGAGAAGTAAAGCTCCTATGGACTCCGGACTGGTGGCCACAAGACCTTGGCCCAGTCCCAGAACCAAAACAGGTTGTAAAAAATCTCGGAGTCCGATTAGACCAGGAGCTTTCTCTAAAGCAGCATAGCAATTACGTGGTGGGCTCATGCTTCCACGTAATTGGGCTTCTGCGGAAAGTCTTTCCTCTACTCCCTGACGCAGTCAGAAAAACACTGGTACAGGCTCTGGTTTTAAGCCGCATGGACTACTGTAATGGCCTATTTCTAAACGCCAATGAAGGAGTGGTAGCAAAACTCCAAGTAGTCCAGAACACGGCAGCCCGGTTAGTCCTAAATGCCCCTCCCAGAACCCCCTCTAAACCACTGTTGGCAAGCCTTCACTGGTTGCCTATCAAACAGAGAGTTAAATTCAAGACCTGTTGCCTGATTTACAAATGCCTTAATCACTATGGACCTGAATATCTAAAAAAAATAAATGTATCCCTTATATTCCTACACGTTCCCTCAGATCCAGTGATCAAGGTTTACTGTGTGTCCCCCAGATTAAGAAGGTCAGACACGGTGGCAAGGCACTGTCTGTGGCTGGACCATATCTATGGAACAGTCTTCCCAAAGCTCTCAGACAATGCTCAGAACCACTACGCTTTGGGAAACTTCTTAAAACCTTTCTGTTCCCATTTTAGACTTCCACCTAGCCTCCCGCTCTGATGTTTTTGTTATTTGTGGCTGCCAAAAGCGCAGAGATACTCCTTTCGGAGTCGAATCAAGCGCTATATAAACCCGCAAATAAATAAATTAAATAAATAAATAAATGCTGCTAAGGTTGTTATGCGTACTCACCCTAAATTTCTTCCCAAGGTTATTTCTGATTTTCATGTCAACCAGACCATAACTTTGCCTATGTTTTTTCAGAACCCTTCATCTCCAGTGGAAAGGTCGTTGCATTCCCTGGATGTTAGGAGGGTGTTGAAATTTTATCTGGATAAAACCAAATGTACAGGGCCCCGGGCTCAATACCCGGCATCGCCGGAGCACTGTTTATTTTATGATTCTAAAAAAGAGGGCGATACGTGTAGCCCTAGGCAATATTTATGTTATCACTCGCAGTGGGAGTATAATTTTTGTAGGCAACATTTACATATTTCTGCCAGACGTAAGAAATTATTTCACACGCCCCATGTGACCGCAGAAATAGGCGTAGCTCAGAAATTTGCGTAATTCAAGTGTCCTGCTGCTGCTTGTTGTGGATGATACTCAGTTAAAACCGTACTTGGGGTTTCTGGCTGCTTCATTTCACCACTTGAGTCATGGTTTGACAAACAAACGGTGGGCATCCTTCTTTACTACCTCTAAAATCGGAGATTCGTCTTTGGTTCCAAAAAATCTGATTGATTTGTGGCTGGGTGGAATGTTTTATGGCACAATTATATAGAAGCATGGGGAATTTGTCAAAGTGTCCTAAGGTGGCAGTTTTATGAGGCTTGGATGAAAGAGTGGTTTTGGAGGTACAGAGCGTGTAGATGCCAAGTTGGAATAAGGGTGGGTTTTAAACATTAAGATAAGGAAAAAACTCGAACACGCCACAGGGCTCTGTATCTAGACATACTGGGACTTGGTGAGCCCCAGGGCAGCCCTGATTTAGGTCTATCAGTTCTTAATGTAAAAGCTGGTTACTGATCGATTCTGGGATAGAAGTGGCTGTGCTTGAAATGCTATTTTGCCTCCCTCACTCAGAGGAGTGACGCCCACGGAAAAATGCACGGGAGACCTCATCTTGTAGGCAGAGGGGCGCAGCGTGTTTAATGTGCTGGTAGATTTCATACAGGGACGCAGCACAATTGGAGGGTGGCAGGTTAATTCTCATTACGGCGCTAAGTGCAGCGGTCCGAGGCCGGCCCTGCCTTTCAAAGACCACCTATGATGCTACTCGTGTGCTAAACTACTATTACGCACTTAGTGCATGGAGTTGGCTTGTCACACTGTCTGGAGGTCCTTTGGCAACACTTACAGAGCAAACCTTTGTCTCACTAAGTGGAGAAAGGGAATTATTGTTTGTGACGGAAAGGAAAGCATTTTGGAGAATGCGGGCATCGATCCCGCCAAGTTTGTAGATGATATATCAATGGCAAACATATGTACCACAATAATGTCGTGTGCTCTTCTAGGGGTTTCAAATCGATGCAGGTCATGTGATTATTAATTGAATGTGCATGACGTGGCCCTACCAATACACATGTAGGTTCGAATATGACATAGGTCATTGCACTGTTTATTACGTGAAAGCAGAACCTATCAAGGGTAAGTGTTATCAATATTATATACACACCATTGCAGCTGCTTATTTATCTTAGGCAGCGAACAGCCACCGACAAAACCTTTCAATGCGATATCCTAGGCCTAAATACTTGGATAGAAAAGCGGACATTGGAAGGGATGTTAGGGGCATTAAACATCATGTTTATTTCAACTTGACTGAACCCACAACGCCCCGAGTCCTTTAGTGTCCGGTCATGGCCTGTAGACAAGGTACTGGTAGTGCGCTTTCACTGCCGGTGGGCCGTCTGCGGTGGGTACCGTTTAGGGCCCCCCCCCTGACATTGGGACACAAGGCGTCCTAGCCTCAGTGAGGTCAGTTGGCCTGGGGTCAGTCACAGGTGGCGGCTTACGTGATTTCTGCGCAATTATTCTTTGCTGCACCTCTGAATGTGTTGTTAGGCATCATGTGTTCCTCCCGCACCGCTGAAGGTGTTTTTTTGCCTCATGTGTTTTGCTGCACCTCTGAATGTGTTTTGATAAATCATGTGTGATGTTTTCTTGCCGATACCCCTAAATGTATAGTGATACTTGGGTGGTTGTTCTTCCTAGTACAAGTGTTGCTAGTGAGGTCCTGGTTCCCGGCGAGATATTTTCCTAAGGTGGTTGGGGTTGCGTAGGTGGTAATTACCTATTACCAGTGGTTACTGGTTGTGTGCTCTATTTGCTATTTTGTGCTACTGTGATTATTATCCTATGATCTACAAAGCGCTATTTCTAACAAATGCATCTTGTACTGATCTTAGCTAGAGCTTAGCATGTGACAAGCAACCTAATACAGCATGTGTATTGGATCCTTCGTCAGGAACCGGAAACACTAATCGTTTGTGTTTGTTTTTCAATTATGTATGACCGGACACATGGCGGATACCTGGGAAGTGCTCCGCACCACGACTGCGAGAAGCGGACAGCCAGGAGGACCGGTACACCTGGATTCATAGTGTCAAGCAAAGACATGAAGTGTGATGGGCGGTCAATCCAACGGCTCAAGCGGTGCCAGCGGGAGAAGGTGCTACCCATGCATTATAGTTCAAGTGTGTAATTGTCAGCCATTTGTGTTGTCAGTTGGGGAACAGGAGCAGGGCAATGCATTTCAGGTGGATACCGTCAGTTTGACCAGGAGCACAGATATTGCCGAGGAGGCATCACGACAACACCCCATAAGTAAAACAGTAGCTGCTATGGCGGCCCCTGTGCTCGCAGGCGCCTTTCATGAATAACACTGCATGGCGGTAATTACCAAATCGGTATTTTCCATTGATTCCTATGGGCTTCACAGCCCATAGGAATCAATAGGAAATACCGATTTGGTATTTACTGAATCGGTAAATACCGAATATTAACGATTCGGTATTTCAACATCTGGAAATACCTACATCTCCCCCCTTCATATTTACCGATTCATAAATACCGAATCGGTAAAATTCGGTATTTAAGAATCGGTAAATAACATATACCTACATCTAGCCCTAGGTGTGTACTGTTGGGTAATGTAATCATTGTGGTGAGTGGTGTGAGTTCAGAGGGTTCTGTTGCCAGGGGGCGCAGCGCCTTGACCAGCGAGGTATGCATTCTGTGTATAAGGAAGCAGTCTAATGTGGACACATTGCGGTCCTCTGCCAGATCTGCCACCGAACGCACCTGTCTGTCTTTAAACAGGTCACCTACAGTTAGGAGCTGACAACGAGTAAGTGACCCAGTAGTAGGAGGTAGCCACGGTTTATCCAAGAAAGGCAGATGTATGGTTTGTTACTTGACAGATTACACCATGCAGGGATAGGCAGCACTACACTGGGCTGGCTGGTGAGCTTTTTGGAGGATCGCACCTTCCAAATTACTCTTCTATCCTCTGTTTCATCCACTCAACATCTGAAAAAGGGCGTGCCTCAAGTCTCAGCATTGAGCTTGACCCTTTTCAATTTGTATATGCGACCACTGGCAGACCTTCTGGACAAGCATGGGGTGCAGACAGTGTCATATGCAGTTGACACACAGCTGATCCTCACCTTGGCCCAGGACAACTGCCAAGCGGCAGAGGATGTCAAGCTTTGCCTAGAGGACATGGCAAACTGGATGAAACATAGCTGCCTCAGGCTAAATGCCAGTAAAATGGATATTTTAGTGGTAGGGAAACAACCTTTCATCTCGTCCTCGAGTTGGCGGCCCAGTATGTTAGGATCTCCACCTTTCCCGAGCCACAAAGTCAAATATCTTGGAGCCTGGTTTGACTCCACACTATCCTTTTCCAATAAAATTTCCGCCCTCACAGGTACCTGTTTCAAGATTCTAAAAAGGCTTAAGAAAATCCTAGGGCTCACCCTGGCTGTGCCAAAAAGATGGCGGTCCAGACCCTGGTGACGTCCAGATTAGACTACTGTAATGTTCTCTATCTGGGGGCATCGAAAAAGGGCAAATATATGCTCAAACGGGTGCAAAAAGCGGCAGCTCTGATGCTGTTAAATATCCCCAGGTTTGCACACACTGGCCGCGCCCTGGAAACTCTCCACTGGCTCCCTATTGAGCAGAGGATCTCCTTAAAAGCCCTGTGTTATGCCCACAGAATACTACAGGACAAAGGCCTGAAATATCTCCGCCCTATGATACATTCGTACCACCTCACGCGCTGCCTGAGATCGGCTGGAACTGGACTGGTTAGCATTCCAAAATACAACAAAAAATGCTTTGGTGGAATCTTCTTCAGGCACTTGGCTGCCAAGCAGTGAAATTCGCTGCCTCTGCACCTCAGACTGGAGATGTCAGAATGAACAAACAAAAACTAGAGCACACGCAAAAAGTTTTTCCGTATCCGGCTAACAGAGAGACGTCCATCAACCAATCCACCCGGGCAGCAGCATCTGCGCCGTGGAGACTATAACCTAGACGGCCATACCCGCCCGTCTCGGACAGACATTCTTGGCTCCTCTTTTCTCTTTCGCCCGTAGATGTTATTTCTACACTTACCCGACTAGGACCTAGTTGGAAGTATCACCGGTCCCCCGACTCCGCCACCTACAGCTTCTTATCAGCCCTGAAGAGTCACAGGTTACACCCTGCATTGACGAAACACATGTCGGCTGGCTTTGTTTGCTCTGGATCCCCATTGCCAGGAGAACTTTCTTTTCACATAAAGTAAAAAAGAAATAATACCAACTCTTGTGGACGATCTTATTTCTCATGACACCCATGATTACCTTTTCATGAACTTCTTGCGTGTGCTCTAGTTTTTGTTTGTAAACATTTGTGGGGGGTTTCTTTACCCTTCTCCTATACAAGGGTTCTTGGGTTTTCCCCTGATCTTGTAGCACCGTTCCTTACTAATCACTATATCTATACTATTTGCTAACTGATGAGCGCCATTCCCTTCTGAACATTCTAAAAACCCTTTGAAGGACTCTCACCCCAGATGTCAGAATCAACTTGGATGTCAGAATCAACTTTTAGGAAAAATCTTAAAACTTGGCTGTTTAGAGAAAATCTCACCCCTAAGTTATACCCCGCCAAGTCCTCTTTTAATGCCTTGATGGAATCCAGCTCGGGGACACTCCGTAATGGAGTAACCAAGCACTTTATAAGCTGTAAATAATAATATTAATCATTTAGGTCACAAATCTGAGGATCAGCAGATCTACAGGGAGTCTACTCTGTGCAACAATTCCATTAGCACTTCAACTCTGCTACAGTCTGGGCCAGGGACAATTAAGGGCGCATATCATTCTCAGTGTTTGCTCTCTGCAGGCTGAGCATACTGTTCCGATAATGACCATTATATGGCCACATATTCTATACCTAGCATTACACCTTATGGCCAACCTGTATGTGACATAACCGTTGTGGGTTACTATGGAGGGAGCTGTGAGGTGATGGTATCTCCCTGACAGCAGGTTGGTCAGGCCTCATTTGTGTAACTGGTTATTTGGAACTGTACTTTTATCTAACATCATCTTCACCTGCTACTCACAGGACACATACATAAGTCAGGGTGTAAAACCTACACGTATTAGCACATCTTCCATTCATTGTATAGCTGTTTCATCTTAGGCAACAATAGGTCTAAACATGCTTCGATATGTGCGTACAGGTGCAGGGTCTAGGCCGCCTGTATACACAACATCATGATGATGTGATATCCACAAAGTACAGTGCAACATAAATTATTACATCATAGTCCTATGTTTCACAATAGTCACATAGACAACCCTAAATTCAGTCCAAGACTCTGAACCACAATGTGGCCTATGGGCTTGGATACTAACGTTTTTCCAGACCGTAGTAGTAGTATTCACCTCCTCCTCTGGTGATCCATAGAGCTGGTGGTATAGGAGAAGGACCTCGAACACCAGGGTCTGGAGTGAAGGCAGGGGCCCTGCTCCCTGTACAGCATGTTATTACTGCTCCCAGAGGTGGCAACCAGCAGCTGACGATGAGGAGTGCATGAAGGCAGGTTATTTGATGCTCAAGCGGCCACCCATAAGTACGCCACATAGGTGGACTTCTGTGCAGAGGACACAGCCACTGGACTGCGACAGTCGCATTTTTCAATTTTGGCCTAGGGCTGTGACCGCCGGTGTTGATCCCGCCTACTGTGTGCTTCAAACAGCCAGTGGTCGATGTATTAACATGTCCCATGTCTTTGCCAAAGGCATCCACATAGACTGGATCTATCGATGGCACACATATTGCCTTAGTACCACCGCAAGCCAGAGAACAGGTGTATAGGAACAGGAAGCACTTCCATTCTATCAACTTGCAAATGGTATGTTTACCAGATTTACACATCTCACACGTCTGCGCCAGATGTCCAGGATCTTCGTACTGCGAAACAGCACCATACCCCAGGTAATGTCACAACTACTACAGTTGAGGGCCTGGCTTGTAGGTGAGTATGATTTGTCCAACTTTTGTGATGTCAGGTCAAATATTCTGCAGATTTGTGACTCATATTTTCACATATCTGTGTCTTCCATCTAGGAAACTCAGCGTATTCCAACCGCTCATGGTTGTAATGTTGATACTGCTGAGGAATCTGACAACACCAGGGGAAGTCCGCCTCAAAAAGGCCCATGGGAGAACACTGTGGACAGTGGAGCGGGCTTTTGGGCTTCTGAAGGCTAGATTCAGATGGCTGGACAGGACTGGGGAGCCCTACTCTACTTACCCGGGAAGGTATGTATGATCACTGTTGCCTGCTGCATGCTCCACAACCTCCCACTGCAACGGAACATCCTTCTCATAACAGAGGATGGAGACCAGCAGGAGCCACCGGGTGAGGATCCAGAAATGCCAAATGCCGATGATAGTCGTAAAGAGGAAGGAGTTGACATGCGACAAGAGCTCATCAACAACTTCTTCTCTTGAGAGTAAATATGCTATGAGATGTTACGACTTTGACTGTTACAGTGACTGTTGTTGTGATGCTGTGAGAATGACGTTAATGTATACATGTTAGGTGTGTACAGCTGTGTCCTTGGATGGGTCCTATTAAACAGGCTCTCTGAGTGGGGGAACACTCATCAATGAATTTTGGAGGTGCAATATGTGTTCCGCACTTGAAGGTCAACAACAGATCAGTGTCTAAACCTCTATCTTTTTATATTGGAATACACAATATCTAAACCGAGAGCTCTTTTCCTGAGATTTATGGACCTCACTACTGCATTTGACTGGGTGAACCGCACCAAATTGTTGGCCCTGCTTGGTAGCCTTGGTGTTGAACCAGCAATCAAAAACATCTTAATGACCCTGCACTTTAACACCTCGGCAATAGTTAGATACACACAGGGAGGGCATATCACTGATACCTTTAAATGCTCTAGTGGGGTCAGCCAAGGATGTATAATAGCTCCATTTTTTATTTACGGTGTATTTTCATGGTCTAGAATCATCCTTGATCGCTTTACAAAATGACACCCAACAGGTAGGCAGGAGACCGGTCCCCGTCTTGCTGTACGCGGACGATGAGGTATTGCTAACACAAACCCCAAGAGGATTGCAGGTTTTACTTAATGGGTTAGTGGCTTTTATGAATGAGATGGACCTGTCAACGAATCTGACCAAATTGTACATCATGGAATATGGTAAGCTGGCCACCAGACATACCATTTATAAAGTGGGTTCTCACAGCTTAGCTAAGGTCCCGGCCTTTTCTTATCTGGGCATCCTATTTGATGAGAAACGTAATTTTAAACACTAGAAGGAGGGGGAGATAGTGGACCTGAAAAAAGTCCATGTCTGCAATCCCAAACTATGCCCACTGACTAGGTACATGGTCACCAGGGGTAATTTTAAAGGTGTACAACTTTTTCTGTATCTCTAAGTTTTTATATGGAAGTGAGATATGGGGTTTTTCGGCGTCCAACAAAATACAGACCGCATAAAATAAATATCTTAGATGTATTCTGAAAGTACCTCAGGTCACCCCAGTATACTCAGTCCATGAAGAATTAGGAATGCAGTGCCTTATGGAATTGCTGTCTTTTGAACCTCTGTTATGTTGGGTGAAGTTCTGGTCTAGTCAGGAGGCAGGTTTTAATTCAACAGTAATTCAGGACTGCCTCTCACTTGACCACCCACTAAAAATCCCATGGCTAAGATATGTCAAGGAAACTTTCACAGCGCTGGGTAAAGCAGATGTTTTTAAGAGATATAGTCAAAATACAGGATAAGAACATTGTGAAAGAGCTGTTTTTTTAGCTTGCCGTGGCTACGAGGGAGGAAATCGAGATTAGGAAACCCATAGTAAGAGGGCATGTTCCGGTGAAGTCTGGGCCAGGTATGGAGTCTTACTTAATGATTTTACCAAATGCTCATGATAGATTTTTAAACACTCGTTTTAGACTGAACATGCTTCACCATTTATTGGCATCTCCCTTTGGTTTAGTCTCACACACAGAAGATAAAGGGTCCTGTGGCTGCAACAATAGTTATCCACAGGATACCTTACACTTTGTGTTTCTCTGTAAATATTTTACGCACCCTAGGCGACTGTTTCTTAAAGAGCTTTTAAAAGAAATGAGATTGGGGCGTGGCCCAGATGGCGGCGGAGTAGGACGTGTATTCGGTCCCTCCGGCACCACAAATTTCTTAGCGTTGTTTAGCCCTTTCTACAGCATCCATCCACGCCTGAAATTGTGCCTGGGCGGCCCCGGGTACTGTATGGAATCAAGCGGAGCCGTCTATTTAGCGGTTAGCAGTGGTGAGGAGGAGCAGTGCCGAGAGGCCTGGACGGGGGACGACCCGGGTGGTCCGCCGGAAGCCAGAGCCGAGAGAAGGGGGTGAAGAGGGAGCTGCCCGGTGAAGCTGGCCGACTGCGGGGGGGGCTGGAGATTGAGAGCGGGCACCCCGCAGCTAGGAGCTGCAAGTGAACAAACGTGCTCTCGAACCCGGTCCACTCTGGTGCTGACCGGGCCTGACGACGCTCCACGGAGAGCCGGGGGCTTGCCTGGTACCAGCCGCGGCATGTGAAGCCTGAGTGCGGAAAGCGCGCGAAGCTGTTTGGCGGCCCGCGCTGGACGAGGCTCCCTGGACCGAATCTCCGGGCTCACCGGTGCCGCGGACGGCGCGTGGAGAGGCAACGCGACCCAGGAGCGAGAGGCAGTGCCCCGGTACTTGCTGGGGGCAGGAGGAGTGGGCCGGCGTTGTAGGGCCCTGGATATCGGTGGAGAGGTGCAGGCTGCCGGGGCCTCGACGGAGGGGCTGTGAGTAGCGGTTGAGGTGGTTGAGATCCCTGCCTGGCGGGTGAGTGCTCCCTCGCGGATCCGACCTGCTGTCTGCTTTGACGAGGTTGAGAGGAGCGTGAGTGGCCCTGTGGGATCACAATATCTCGGTCCGCGCCTCGGCGGACGGGGTGGCCCAGAGGAGAGCATGCCTGCAGGAGGAAGGGCACGACTTCCATGAATTCGAGTGGGGTTGCCATTCGCAGGGCTGGTGGTCCTGCTTGCTGACAGTGTGTCGTGGAGCCCCCAGCCCCCACTGCTGCTTAAGCGCGAGTCACTGCCCGACCCACATTTCGGCGGGTACAGCACCACTGACTACTACATGGACTGTTGCTCCCGACCCACAGTAGCAGGCCACGTGGCATATCTTCTAGTCAAAAGGGCCTAGATCTGGACTCTGGTGCATTGACTCGGCTGTTCTTAGGGGTAAAGTAGTGTAAGAACTTTGTTGCTGGTGTGCAGGCGAGACTGCTTAGTGACCCTGCGAAGGGCCCTGCCCTTGAGGCGGCGGGGCTGCTGTTTGAAGGATAGGGCTGCGCCTGGCACCCCCGACCTACGGACTCCCCACTAACGCGCTATCTGGAGCCTCCGCCCCGACCTGAGCACTTGGACTGGGTCGACTGGCTGCGTTGGGCGCACTCTACTCAGCGGCTGACTGTACTCTCGTGCCGTAAGAACTCTCAGGGCAGACAGGATTTAACTCTCTTGGGGCCCGGAAACTGATTCACCTGGAGGACTGCCACCACAGTATCCGGCTACAGGAACGCGAATGGGGAATAGACACCGAGGGGGAGCATCCTCTGAGACTTGCCCCGTGACCCCGGTGAGCTCCATTGCAGGGCGGTGCCTTGGCCTGCTGCCCCTGTCCGCTTCGGCGCCCCAGGGCCAACCGACATGACATCCAGAAACCGTAAGGACAAGCCTGGGAAGGATGGAGTCGGGAAAGGCTCGCAGCCGGCGTCGCCCCCTGGCTCTAGCAAGTCGCCCCCGCAGGGGGACGGCGATGCTCCCGCTACCAAAGCCTTCATGCTCGAGCTCTTCTCAGCCATCAAGGAGGACATCTCCGAACTCTGCTCCCAGCTGGCATCAGACTTGCGAGACGTGAGAAGAGATGTGGACAGTATTGGAGAACGGGTGGCGACCGTAGAGGAGCACGACCTGGGCCTGGCAGAAGATGTGCACCAACTCCAGCAGGATGTGATTAGGCTTACAGAACAGAATTTGGATCTTCAGGCCAATGCCGAGGATTTGGAGAACCGGTCACGCCGCAACAACATCAGAATCCGGGCGGTGCCCTGGGAGGGAGAGGGGGAGACCTACGAAGCTATGTGGAGGCCCTCTTTCTCCAGATCCTGGCGGAGGAGGATCTAAGGGAGATTCGTATGGACAGGGTTCACCGAGTCGGTTTGCCGCGGGGGCCGAGGTTGCTTCCCCCTGACATTCTAGTGTCCGTCCACGACTTCCAACTGAAGGAACGCATACTCAGGAAAGCGAGAGGAATTAACCCCCTGCAATTTCGAGGGGACCACCCTCAGCTGATCCAGGACCTGGCGGCCTCCACATTGCAGAAGCGGCAAGACTTCCGTCCAGTAACCACGTTTTTACGAGAACAAAATGTGACCTATTCCTGGGGTCACCCTTTTCGCCTCATCTTTTGATGGCAAAACAGGCTGGTCCAGATCAGGTCGCTGTCAGCTGCCCGGGATCTCCTGGGCCTGGATGACACCTCTACGACCCGCAGGGAGAGAGCCTCCCCGGCAAGGCGTCGATCTCGCTCCCCGCCCTGGCAGAGAGTGGGTCGCTCTGTGACGCTGGAGGGGCCGGACCCTTCAGTTAGCTTGCATGAGCGGGGAGCGGCAGTTGCATCAGTAGCTTTGGTGACAGAGGCAGCACATACGGACACTTCGTCAGCAGCATAAGACCCCCAAGATGCAGCTTCATGGTGGCGGGAGGGGCAGTTCTTATTCGGCTACCACGTGTGAACTATGCTCTCCCTGGAGAGACACCCCAACCCTGGACTCTGGGAGGGGAATGCCTGGGCTCACACCCCCTGACCCTTACGGTCATATCCCGTTGCCCCCTTTGAGGGCCTTATCTGTGTGTTTTTTTGTTTTACCTGTATTGCCTTAAGTTCTCTAGAGACTTGTGAGGAGAAGGGGAGGGGGGAGGGGAGGGGGGCAGTGGTGGTAGCAGGGTAGTGTGGCTGCACGATTCAATGTGGAGAGCCTGGATTTGGTACAATGCACTGGTGGTTCTAGAGGAGGGGTTAGGGTGCTGTTTATTTGTTGAGCTACAGGGTGCCTCCCGGGGACTGCTCTTTCTTGTGTAGCATTCGCTTATGAAGGGGTGTTGGAGAGGGTCTGGCGGGACGAGCTGGGATGCGGGGTCTCTGCCAGTTTAATGCTGTTGATTGAGCGGGGTGGGGTGCAAAGTACCCGATGCCTATCACCTTGGGAACGTGGAATGTGAAGGGACTGAACTCCCCCCAGAAACTCCAGAAAGTGTGGAAATATGTGCTAGACCACCATCTAGATGTGGTGGGTCTTCAGGAAACCCATCTAGCTTGGAAAGACGAAACCCGCCTCAAACATAAGCAGTTCCCCCTTATTTATAGATCCTCGGCCTCCACTAAACATAGAGGAGTGGCCCTTTTATTTAGCTCAACCCTACACTTCCAACATATGGGGGTGGGTAGTGATAAGGAAGGCCGATGGCTGATGGTCAAGGACAGGCTCCTTGGCAGGGTGTGCACGTTCTTAGTCCTATATGCCCCCAATGTGGGTCAGAACAGGTTCCTTCAGGGTCTGCTGCGAGAGGTGGAGGACTTTGTTGAGGGTGTCCTGGTTGTTATGGGGGATTTTAACTTAGTGTGGGATAAGGAACTAGATAGCTCTCTTCACCAGAGATCCAATGCAGGTCTCTTTTCCGAGGACACACAACGCACCATAGAGGGCCTAGGGCTTATAGACGGGTGGCGCGCTCTACATCCCCATTCTAGGGATTATACCTTCTTGTCCCATGTCCATCACTCTTACTCTCGACTAGATCATATTTTTTTAAGTCAGTCTCTGAAAGGGGACCTTTGTGAGGGCAAAATATTCCCCTTATCTGTCTCAGATCACAGTTTACTTGCAATTTGCTTACGTTTGGCGCCGGGAGCGAACGTCCAACGCAAATGGTATTTCCCATCCTCACTGACCCGGGACGAATCATCCTCCAAGGAACTGCGTAAGGCCATACGTGACTTTTTTAACTCAACCTCGAGGGTGACACCTCAATTTTCAATATATGGGACGCCTTTAAAGCAACCATACGGGGCAGCTGCATAGCTCTCAACTCTGCCATCAACAGGCTAAGACGGGCGGAGAGAGAGGTCCTGGAGAAGGAACTCTCTGAGCTTGAGCTGGCACATAAACAAAACCCCTCGAGGCAAACGTTCCGACCACTGACGGCGGTTAGGGGCAAACTCAGAGCTCATTATAATAACAGAGCGGAATTCACCTTGCTGAAACTGAGGCGCCTCTCCTATTTACAGGGGAATAAGGTGGGGAAACACTTGGCCCGCCAACTCAGGGACAAGAGGGAAAAGGAATATATAGGGGGTATTCGAGATCCGACGGGCACCTTGACACACTAGGACGAAGCCAAAGCTGGCCTCTTCGGTGACTTCTACCCCGCTCTATACTCGGCGGACACTCTTGACCCCGAGGAACAAAAAGCTTACCTGTGGCGGAAGTCTCCCAATAGGCCGCAGCCCCTCCAGCAATGATCCGAAGTATTCGGGAATATCTTCCGTAACTTTGCCGGATGTAAATACCAGTCCATCATCGTTTTAAGATGGGCCTCTCTACATTCTATCGAATGATTATGTTTCGCTATGTCGTGCCACAGACGGGACCATTCTTCGTCCGAGATGTTGCGACCCAGGTGCTCTTCCCAGAGGCCCATGTACCACGGTCTAGGAGAAATAGTGGTAGAGAGAAGGAGTAAGTAAATGAAAGATATGACCCCCACATGGTAGAGGTTTTAGAATGGAAGGCTTCAAAGGGGGTAAGTGGCCTGGTAGACGCATCTCTAACCGAGGGCCACTGAGCCCAGTGGAGCAACTGGCTGTGGTGAAATTGCTCTGACCGTTGGACCGCATAGTCACGCATACAGTTGTCAAAAGTGAGTGGGGCGGAGCCATGAAACAGATGCGTAAGAGCGTGGCAGCCCCCGGATTTCCAGGCATCAAAGGGACCTTCTCGTGCAGCCGGGGGAAAGGCTGGATTAAAGTGTATAGGCGTAAAAGGGGATGGGAATGTTGTCCAATGCTCATCACCAGAGACCGAGTCCCAGACTTTCAGGGTGGTGGCGGTGGGCGTACTAATGTATGCGTTCCTGGGTCTATCTCCCTTGGGCTTCCACACCAGGTCCCAAATCGTTCTCCCCGCCACACTCCTGTCCATATGTAGCCAATGCTTCTCAGACATAGGCTGGGACCACTCCACCAGGACTCGCAGTTGCGCCGCCTTGTAGTATAGGTGCATGTCGGGGAGACCTACCCCTCCCTCCCTCCTCGGGTGCCGGAGGGTGGCAAATGAGAATCATGCACGACCACCCTGCCAAATGAAACGGAGCATCAGAGATTTAATGCGGTGGAAAAAGTCTCCTTCAAGAGGAATAGGTAATGCTTGGAAGAGATAAAGAAGCTTAGGGAGCAGGGACATTTTGAGCGCGTGAATACGCCCCGAATGTCCGGATTCTCCCGGAAGGGAGAATCCGGACATTCGGGGACTGCCCTTCACAGGTGATGATGATACCTGGGGACGTGCCCGCTCCCCCAAGTTTCCGCAGAGTGCAACGAGCAGCTCGCGGCTCCCTTCACCAGCGAAGAGGTGGTGGCAGCCATTAGAGCGCTGAGGCCCCATAAGGCGCCTGGTCCAGACGGCTTCACCGCCCTCTTTTACCAAACCTTCGCCTCTGAGGTGAGTGACTTCTTGGTGCGACTGTTTAATAGCATGGGGGAGAAGGGCGTAACTTCGGGCTCCATGGCAGAAGCAGTGATTTCGGTCATCCCTAAACCTGGGAAAGACCCTTCCCGATGCGCTTCGTACAGACCTATAGCCCTGCTTAACATAGACGACAAGTTGTATTCCTCCATTATCGCGAATAGGCTCCAGGACCTGATGCCGGCCCTCATCCACCCGGATCAATCGGGCTTCATTAACACCTTCAATGCTACAGGAGATTTTCCTCCTGTGCTGAAGGCTCCAGATTTGCATTGTTCATGACAAGATCAGCTCGTCATAAGCACAGCTCCAGTGGTACTGCATGACGAGCTGACCTTGTCATTAGTATAGAAGGGGTTAAAGGGCGCCAAACTCATGATAACACCAGGAGAGTGATCCAGCTCATTGAGAAGGCCAACAAGTTCAAGATTCCGGCGGTCCTGGTGGGCCTTGATGCCGAAAAGGCCTTTGACCGAGTCGACTGGTGCTTCTTATTCCAAACCTTAGAGGCATTTGGCTTCGCAGCTAAATTCCTGTCCATGTTGAAGGCGAACTATAGCAGCCCCCGGTCTAGGGTCACTGTTAATGGTCACTTATCGGCTTTCTTTCCTCACTCACGGGGCACTAGGCAGGGTTGCCCTCTTTCTCCCTTACTTTTCGCCCTGAGCATAGAACCTTTGGCGCTGGCCGTGAGGGAGAATCCGGACATTCGGGGACTGCCCTTCACAGGTGAGCAACATAAGATCTCCCTTTTTGCCGACGACGTCCTGCTCTCTCTCTCGGACCCTGCACACTCTCTCCCCCACGTCGAAGATGCCCTGTCACGCTTTGAGAGGGTGGCAGGTTTTAAGATCAACTACAGCAAGTCCTACATTCTTAACCTCACGCTCCCGTCAGCCGAGGTGGACCGCTTCCGGCCGCTCTCACCTCTACCTTGGTCCCTTTCCTCCATATTGTATTTGGGGGTACACTTGACCCCCAATATAGGGAAGCTCTATTCCGCCAACTTTCCCCCTCTCCTGACGAGGATTCAGAGCGAGCTGGCCCGATGGAAGCCTATGTTTATATCCTGGCTGGGGCGTATTCACGCGCTCAAAATGTCCCTGCTCCCTAAGCTTCTTTATCTCTTCCAAGCATTACCTATTCCTCTTGAAGGAGACTTTTTCCACCGCATTAAATCTCTGATGCTCCGTTTCATCTGGCAGGGTGGTCGTGCATGATTCTCATTTGCCACCCTCCGGCACCCGAGGAGGGAGGGAGGGGTAGGTCTCCCCGACATGCACCTTTTCTACAAGGTGGCGCAACTGCGAGTCCTGGTGGAGTGGTCCCAGCCTATGTCTGAGAAACATTGGCTACATATGGACAGGAGTGTGGCGGGGAGAACGATTTGGGACCTGGTGTGGAAGCCCAAGGGAGATAGACCCAGGAACGCATACATTAGTACGCCCACCGCCACCACCCTGAAAGTCTGGGACTCGGTCTCTGGTGATGAGCATCCCCTTTTACGCCTATACACTTTAATCCAGCCTTTCCCCCGGCTGCACGAGAAGGTCCCTTTGATCCCTGGAGATCCGGGGGCTGCCACGCTCTTACGCATCTGTTTCATGGCTCCGCCCCACTCACTTTTGACAACTATATGCGTGACTATGCGGTCCAACGGTCAGAGCAATTTCACCACAGCCAGTTGCTCCACTGGGCTCTCTGGCCCTCGGTTAGAGATGCGGCTACCAGGCCACTTACCCCCTTTGAAGCCTTCCATTCTAAGACCCCTACCATGTGGGGGGTCATATCTTTCATTTACGGACTCCTTCTCTCTAACCACTATTTCTCCTAGACCGCGGTACATGGGCCTCTGGGAAGAGCACCTGGGTCGCAACATCTCGGACGAAGAATGGTCCCGTCTGTGGCACGACATAGCGAAACATAATCATTCGATAGAACGTAGAGAGGCCCATCTTAAAACGATGATGGACTGGTATTTACATCCGGCAAAGTTACGGAAGATATTCCCGAATACTTTGGATCGTTGCTGGAGGGGCTGCGGCCTATTGGGAGACTTCAGCCACATCTGGTGGGACTGCCCTGTCATCCGTCCCTATTGGGAAGAGATTCTGTCCCATATCAAGGGGATACTGGGATAGCCGGTCTCAGACTCGTTGGCCCATGTGCTGTTGGGCCTTCGGGACCCGGATCTTGAGCACCAAACTAAGGCTGACAAAAAGATACTCTGGCTGTGCATGGGAGCGACCAAATTGACCATAGCAGTGGCCTGGAAGAAAAAAGAAGCCCCAGCGATTTCCTTATGGCATGCAAGGCTGTGGAAGTTGCTAAGTATGGAGCGCATGGCTGATATCTTCCGGGGCGATTTAAAAATGTCACATTCCGCTGGGGCCCTCTGGTCCGCTTCCTCTCTATGGGCTTGCCAACTGCAGTATGCCCGCCCACGATACAAGCCCTTCCCTTATTCCAAGAATGAATGAATCCACTCGGATGAATGTGTGTATCTGATCTAGCTACCACCACTGGGGAGGGGGTGAGATTAGGGGTGGGTAGGGTTTTTTTTTGGATTTTCTAGTTTTTGTGACACCCGCTACAGAGAGAAAGCGGAGAGATGGTCAACTCGGCGAGAGGATAGGCCTGTCCCAATGCTAATTGGCTCCGCGGCGACACTCACTTCAGGTAATTGCTCCAATAGAGTACTGATTCCGCCTCCATAGCTGGGACTATAGTTCATTTGCTTTCCAGCAGCTTTGGCCTCACTCGAACCAGGTCTCTGTGCTTATCTTTGACTCTGACCATCGCTCTTGCCTGCTTTCATATAAGCCCCCTGCGTGGGAAGTTGTGCGGGATTGTCGCATATTTCCTGTTTTTTCGTTCTACAATCTATTAATAAAAAACAACTTTGACAAAAAAAAGAAATGAGATTTATGCATGCCCATGTAGTTCAAGTATATTTACAGCTTATGCCGAATGCTCGAACGCTATTTAGTGTTATTTATTTTTTAAGCACAGCTCTAAATTCAAGAAGTTGTAGACGTGACTGAAAAGTATAAGGGGATTTGTGATATTGCTCAGGCTCTGGGATATATTACAAATTAATTTTATGCTATTTTTAATCATAGTTTCCTTTATGGTTTGGATTTCTGCATACTTGTTTAATTTGAACTGTATTTATACTGGCACCCGATTAACGGTGGTGATTAAGGTTTACACATTTTGCACATCTAAGTGATATGCTACTAACAAATGAATATGCGGTAGTCTTTTTATCTTCATAATGTTGTTTGTTTCTTTTATGGCTATCACTTCAGCAGAATAAACATTATTATTACTATACAGCTGTGTAAAACACGTAGTTGATATAGCTTTGTGTAGGTTACATTTATCAACATGGTCTTGGACTGCCGGCCACCTCCCCCCTTGAACACCGACTGAATTACCCAATTCAACCAGTCAACACATGGGGGTCTTTGGAAGTCAAGGGGGGGTACGGGGCCCCCCCCCTGGCCGTATTTATTAAAATATAAAAACAAATCAAAATTTTAATCAAATAAACATTTCTGATAATTATTAAAATGCACACTTTTCAGAATATTAGATTGACATCCGTTTCGACATGGTATGATGGGCTAACCTTAACAAATAGCTAATACAGCGTGTCTCCTAACGTAATCTAATCATCCTGAAAATTAAACTGCATTCTAATATTTTTAATACTTTTCATAATTTTAATAAAGTCCTACGGCAAGGTCGCCAACCGGTGTCAGATCCTTTTCCAGCTCAGCTGCGCTCTCACGTTGAAGATGCGCATGCGCAACCCAGGGCACGTTTCACCCACGTGCGCTCCCCGAACTCCATTTAACCATAACAGGAGGGCCCAGACACTCGCGCACCTTAGTGACGTCATAGTGTTGTGAGGGGTGGCTACCAGCCTGAGGAAAGCGTAGACTCCCTCCCCCGCACCCTTTAAATTAATGGAGATCATCTCCTGCCCCTGAAGTTCTGAGAGAGACCAAATGGCCCCTCCCGCGGGCGGCCCCTTTCGTGAATGGGTCCGCCCCCCCCGTAAGGACCTTAAAATGCTGCTCACCGATTAATGACCTTACCGCCAGACACACATAATAAATACGACATTGCTATTCTAAAAGGAAAAAAGGCCTAAGGAAAAAATCGTTAACACACCGCAAAGCACAAACATCCACATATATAGTTACTCCTGTAAGCGGGAAAAAGGGCCTAAGGAAAGAATTAGTTAAATATCACGGCACTGCCCTAAACGTTTAAATTCTGTTCTTCCTTCCAGTAGACAGGAAATTCAAGGCCTACTGGATCAAGTCCCCCCTTACATCTATGTTCCGGCACATTGACAAACCTGATACTCACCATTTGCCAAGCCCTAATGTCTGCTAATAAGGGATGGAGGGTGGGGAAAATTAAACGGCCCCACGGTGGGGCGAGGAGCGAGCCTGGGAGCGCGGGCACAAAGAGGCCGCTTCCCGCGCTCCCCAGGCTTTTACCCCTTTCGCCGCCGCGACCCCGCCCCCTCGCCCCGGAAGCACACCAGTACTTCCGGGGTGAGGGGGCGGGGCAAGCGGCCCCGAAAGGGACGGGGTGTGGGAGGGACCGGGCCCCGCCATGCTTGCGTGGGGGCCTATTGGCCCCCCCTTATATCATGGTCTTGGACTGCCGGCCACCTCCCCCCTTGAACACCGACTGAATTACCCAATTCAACCAGTCAACACATGGGGGTCTTTGGAAGTCAAGGGGGGGTACGGGCCCCCCCCCCTGGCCGTATTTATTAAAATATAAAAACAAATCAAAATTTTAATCAAATAAACATTTCTGATAATTATTAAAATGCACACTTTTCAGAATATTAGATTGACATCCGTTTCGACATGGTATGATGGGCTAACCTTAACAAATAGCTAATACAGCGTGTCTCCTAACGTAATCTAATCATCCTGAAAATTAAACTGCATTCTAATATTTTTAATACTTTTCATAATTTTAATAAAGTCCTACGGCAAGGTCGCCAACCGGTGTCAGATCCTTTTCCAGCTCAGCTGCGCTCTCACGTTGAAGATGCGCATGCGCAACCCAGGGCACGTTTCACCCACGTGCGCTCCCCGAACTCCATTTAACCATAACAGGAGGGCCCAGACACTCGCGCACCTTAGTGACGTCATAGTGTTGTGAGGGGTGGCTACCAGCCTGAGGAAAGCGTAGACTCCCTCCCCCGCACCCTTTAAATTAATGGAGATCATCTCCTGCCCCTGAAGTTCTGAGAGAGACCAAATGGCCCCTCCCGCGGGCGGCCCCTTTCGTGAATGGGTCCGCCCCCCCCGTAAGGACCTTAAAATGCTGCTCACCGATTAATGACCTTACCGCCACAGGCCAGGTAGTTTACCGACTATCTGGCCCCCCCCCAAACCGCCTACACTGAAAGGTCATAACTTCCTAATCCAAAAACCCTCTACCCCTGCTATTTAATTCCCTATCCCTAGGGCATCCCTGACTCTGTCCACCGGACCCCCCACCCTGTGAGTAGAGCCTCTAATAAACGTCAACCCCTCATTATCAACCGACTGTTAGTCTACATGGTCCTGCGATGACCCCCTGTGGGATATGAAATAGTTTCTCAAACCAAGTGTTGATCCTCTTTATCGAGTGATTCTTCACCGAGTGACTCCTTGCACTCGCCTAGTCCCCCCCCCCCCTTTACGTGCAGCCTGTGGGGAACTGAGAGCCCCCCCTATGGTGCCGTCTGTGTCCTATCACCGTTCCCCTATGTCCTAACATGAATGAGGGTGTGGGGGGCACGCCCCTCGAGGCTCCCTGCAGATGCTATGCCCGGGGGTATCCTGGTACCAACATTCTACCCCTCCCACTGGTATACTGTACAGTCTGCTAACCATCCACACCCAGCCATTACGCCTGGAAAGTGTTAAGTGCATGCTACTACTTTTACCATGGAAGTCCCCACTTCCTGAACCGGGGAAACGAGGCATTATATAGGCCTATCCTTCCTGGGGTTGCCGAGGCTAGGACTGCATACCCTTGTGTACTGTCCCATCTCTACCGTTGTCACTTACCAATTGGTGATCTATGCATATCTGACACTGGTGGCCCTGCGTGCACAGGCGCCGTTATTGAAGGTATACATTTTTTTGTGACGGCAAATACTGCCATTTTTTGTGAAGCCACATCCTGCTACATTACTGCCGCCAGCCCCATAAAAGGGCTTACACACTGAAACAATCAACTCTGTGTTGGCACCTCCTGCGTTTTTTAATCGCTCGACCATCACACTTGCGTTGTTGTTTGTCATCCTCTACCTGACGTCAGCATCCCTTGGGCTGTCCACCTGTAGCAGCTGTTGTGATGCGGAGCACTCCAGATATCCACCATGGACCCGGCCATACATAAATGGAAAAGAAAAACACAAACCATTAGTGTTTCTGGCGATAACTGCTGTATACGTGCTAGTCTTACATTGCCATCCCTTGCTACGTTTGATATACAGTTGGTGTCAAATGCATACTCCTAAAACACTTCCGACTAAGTGCTGCTCATCGCCTCAGTTTGTGTCCCCTGTAGCCTGACTGTACTAGTGTTACGAAGAGTGCCCTGTAAAATGGCCTTCAATGGCGAATACTACCCAGTGTGTAGTGCAGTGACACAAAGGATGGGGTCCCCAGTGCACCCCATAACACCCTCATGACTCCATAAGGATGATTAAGATATCAGTTTAAAAGGGTCAGTTTGTATTAACACCCACCCAAGCACGACTTGATGAAATATACGTAATCTAAGTATCGAACCCCCCGCGCCTGACTGTTGGCTTCGACCGTGGCTGACAGTGGTAATGCGTAATATAACTAAGGGGCAACCATAACCTATCTATATTATTCTCATGATCCCAGACTGAGCATCATTTCCCTAACCAGTTGCAAGTAACAGGTGGCCCTCCCGCTGCCAATTTCAAGAGATCAGGGTTTAATGTGTTACCGTTCATCAACCCATACTGCCTCCCCCAGTTCAGCCCTGTTCATCTGCAAATCTGTCTGACCCTCCTGCCCATATAAGAGCACCAGCAGTACCAGAGCTGGGATTTCGGCATGATCACGACTTTCCTCTTTAGATCCACACTACCATCGTGAGTTTTGCGTGTTCTATGTCCTCTGGGGAAAGTCCCCGACACTAACAGGCCTACTATGGAATGGCAATTTCCTGGCTGACCTTTGGTATGGCTGACTTACCTAGGCAAAAAACAGGTAGGGAAGAATTGAGTGCCAAATGTTGTTAAGTTGATATGCAAGTGCATATAGGCCTAGGCAAGCACGTACGCCAGTGTAACTTGAATCAGCAAGCACCCCGGTCACCCCGAACTAGTATTGTCGATTACGTAGACCACTCTCCCATGTTACCGTTGTAAGTAGCGGGCAGATACCCAGGTGAAGTGGAAACACCCAAAAAATTCCCGCACCCAGAAAACTTATTATGGGGTTGCGGGGTCAGTGCAAGGACGGTGTCAAGCAGGGATCAGATTGCAGTGCCCGCCCAGCCATCATGGTCACATTGTCTAACGACCACATAAGTAGCTACCACGACCGTCTTGTCGCTGAGTCATAAAGGGCACAACAACTGCTATCCTAATGTCACAGTATGTAAACCCATGTGGGCAGCTTTTCATGCTCCTTGCAATCAACCATTCTGACAAATGAGCGTTTGACGTGTTCTTGCCCCACTGTAGGTGTACAATGGGCGGCCTCCCTGAGATTAGAATTAATACATTAAATGCATTTAGATACAGTGCCTCTAAATATAACATTTTTTATAGCGTGTTGGTTTTCCTACCAATCTGACATGGGTGCAGCCCTCCTGTGCCTACATTGGACCTTCCTGATTTAACCAAAAAAGATAAAATTCTTCCCATTTCAGCCGGCAATTTATTATGGCCTTGACCCATCCTTTTGAATAACCTGTGAGCTAACATGGCCCATTGCCATATTGTTATCACCAGTAGCCGGTGGTCCCCCTGGCCAACTATGTCCTGAACCCCCTCGTTTGTAAACAGGTGTGATAGGATGTGGGATAGTACTCAACCTACCCACACAATTCTACTTAAAATTCCACTGCCTTATTGCCAACCCCAGTAGCAGGTGGTCCCCCGGTCAACAATTCCCTGGACCAACTTGCTTGTAAACAGGTGTGATAGGCTCTGGGATAGTACCTATCCTACCCCACTATTGTACTTAAATGCAAATTCGTGAACATCAGAGGCTGGCAGTTGCTGGTAACTTGAGCCCAAAACCTCCCCAGACGGGTGATTGACCCCTGGTCCCGGGCTAGACCTCTGCATCAGGGTCTGCCACTCTAACCATCGCGCAACCTTTCACCACCGAACTGGAGCAAAACAGTACTACGCCTCAAGCCGTACCATGCAACCCTTCACCACCAAACTGGAGCACACCAGTACTACGCCTCAAACAGTACCATGCCTGGTTAAACCTTGCATTGTAGCGGGCCCGTTACATTCCTACTCCCACCTTACACTCTAAGGAGTATTTACCTAATAGGGATCATGCACTGTAGGGACTAAGCATTCATCCCGCCCTCATACTAAGGATGCAAGGGAGTGAGTGTTAAACAGCACTTGCGCCAAGCACACTGTGTGATGTAGTAAACTAGTCCTCCTTTAATGTGGTATACGGAATTTATATTCATTATGACGGATACTCTGTACTCTAATTCAGTATTTAAACCAGGTATTGACACCACGCTCCCTTTACTTGGTCCTTGATACTAGATGCCGGATATTACGAGTCAGCTCCATTTAATCAACATAATGCCGTTTGGCACCAGACCACGTAGCAGCCAACTGTTTTACCGGGTGCATTGAAATTGCAACAGCGAGAAATTCCCCTGCCATAATAAGTGGCTTAATAGTGTAAATGTGGGAATTTCGCATAAAGAGCATTAAGCAAAATCCTCGGGAAATATGCACATTACGTCGGAGTAATTTAAACTTCTCCTAGGCGTAACGAAAACATCTCAGTCTTTGAACTCATAGGTTTATGCATTATCTTCTTCCTTTTCTGTAGAAACAGCTTCCACTCAGCGAGCTAATTGCCAGTGTGGGCTGGCAGCATTTCAAAGTGGTTCATCTGAGAGTTTGTCTGGTGGCTCCTGCAATGTATTGTTTAGTCCAAACCTATAAAACAGGTTATCCCATTTCGGCTGAGCAGTTTATGTACAGCACAGAAGCCAACATGCAACTGCCATCACAGTTCATATTGAACGCTATGTGGTTTATACACCGAGACAAGCACGAGTGCGCAGTATGCATCTGTCATTCACAGTTTATACTGGTCTATAAAGTGGCAGAGCTATATCTGGTCTAGGCTGAGCAGTTTAGCGACCCCATGCCTCTGTCAATGTGAGCTTAACTCACTGAGCCATCACGCCCTCATAAAGGGCATCAAAATAGCACAAATGAGCAAACGGGGGCGTCTTGCCACTAATTGAAATAGAAAAGTGTGCATGTCTTATATTAAGGTCAAGTGGTTTCCACTCGTTTTGTAATTTTGCTCTTCCTTGTATACTCTTCATTACGTTTTATCCAAGAAAACGTTTTCCTAAATGAGACTTGGAGTCTCCTGAAATATTTGAAAACAGGCCTAAAAGTCATCCCCAATCAGACCAGGATACCCTGGCATACTCTATAATTATGAAACATATTTAGAAGGTGGAGCCAGGCAGTGCCTATGACTCTAAATGTGCAGTCACTTAATGCGTAACATCACACAGCACTGAGCCGCACCAGTGCACTACACCACCACAACTGTTAAATGTTGTTTGAAGATACTACAACTATGTGCCATGAAGAGTGCCCTGAGTCCTCCACAGCTACTATCTAGACTGAACGACCGTTTTCCGGAAAGCAAGGACATTTTGTTATCTACACTACTCATCTTTCATCACCTGTGAAACTACAAATGATTCCATCCTAGAGTAATTGAAAACAAGTCAACAAACACACACCGCATATTCGGCGGAGCCTGAATTTCACACATTTACAGAAAGGGTCACACCCACAGAATATAATTCTCACAAATTTGTGATACATGTAGTGTTTCATAAAACACAAGCCCAACAGTTATGTCATCCAGTGCAGAAGACTTTGTATTATCACTTCGTGACATGTGCGCTACATTGCCCAAAAGCAAACGAGTTCAACAGCATCTTTGCTACTTGATAGGTCATCATATGTCAAACGGACAAGAATGGGTTCCCTGGTAGTTAAAGTGAAACAAATACGCCAATGCGAACAACACACCTGACAATCTGTAAACGAAACGCCTTATCTACTCAAAGGCTCTGTTCAAATTTAGCTGACTTAATTCAGTCGAAGATGGAATCCCTACTATCTACTTTTTCACCAAATGGGGTTATAATCGAAGATTTTTACTCAAAACCCAACTTTACAAAAGGAGTGTTCGGAGCTTTTCCCCATCACCTTTGAAATCAATACTCATTCAACTGAGCCAAGCATCCATTATTCATCCGACGGCGGGAGCGGGGATACTCACACCAGACATTGAACGTCTTGTGGTCCGCTCCGATGGCCTGCGCTCCGATGAGGAATCCGCCGCTCCGGTGTAGGTATGCCGCTGGCAAATCCCCCAACGACGCTCGTCCCCGCCTGCTCGCTGATGAAGCTGGCACACGTCCCCCGACGAAAGGGGAAAACATCTGCTGCTCTCGTGGACTTCGTTCCTGGAAGCGCTGCGCAGCTCCCGACCTCTCCTGGGCTCTCTCTCGGACCTCCTGCGCCGCGCGTCCCACTTCCACGCTGGCCACATCCTGCGAAGCTCCGCTGCCCCGATGGCAAAACCTGCAGGGAGAAAATGAAGAAAATTAAACGGCCCCACGGTGGGGCGAGGAGCGAGCCTGGGAGCGCGGGCACAAAGAGGCCGCTTCCCTTCTGTTTCTTGTCTTCTCCTGTCAGATACCTTCTGACAGTGGTGAGTTTTTGGATACCGAGGCAATAGCCTCATTACTCCATATTCGTTTGGAATTTTGTAGTCGCTGTTTAGGTTGTCTTATTGGTGTGTGACGCTTTGTCACAGTTGAGGTTGCATCACATGGTCAGCTCAGTGATGGGCCGCGGGTAGCGGTCAGTAGTGTTTGCAGAATTGTCAGCATGTTTCCTTCGAGAGTCTCGTCTTTGTCCGTGTAGATCCTTCTGTTAGTGTTGAGGTTTGGGTGCCTGCCGCGGCTAATGCCAGCCGGCAGTGAGCGGGTTTTAGGTGCTTGCCGAGGCTGTTATGCCATCAGGGCAGCGGTGAGTTTTGCGTATCTGCCGGCGTTTGCCTTCAGGCAGTAATGAGTTTTTGGATGCTGCGTTGCTGTTTCAGCTTCGCAAGGTTAGCGCTTCAATGGGACGCGGATAGCGGTCAAATGGGTTTGTAGCGATATCTGCAAGTTTCCGGATCAGTGGGTTTTCTTTTTGATCCAGTCCTTTGTAGAATGTCCTGTTGAGTTTGAGGAGATGGTCGTCCAGCATCTCGATGCCTAGGTCTCTGTGGAGGTCTGCTGTTCGTGTGAACATGGGAGCACCTGCTGCAATCCGTAAGGCCTTGCTCTGAAGTATTTGTAGGTCCTTCCGCAGCTGTGGGCGGCAGCCACTCCAAACTGGTGAAGCGTATGTCATAGTTGGTCGAATTATTGCGGTGATTACTCGCACCTTGCTCTGCATGGGCATCGACTTAGACTTCAGGAGTGGGTATAATGCAGCCAGTTTGGATGCTGCTTTCTGGCAGGTCTTCTCTATGTGGTTTCTCCAGCTGAGTTTAGAGTCCAGAGTCACCCCCAGGTAGGAGCTGCTGTTTTCCCATTTGACCTCATCCCCATTGAGGAGGATCTGTGGGTGTTTCCTGTTCAGCTTCCTGGTAAATAAGGTTGCTGTGGTTTTGCTTGTGTTCAGGGTGATCTGCCAGTCGCTGTACCATTCGGAGAGTCTGCAAAGCGATGCCTCCAGGTTCTTCGCCACTTCTTTGTCACTGAAGGATTGGGAGATGACTGCAACATCATCCGCGTAAAGGGCAAGATCAGTCTTCTTTAGGTCAGTGGGTATGTCGTTTGTGAATATGTTGAAGAGGAATGGTCCTAGGATTGACCCCTGAGGCACTCCAGCTAGAATTGGGCGCGGTGATGAACATTCTTCTCGCACCGCCACGTGAAAGGTCCGTTCTGTCAGGTAGCTGGTCAGCAACTTGACCAGGTAGCCAGGCTTTTACCCCTTTCGCCGCCGCGACCCCGCCCCCTCGCCCCGGAAGCACACCAGTACTTCCGGGGCGAGGGGGCGGGGCAAGCGGCCCCGAAAGGGACGGGGTGTGGGAGGGACCGGGCCCCGCCATGCTTGCGTGGGGGCCTATTGGCCCCCCCTTGTATTGTACCGTGTTCTCCAGAAGTTGAATGTGATTGGTGTCATATGTATGGCTTAATGACTTATCTCACTTGATTATACATTTTAGAAGCAAATGTGAGTGGGACACAGGGAAGTGGCTTTTCAAAGGGGCAGACTTACTCCATAAGGGATGGGATTAGGGAGGAGCAAATGGGGTTGTATAGAGGGTCAGGGTCAGGGAGACGTTTACGGAGGGATGTCCCGCACCCACACACGAGTAAGCCAATTGCTATACTCCGGGGGTGGAGACATGTACTTACACTATTGTACTAAATATACACATTCGGAGTTTGTGGATACTGAAAAGCAGTATAATTACTGCAAAGGGCAAATTACTCTCAAGTGAAAGTTCCCTTTGTGTACCAGGCCAAAAGCATCTCAGATCCCACTTTTAAAAGACCTAATTGTGAAAACGATATATATTTGTACTGTAAAAAGGCTGGAGCTCCCTTTAAATAAATGCATGAAGTCATTGCCCCAGATTTTCTAGTGAATGCCTAAATCATTTGTTTACTTTGATACCGAAATTCTCATTGACAAAAATATGCAGACAGTTTTGTGAAAACGCACTCACATGGCTAAGACTTTACATCCCACATTAGCACTGTCCAAGGCTCTATTCCAATTACCTCCGGGCGCCACACCACAGAACAAACAGGTGAGTCACCCGGGATCATCAGGTGAGCTGGGCAGAGATGTGTCGCTGCTGCTTGTTCCAAGGGCGGGGCTTCCGTACCCTTGCTGTACATTGCTTCACCTGCAGTCTTGAGGCCATCACACGTCCAGCACGTGTTCAGGAAGTGTGTGAATGCGCATCTTAGATATGTAGGTCATGTATTCTTAGTCTCCTTGTGGACGAGGATTAAGGAACAGGACGTGCGCCACACAAACCCATTGGACAGAGTCAAAGACATGCTAATATAGAAAGAACTTTCGTCATCCGTCCATGTACAAGTAGAACATTCATTCGCTCCATCACGAGGTCGCTACTGACGCATGTGAACAGCATTTGTGTATGCATGCGTTTGTACTTGTTTGCACATTTAAACCAGAACTATTGCCTTTCCAAATTCATATGTCTGCCCTATTTTTCCTCCAAGTGCTGTCAGCACAGCCCTGTGCGCACTGCAGCTCCCGTGCACACCAACATTCCTAAAAATGCGTACGGGGTATTTCTAACTTTGTAAAGGTGTGGTATGCCAAGGGTTACCACAGTCACAGGAAAGTAGAGGCTGAGACCCGGAAATAGGATGGCAGGTGAGGAAAACCTGGTGATCTGTCCCGACCATCTCTCCCACAGCATAGAACCGTCCATACTAGTGCCTGCCACGTACCCCCACTGCCCTCTACCAGATACACTACTGCTGCGTTCTCCATATAATTTATGGACATTGTGCAGCCTCGGCTTTTCGTCCTTCCAAGGTTGATAAGATTGTTATAATAGTTCCAGTACACATATTTAAAATGGACTATGGGATATGTAACTATAGCTGTTATTCATTTTTTAAACTTTTTTCTAGACTCAAGAAGGCCAAGGCTGCTATTTTTTAGTGACATGTTTTTTCCACCTTCCAAGAATTCACACATCGGTGCAACTGCCTTCTCCAACAACATTCTGAAATTCCTTCCTGAAAGAAACTAGAAACATCCAACACCACCTGGAATTCAGGAAGGTAGTAAAGACTTCACTTTTCTCCAACAGATGACTCCAACCAACATTCACCCATCTAGCAGAAGCACTCATCCGCACCTGGATGATGGGTAAGACCCATGTGATACCATCGCTCAGTCTTGTTAGCTCCACCCCACGCCTAGGCTCACCTATACATAAACCTTCCACATGCCCTTACAGTCATACTTACTGATGTGATGCAAGCTTAAGCAATTCTATCCCTTACACTTCTCGCACCAATCCATGCTGAAGCAGATTTGTATATCACACAATATGCACCACTCTGGTCATCTCGCCCCACACCAAATCACATCCCACATAGACCCCACTAAACCCCTATAGACTGGCAACCAAGCACGTCCTATAAAGTAGCATGTCATCTGTCCATCAAAAGCGTTTTGGCACTTTGACTACAGTATCAATTACCATGTAAGTTCGTCTACAAAACAATGCAATCTTATCATAATGAATTTATCACCATGGGCTGCAAAAACCTAGGCGGTTAACATCGGAAACAAAAATGACATAACTTGCTTGACATTTGAAGCCGATGGGCAGAACAAATGTAAATGTCGCAGTAGGGTGGGCTACAGACCTGCCAACCCTTAAAATATGTCTACAGTGTGAAAGGGTGAGAAGCTCCTTGGAGGGTATTGGGCCAAGAAGAGGGGCGGGGCTTAGAACCCATCACTGCCTTACCAGACATGGAGGGGTCTAAAAAACAAACAAAGACTTCTAAAGTTGACAGCTGATGCCAAGGTCAGAGAATGTGGAGGGTGGAAGGGGCTCGGGGGAGTGGTCTGACGTTAGACAGGCAAAGCCCTTGTTTGGTGTCAGCTGTGCAGAGTATTAACAAAATCTTCTCTGTGCAGGGCTTCCATCGCTTCCTCTAAACCATGTGGTATTAGCTCTTCACTAGGAGACCTTGTGAGGAAAGCTGATATCCTGTGACACATGGCACTATGTGTGTTGACGTTTTGGGTGGGGGTTACTATGAATCTGTGACACAGGCACCAGCGAACATGGTTCTAGTTCTGTTTTCGAGTTTGAAGCGTGTGGCGTGCGGTTTTGTTAATCCCTCCAAAATGGCTCTATAGTTGGGCTGCAGGGTCAGTCGAGAATACTCGGGCCTGGCGTCCAAGACACCAGTGCGATGGGAGTGGAGAGGAAGAATTTGTTGAGATGGTAGAGGAAGGAAAGAGTACTGTGGTAGAGTGAATGGAGTATAGCTATGAGGTGCGGTGGTGGCCGTGGGGCCCAGGGCTTGATTGGCCCTCAGCACCCCAGGTGTGACTCTCTTTTACTACCCAACTGCGGGTAGAGGAAGCCATTCTCCCTGCATGCACTAGAGTCCATGGTACCTTTGCTACAACTCAGAGTTAAATCAAAAATATTGACAAATGCAGCAAGAAGATGGTAGGTATTAATAAAGACACCAGAAAAAAAACATGCTCTGAGGAAAAATTATCAGACGTTGTTGAAAGGAGCATGTCAGGAAACTGACAGTTTTCTCTGAAACATATAAAGATCATTCTAGTTGAAGTGGCCCGAGTTTCATCAATTTCACGATAGGTGGAGAGTGTGCAGGGATATCAACTCTTGGCCATACTCTTTGAAATCATAAGCTACTTCCATATACCTCAACTTTTAAACATATTTATGTGCATTTTATTTTTGCTGTACCGTGGACGTTGTTTGACCAAAATAACACCAGTAGTGCAAGTGACATCATAGGCCCTTTGACACCATGGCGACACAGGAAGTGACATCAGATGACATATGACCCTAATGACATCAACAGAAGTGACATAAAAAGACCTCTGAGACTGGTGAGACCAGGTAAATTATAAAAAAATATATGCAAGCTAAAACAATATGTTCAAGGCTAATAAAATAATACAAAGGGACATTGAGAAGATAGTCAACATCCAACTCACCCGCTACCTCGAAGACAACAGCATCCTGGACCCCTCCCAGTCAGGTTTCCGCAGCAACCACAGCACCGAGACCACCCTCATCGCCGCCACTGACGACATCAGGATACTACTGGACAACGGCGAGACGGCAGCCCTCATCCTCCTGGACCTCTCTGCCGCCTTCCACACCGTCTGCCACCGCACACTACGCACACACCTCCATGAAGCAGGGATCCGAGACAAGGCCCTGAACTGGACCTCCTCATACCTCTCCAGCAGAACCCAGAGAGTCCGCCTCCCCCCATTCTGTTCCGAAGCCGCCGAGATCATCTGCGGCATCCCATAGGGATCCTCCCTCAACCCGACTCTGTTCAACGTCTACATGGCGCCTCTCGCACGCATCACCCGACATCACGACCTCAGCATAATCTCCGACAACACGCAACTGATCCTCTCCTTCACCAAGGACCCCCTCACCGCCAAATCTAACCTCCACCAGGGATTGGAGGCCGTCGTCGACTGGATGGAGGATAGCCGCCTTAAACTGAAGACAGACAAGACAGAGATCCTCATCCTCGGGCCCAATCCCTCAGCTTGGGACGATTCCCGGTGGCCCACATCACTGGGGACACCCCCACACCCACCAACCACGCACGCAACCTGGGAGTCATCCTCAACTCGAAACTCACCATGACCAAACAAGTCAACGCTGTCTCCTCCTCCTGATTCATCACCCTCTGTATGCTCCGCAAAATCTACAGATGGATCCCGACAGACAAAAGGAAAACAGTCACCCAGGCCCTAGTCAGCAGCAGACTCGACTACGGAAATGCCCTCTACGCCGGAGCCCCGCCCAAGCTCATCAACAGACTGCAAAGAATCCAGAATGACTCTGCATGCCTGATCCTCGACATCCTGTGCCGTGACCACATCACCCCCCACCTGAGGAACCTGCACTGGCTCCCTGTCGACAAAAGTATCTCCTTCAAGCTCCTGATCCACACAAACAAGGCACTCCACAAGACCGGCCCAGCCTATCTTAACAGTTGACTCTCTTACGTACCCAACAGGAAACCCCGCCCTGCAAACCTCTCCCTGGCTGCCGTCCTGCGCATCCATAGAACCACAGCTGGAGGCAAATCCTTCTCCTACAGCGCCGCCGAGACCTGGAACACCCTCCCCCTCATCCTAAGACGAACCGAAGAACTTCTAACCTTCAGAAGACAACTCAAGACCTGGCTGTTCCACCAGTAGCAACAGCACCCCCTTTCTCCCCACCCCTCAGCGCCTTGAAACCCTTGCGGGTATGTAGTGTGCTTTACAAATCATATGATTGATTGAATGATACGCATATTTCTATAGCTGATTCTATTTAACTTAGTCATCAATCAAATACTTTGGTCTGGATTAAGAATTTGGTGGTAAAAACAGTTAAACTTTCACATTGGGTGAATACAGGTTCTACGGGTTTGGTAAGTTTTTACCATGTACAGCGGAATCAGTATTTACTGCGTTTGTTAAATACTGAAGGGCATATTCACAAGAATGTGGGCTAACTATTGCAAAAGTTACTTAACGCAACTTCCAACATAGCATTCTATCTCGGGAAAATTACGCTGTGTTAACCAGGCATTCTCAACACGGTGGTACCAAGCGATAGCCTCCAGATCACGCATCAAATGTCTGCGTCAAAATCAACACCACGCCGCAAAAAATGCGAAACGGGAACCCAACAAATCCTGTGATGAGGCCAATCGCTGTCCAAAAAGCAGCGAAAACCAGCGACAGGCCTGCAAATCCCTGGTGGGAAATGCACTACAAAAGCTACAAATACAACACACCAGAAACAATCTAAAGTGCGTAGCAACATGGATGCACTCTGATGGAGCGCAGAGGCCGACGCTAACCCCACAACTCCCACAGACCACCAGCAAGGAACAACGGGGTCGGGGAAGGGCAGGGAGAAGAGGGAGAGAAAGACGGGGTGCAGTCCGCAGGAAAACCGGATCAGCGTCACGGAGGTGACAGAACACTACCATAAACTGACCCACAATTAAAAAGTTTCAAGTTCAAGTTTAAAACTTGTATAGCGCACTACTCACCCAGAGGGTCTCAAGGCGCTTGAGGGAGGGGGGGGTACTTTACTTATCGAATATCCAAGTTTTTAGTTGTTTTCTGAAGGAGAGGTGGTTCTGTGTAAGGCGGAGGTGGGTGGGGAGGGAATTCCAGGTCTTGGCCGCTAAGTAGGAGAAGGATATTCCCCCCATGGTGGATCTTTGGATGCGTGGAATTGCGGCGACGGCTTGATTGGACGATCGAAGTTGGCGGGTGGGGGTGTTGAAGGACAGGCGTGTGTTGAGGTATTCAGGTCCTAGGTTGTAGAGGGCTTTGTGTGCATGGGTGAGGAGACGGAACGTTATTCTCTTGTTGACGGGGAGCCAGTGGAGGTCTTTCAGGTGACCGGAAATGTGAGCTTGGCGGGGGACGTCTAGGATGAGTCTGGCTGAGGCGTTTTGGATGCGTTGGAGTTTTTTCTGTAGTTTGGCTGTGGTTCCGGCGTAAAGGCTGTTTCCGTAGTCCAGTCGGCTTGTGACCAGTGCATGGGTGACCGTCTTTCTTGTTTCGGTGGGGATCCAACGGAAGATTTTTTTGAGCATACGTAGGATGTTGAAGCATGATGATGATACGGCGTTGACTTGTCTGGTCATCGAGAGGGAGGAGTCCAGGATGAATCCCAGGTTACGTGCGTGATCCGTTGGTATGGGTGCGGTTCCCAGGGCCGGTGGCCACCATGAGTCGTCCCAGGCGGAGGGGGATGATCCTAGAATGAGGACTTCTGTTATGTCCGAGTTCAGTTTTAAACGGCTGTTCTTCATCCACTCGGCTACTTCTTTCATCCCTTCGTGTAGGTTGGTTTTGGCGGTGTTTGGGTCTTTGGTGAGGGAGAGAATCAGCTGGGTGTCGTCTGCGTAGGAGATGATGTTGAGGTTGTGTTGGCGCGCGATGGATGCTAGGGGACTCATGTATACGTTGAAGAGGGTGGGACTGAGAGATGATCCTTGTGGTACGCCGCAGATGACTTCGGTGGCCTCTGATCTAAAAGGGGGGAGGCGGACTCTCTTGGTTCTTCCGGCGAGGAACGAGATGATCCAGTCCAGTGCTTTTCCTTGTATTCTGATGTTGCTGAGGCGTTGTATAAGGGTGCTATGACAGACTGTGTCGAAGGCTGCGGAGAGGTCAAGTAGGATGAGGGCAGCTGTTTCTCCGTTGTCCAGTAGGGTTCGAATGTCATCTGTTGCTGCGATGAGGGCGGTCTCGGTGCTGTGTTTGGCTCGGAAGCCAGACTGTGAAGGGTCGAGGGATTTGTTGGATTCGAGGAAGGCGGCGAGCTGACTGTTGACGGCTTTCTCAATGACTTAGGCAGGGAATGGGAGGAGCGAAATGGGGCGGTAGTTCTTAAGTTCAGTGGGGTCTGCTGTGGGTTTCTTCAGGAGGGCGCTGAGTTCGGCATGTTTCCAACTTTCCGGGAAGGTAGCGGAGTTGAGGGAGCAGTTGATGACTTCTCGGAGATGGGGTGCGATAATGGAGTCTGCTTTGTTGAAAATGTGGTGGGGACATGGGTCGGTTGGCGATCCTGAGTGGATGGTGTTCATCAGGCGGATGGTGTCTTCAGTGGTGATTGGGTTCCAGGCGTAAAGGTTGTTGGAGGGGGGTTTTAGTTCGGAGGTGGGTGGGGTGGACTGGTCTCCAAAGCTGTTATGTATATCAGCGATTTTGTTGTGGAAGAACGAGGCTAGAGAGTCGCAGAGGTCTTGGGAGGGAGTGATGTCGTTGGTGCCGGCGGTGGGGTTGGTAAACTCTTTGACGATGTTGAATAGTTCCTTGCTGTTGTGGGCGTTGTTGTCGAGTCGATCCTTGAATGCTGATTTCTTGGTAGATCGGATCAGTTGGTGGTGTTTGCGGGTGGCGTTCTTGAAGGTGGCCAGGCTGTCAGTGGTAGGGTTTTTACGCCAGGCCTTTTCGAGGGTGCGACAGATCTTCTTGGATTTCTTAAGGTCATCATTGAACCAGGGGGCTTTTTTGCTGCCTTGCTTCATTTGGTGGTTGTAGGAAATGGGGTTACCCACATCTCCAAGGGGGGGTAGCACGGACCAAGCGGGCAGGCCAAACTTCGAGGACATGTGAAGCACTCACGCAGTACCCACACACGACGCACCAGGCACATCACAAAAGAGGCAGACACCAGTTTGAGTTGGAAAAAGATAAGTAGTTTAGTAGGGTTTCCAACCTGCAAGGCAAAATAAAATGCAAAACAGTAGTGTCACAACAGGGCGCCAATTGGCGCCAGAGCCAATTGTATAAAGGGGGGATTATTTACATGGGAAGTAAGGGCTGAGTCTATAAGTCCATGCTGAAAGGAAAAAGGATGGGATCAAAATGACATTAAATCTGGGGCCAATCTGGTGGGGCCAACTCAGACTCTCATCCTTAGGGGAGGGCTGTAATTGCAAAATACCACATTAGCATAGATATACATCATGCACAATAACGCCAACCCAACCCCTGTAAAAGAAAACATCAGGGCATCATAGTAAATCCCAACATACAGTAACACCTGCAATAAATCAGCATAGGGGTATCAAACATTAGGCGGAAGCATTAATATGCATTGGCATCAGTAACCTCATATAACTCCATCACGACCCCTGTAAGGGAAAATATCAGGGCATCATAGCACAAAATAGACAAGAGCACCTGTAATAAAAGGCACAATCACCTGCACGGTGGGCACAAAGGCATGCAATTAACCATTAGATAGGAAAGTGGCCTCACCATAAGCGTATAAACAGTAACCTAGGAGCCAGGCCTAACCTCAGGGACCATCTGGCAACAGGTAAAAATGGCATTTCATTAGGCATATCACCTGGCTAGGTGTATCAAACATCAGGCGGAACATACATCGCCTAGCATTAACATCAGGTAGGGGCCCTCCTCATAGATAAGGAACACCTGTACGGAAACGGGTAGGCTCCCTCTACCATCAACCTAGAGCAACCCTCCTCGGGGCATACATATATATGTGGGATGTCAGGCCTAAAACACTTCAGGGAAAATTAGGCAACAAGCAAAAAGATGCATTCCAATGGGCCTCTCACTTAGCTATGCATGACAACCCTTTCCCTGGGGACCACGACAACATTCTACCTCCCCCCTGTGACTCTTAGGGTGAGCAGGGGCTTCTGTAAGCAGTTCAGTAGGCCTCCCTGGTATCCTGGGACTCTGAGGCAGCAGTCACCAGCAGCCTTTACTTGGTTTCTGGGCACTTGGGCCCCACTTAGTCAATAGAGGCAGGGGGGGAAGGCGGACACCGACCCTGTGTCCCGTTGCCGTCTCCACCCTCCTCACAGTCTAGTGCTGCCCACACTCACCAGCAGTCCAGGGCCTCCATCGGGGTAGGGCAGGCACCGTCAATGTGCCTCGAGGCCCGGGCTTTGCTGTCCCCCACGGGGCTCCCTCGTGGCTACGGTCCTTCTCCCCTCCGGGATTCACCCGGACCTTTAGGGACACTGCAGGCAGGGTAGCAGACACAGAGCTCTCCCTCCTCACGTGGGCGAGCGTGGATCTCCACAGCGGAGGGGCCAGGCACCGACAGAATGCCTCGCGGCCCCCTCCCTTTGGTCTCCTCGGACCGGCACGGCGCTAGGGGCTCTCTTCTGTGGAGGGGGGCAGGCATCGATAGAGTGCCTTGATGCCCCCTCCTCTCTCACGACAACCGGGCCCCTCCTTCCTCACAGGGGGCCCGGGACTCACAGTCAGCCTCCGCGAGGCGCTAGGCACAGACGGGGCCCCGCACCGGTACTTCACCTGGGTCCCCTCCTCCCTCACAGGGACCCAGGGCTTTCAGGACGCTCCTCTTCCCGGGCTGCCAACCGGCAGCCAATCCCTGCGTGGCCTTCAGGGGTCACGGCCGCGCAGGCCAATCCGTGCGCGGCGTTGGCGGGGGCGGGCCGATGACGCGGCCGGGCCCCCGTCACGTGATGCGGGAGTCGGCGGCCTCAGGGCCTAGCGCGGCCCTTCCTTCACTTCGGCGGCCCTCTCCTGGCACCGGGGGCCGCCGCGACGATGCCTAACACGGCGGGGGTCTCCTTGGCGGCGCCGGGCCGCGGCGGTGACGATGGCCACAATCAGGGGTAGGCTCCCTTTATTTAATTATTTATTTGGCGGTATTCACAGCGCGCCGAAACGAGGGTTGGCTCCTCAGTAAATGGCGCTATCCTCGGAGCACAGCTCCTCCTTCGGCCCACTCAGCTTCCAGGGCCAACAGTACCCCGGGGGCAACACCAGCCCCAGCGCTTCCACACACAGCGCTATGCAGGCAGGTATTACTGTACTAGGGGGCCACAACAGTCCCAGGGCCCAGCGCTTCGGGGCCTCACAGCACTTCAGCCAGCAACAGTCATGGGGCACAGTGCTTTAACCGGTCACAGTCCCTCGGGGGCACAATCCTCCCCGGGCAGCTCCTCACGCCTCAGCACTTCCACAGGGGCCACAGCTTCACCCTGGGGGGGCAGACAGTCCCACACCCGCTCCTCAGGGGCACACTCCTCACCTCCTGGGCGCTTTTTCCTCGCAGCACTGGCGTAATTCCCGGTCCCCACAGTGTCAGGGACCTGGGTAGGGGCCCTCCCTTGTCAGGGGCCCAGGGGACAGTAGAGTAGGGGTATTTAGGGGTACAGGGCCCAGCCCACAGGCCCATGTGGCGGTAGCTCCTCGTAGCAGGTCCCCTCTCTTTCTTGTCCCAGCGCTGACTGACTCTCTGGTGGCACATCCCCCTTATTTATACCCTCCTCCCTGGCAGTGCCAGAACCTTCTAGAATGTTGGCAAAACTAGCCTAAACTGGCCCAAGGGGAGGGGGTGAGCACCCTGGGTGCCAGGCTTTCCCTCCAAAAGCTAGGGGTAGCTGGGTAATAATAGCTAGACTGCTGACCTATGGCAGTACAGTGGCAAAACCCATGGCCATGGCATCCATTTTAAAAACAGTACATTTTAGTCCGGTGCATTTTTAAAATGAGGAAATTTACAAGTGCTCACACCATTACTTGACATTACATTTTTAACAAGGTGTCTCACACCACTCATGACCTATACAGGTTTAATCCCATGGGGGAGACATTTCAGACAAGGGGGTCAAAAGCGAAAAACTTTGGGGGAAAAGGCCAAGTCCAACACAGCTCCCCCCCAGCCAAAAGCCAGGGTAGAGCGATCAATACCTTGATGGGCTTCCCTGCTTGGGGCGGAAAAAGGTGGACGCAGGCCTGCAACTACAGGAGCACCTGCAGTCTCTTTTCCACTCTGGAACCCAATGGTTCTCTCTCGCAACCCTCCCTTCACCAACAAAACCACCCCACTGGTGTTCCCTAGTGGGATGTGGCCAGGTCTGGTCTTTAGGCCATCCAGAAGTCTCTGGCCCTTGTTCCTTCCTAGAGTGGGAGGCTCTAGCCTCAGGCTTGTAATGCTCTTGGACCACTCTTTTCCTTCCAAATTGCCACTGGTCCACCCACCTGGGGTCTACACCCTCAAGCTGACCAGCTCTCAGGGGCGAGGCTCTCCTCCCCCTACTTCTCCTCCTAGGGTTCCTCCATCTCCTTCTCCTGGGGACACCCTCACACAACCACTCTCTCCCCAACCTGGAGTCGAAACCCTCAGGTTGCACCGGTGACAGGGGCGAGTCCCCCTCTCCCTGCACCCCCTCCCAGAGTTCCGCACCCTCCTAACTGGAGTAGTACCCCTGAGAGTCAACTTTGGGGGGACTCTGAACACAGATGTCCCACCCGCCAGGTCCGGAAAACCCTCAACCTGGCCACCCAACCCGGGATCTGCGCCCTTTGGCTGAGCCGGTGACAGAGGAGAGACCTTGCTCCCTCTGCACACCCTCCCAGAGTTCCGCACCCTCCCACCGGGAGAAGTACCCCGGGGAGTCAAACTGGTAGGGACCTTGGTTACAGGTACCCCACCCTCCAGGACAGGCAACCCCTGAACCTGGAACCCCAGTCCAGGATCTAAACCCCGTGACTGGTCAAACCCCCGAACCACTGGAGCTCTGGTTACTGATACTCCGGGTTCTCCTGATACTAGGGGATCCCCTTCATGAGAAGGCACATCGGGACAGCCTAGGCTCCCAACCTGGGGTTCCTTAAAAGAACTCTCCAGGCCCTGTGACTGCAGTTGGGGCACCTCGGGACACCTCCCCGTCTCACTCCCTCCTATAGATGGGATGTGAGGCCCTACAACCCGCCCACTATCCTGGGACCTAGCTGGGCTTCTCACCTCTCCCGCCACGCTGGGTCGGAAGATCCCTGCACCACTCCTTTCTGGATCACTCCCCAATGTCTTCCCAGACGCTTTGGCACTTACCCAGAGATCTGCCTCCCGTGCAAGTTCCCTGGGGTCTGAGAACCTACACTGCAACAGATGGTGACGCAGACTTGGGACACAACTCCTCAGCATGTGCTCCCGAATAACGGCATGGCACAGCCCTTCCCAATCCTCTACTGCTCTCCTCACCACCCAATCCTCCAATGCAGTCCAACACTCCTCCTCAAACTCTCCCCAGGACTGGTGGGACAGTTTTCCCCTGCCCCTGAACACTAACCCGTCCCCCTCTTCCTGGGAATCAGGCACGGTCTCCTGGGCTTCAGGAATGGGACTTCTTGCACTGAACCTACACTCGCTGCCACCACTGGATCCCACCCTCTCCGGTGTATCCAGGCTCTTAAAACCACTCTCAGGGGACAACCTACCCACCTGAGCATCTCTCTCCCTGGAAAAGGCCCTCTCCGCCTCTGCCATCCTCTCCTGGGCTAGGACCATGTCTGTCTCTAGCCTCTGCTGTTGAATCGTCAGCTGCGCTAACTCCATGGCCTGCTCAAATCTGAGCTTCTCCAGCACTAGCTGATGCTCCCTTTCTTCCCTCCTATCTACCCACTCTTCTGGGGACAGGGAAAGGGATGGGGCAGTTCCCCCGGGACAGGACGCAGTGCGAGACTCCCTATCTACGGTGTCCTCATCAGCTACTGGCGTCTCTGCCCTGTTAAACTCTTCCTCCTCTTCATCCAGGTAATTACCCTCCAGGGTTGGCGATTGGGAGCCCTCCCACTGGGTTCTACCGAATCCACCCTTCAAATACTCGGGGGGTAATCAGACAGGTCCCCACTGATCTTTAAGGGCTCCCCTCTTTTGAGGGCCTCATAAAGAAACAGCTTTCTCCTAATGTTCCCTACTGGGGGTATCCCTCTCTCTAGGAGGAAGTCTATCACCTCCTGTTCGGTGTACTCCCTCAGTTCCGCCTCCTCATAAACCAACCCCATCGTGGTGAGGTTTCTCGGGACGCAACCACAGTGGAACAAGGGGACACAATTCCACAAAAACACTTTCAGGAGGAAGTAATAATCTGAAAATCAATATTCAGCCATCAATAATCCCCACAACAAGGCTCTGAATTCTCTCAACGCTCTACTTGTGGTGTAACCTGTGGCCGCCGTGGTACTGCGCAAACACAAGTCCTATCCCACCGCTTGCCACCAATGTAGGAAATGGGGTTACCCACATCTCCAAGGGGGGGTAGCCCGGACCAAGCGGGCAGGCCAAACTTCGAGGACATGTGAAGCACTCACGCAGTACCCACACACGACGCACCAGGCACATCACAAAAGAGGCAGACACCAGTTTGAGTTGGAAAAAGATAAGTAGTTTAGTAGGGTTTCCAACCTGCAAGGCAAAATACAATGCAAAACAGTAGTGTCACAACAGGGCGCCAATTGGCGCCAGAGCCAATTGTATAAAGGGGGGATTATTTACATGGGAAGTAAGGGCTGAGTCTATAAGTCCATGCTGAAAGGAAAAAGGATGGGATCAAAATGACATTAGATCTGGGGCCAATCTGGTGGGGCCAACTCAGACTCTCATCCTTAGGGGAGGGCTGTAATTGCAAAATACCACATTAGCATAGATATACATCATGCACAATAACGCCAACCCAACCCCTGTAAAAGAAAACATCAGGGCATCATAGTAAATCCCAACATACAGTAACACCTGCAATAAATCAGCATAGGGGTATCAAACATTAGGCGGAAGCATTAATATGCATTGGCATCAGTAACCTCATATAACTCCATCACGACCCCTGTAAGGGAAAATATCAGGGCATCATAGCACAAAATAGACAAGAGCACCTGTAATAAAAGGCACAATCACCTGCACGGTGGGCACAAAGGCATGCAATTAACCATTAGATAGGAAAGTGGCCACACCATAAGCGTATAAACAGTAACCTAGGAGCCAGGCCTAACCTCAGGGACCATCTGGCAACAGGTAAAAATGGCATTTCATTAGGCATATCACCTGGCTAGGTGTATCAAACATCAGGCGGAACATACATCGCCTAGCATTAACATCAGGTAGGGGCCCTCCTCATAGATAAGGAACACCTGTACGGAAACGGGTAGGCTCCCTCTACCATCAACCTAGAGCAACCCTCCTCGGGGCATACATATATATGTGGGATGTCAGGCCTAAAACACTTCAGGGAAAATTAGGCAACAAGCAAAAAGATGCATTCCAATGGGCCTCTCACTTGGCTATGCATGACAACCCTTTCCCTGGGGACCACAACAACATTCTACCTCCCCCCTGTGACTCTTAGGGTGAGCAGGGGCTTCTGTAAGCAGTTCAGTAGGCCTCCCTGGTATCCTGGGACTCTGAGGCAGCAGTCACCAGCAGCCTTTACTTGGTTTCTGGGCACTTGGGCCCCACTTAGTCAATAGAGGCAGGGGGGGAAGGCGGACACCGACCCTGTGTCCCGTTGCCCTCTCCACCCTTCTCACAGTCTAGTGCTGCCCACACTCACCAGCAGTCCAGGGCCTCCATCGGGGTAGGGCAGGCACCGTCAATGTGCCTCGAGGCCCGGGCTTTGCTGTCCCCCACGGGGCTCCCTCGTGGTTACGGTCCTTCTCCCCTCCGGGATTCACCCGGACCTTTAGGGACACTGCAGGCAGGGTAGCAGACACAGAGCTCTCCCTCCTCACGTGGGCGAGCGCGGATCTCCACAGCGGAGGGGCCAGGCACCGACAGAATGCCTCGCGGCCCCCTCCCTTCGGTCTCCTCGGACCGGCACGGCGCTAGGGGCTCTCTTCTGTGGAGGGGGGCAGGCATCGATAGAGTGCCTTGATGCCCCCTCCTCTCTCACGACAACCGGGCCCCTCCTTCCTCACAGGGGGCCCGGGACTCACAGTCAGCCTCCGCGAGGCGCTAGGCACAGACGGGGCCCCGCACCGGTACTTCACCTGGGTCCCCTCCTCCCTCACGGGGACCCAGGGCTTTCAGGACGCTCCTCTTCCCGGGCTGCCGACCGGCAGCCAATCCCTGCGTGGCCTTCAGGGGTCACGGCCGCGCAGGCCAATCCGTGCGCGGCGTTGGCGGGGGCGGGCCGATGACGCGGCCGGGCCCCCGTCACGTGATGCGGGAGTCGGCGGCCTCAGGGCCTAGCGCGGCCCTTCCTTCACTTCGGCGGCCCTCTCCTGGCACCGGGGGCCGCCGCGACGATGCCGAACACGGCGGGGGTCTCCTTGGCGGCGCCGGGCCGCGGCGCTGACGACGGCCACAATCAGGGGTAGGCTCCCTTTATTTAATTATTTATTTGGCGGTATTCACAGCGCGCCGAAACGAGGGTTGGCTCCTCAGTAAATGGCGCTATCCTCGGAGCACAGCTCCTCCTTCGGCCCACTCAGCTTCCAGGGCCAACAGTACCCCGGGGCCACACCAGCCCCAGCGCTTCCACACACAGCGCTATGCAGGCAGGTTTTACTGTACTAGGGGGCCACAACAGTCCCAGGGCCCAGCGCTTCGGGGCCTCACAGCACTTCAGCCAGCAACAGTCATGGGGCACAGTGCTTTAACCGGTCACAGTCCCTCGGGGGCACAATCCTCCCCGGGCAGCTCCTCACGCCTCAGCACTTCCACAGGGGCCACAGCTTCACCCTGGGGGGCAGACAGTCCCACACCCGCTCCTCAGGGGCACACTCCTCACCTCCTGGGCGCTTTTTCCTCGCAGCACTGGCGTAATTCCCGGTCCCCACAGTGTCAGGGACCTGGGTAGGGGCCCTCCCTTGTCAGGGGCCCAGGGGACAGTAGAGTAGGGGTTTTTAGGGGTACAGGGTCCAGCCCACAGGCCCATGAGGCAGTAGCTCCTCGTAGCAGGTTCCCTCTCTTTCTTGTCCCAGCGCTGACTGACTCTCTGGTGGCACATCCCCCTTATTTATACCCTCCTCCCTGGCAGTGCCAGAACCTTCTAGAATGTTGGGAAAACTAGCCTAAACTGGCTCAAGGGGAGGGGGTGAGCACCCTGGGTGCCAGGCTTTCCCTCCAAAAGCTAGGGGTAGCTGGGTAATAATAGCTAGACTGCTGACCTATGGCAGTACAGTGGCAAAACCCATGGCCATGGCATCCATTTTAAAAACAGTACATTTTAGTCAGGTGCATTTTTAAAATGGGGAAATTTACAAGTGCTCACACCATTACTTGACATTACATTTTTAACAAGGTGTCTCACACCACTCATGGCCTATACAGGTTTAATCCCATGGGGGAGACATTTCAGACAAGGGGGTCAAAAGCGAAAAATTTGGGGGGAAAAGGCCAAGTCCAACAGTGGTTTTTCAAGGGTGCTAATTCTTCCGCGCTGTGGGTGATCCATTGTGTGAGGTTGGTGGCTGCTTGGTTTGGGTCCGATGATTTGGCAGGAGGATTTTGGTGGAGCGATGTGAAGAGCTGGTCGGTGGTAATTTTGTTCCAGTTTCTGCGGGGAATTGGTTGTGGGTGGTTGTGGGTCGTAGTCTTTTTGTAGTTGAAGTGAACGCAGCTGTGGTCCGTCCAATGGAGAGCTGTGGTGTGATTGAAGGAGATGTGCTTGCTGGAGGTGAAGATTGGGTCAAGCGTGTGGCCGGCATAGTGGGTGGGGGTGTCAACAAGTTGTTTGAGTCCGAGATTGGCAAGGTTGTCCAGAAGGGTGGTGGTGTTGCTGTCGTTGTTCTTTTCCAGGTGGAAGTTGAGGTCTCCCAGTAGAATGTAGTCCTCGGAGGGGAGGGCGTGTGGGCTGATGAATTCAATGATGTCTTCGCTGAATTTTGTGCGGGGTCCTGGTGGCCTGTAGATGAGAGTGCCTCTGAGTGTGGTCTTGGGGTCGGTGTGGATCTGGAAGTGAAGGTGTTCGGTGGCTGCGAGGTTATCGTCGGAGCTGGTTGTGATGCGGATGGTGTTCTTATGGACGATGGCGATGCCTCCTCCTGTTTGGTTGATGCGGTCCTTTCGGATGATCTTGTAGCCGTCCGGGAAGGCTATGGCGATGTCGGGTGCTGATAAGGCATTCATCCAGGTTTCTGTAAGAAAGGCGACGTCCGGCGAAGTGGTGTCGAGTAGGTTCCAAAGTTCAGTGGCGTGTCTGTGGACCGAGCGGGTGTTGAGCAGGATGCACTTCAGGTGGTTAGTGTCGGAGCTCTGTTTGGAGTTTGAGGATTTGGTGCGGGTCCTGACGCAGTCGAACTTGCAGGAGTGGCAGGTGAAGGGTCCATAGGTGAGTCCTGGGGCGGCTTGGTAGCAATTTGGGAGTCGGCCAGGGTTAAGTGCTGAGAGGGTTGCGGCGTCGTACGTTATGCTGGAGGAGTGGATTTTGGGGGATCCAGGGGGTCTGGCGCTGGGCGCGGTCCAGGCGCGGACGGGCGTAGACGGGCTTACCTTTGGCGCACCTTCGGCGCGCATGGGGCGCTTCCGCTGCGCGTGAACGCTGCGCGCAAGAGCATCCGTCATAAATGGATCGTGGAGGGGGCGGAGGGAGGGAGGAGCAGCTGGGAGGCGGGAGCAGGGTTGCGAGGTCTGGGGATGCCGGAGGGCTGTGGGGGAGGGGTCGTGGGTCAGCAGGCACAACAAATGGCACGATAACAGTGCAGGACGGGGTCAGGGGGCACTATCTGGCAAAAGCGGCGATACCCGGCAAAGCGGAGCAGAATTATTAAATCAAATGGGCAGATCGAAACAAGTTAAAAGCAATTGGCAGGCGCGGCAATGAGCACAATATTACAATATCAGATTACGAAATAGGCAAATCAAGGCAGCTTAATATCAATGGCAGGCGCAGCAGTGAGCACAGCAATACCGGCAGCCCAGGAGGGAGCAATGTGGACACCAGGCAGCCACGAACACCAGGCGGCTCAGGAGCGAGGTGGAGCGACCGGGGGAGTGTCGAGGAGGCCAATCGAGGAGGCCAAGAGGCGCTGGCATGATGTGAAAACCTAAACCAGGCACAAATCTACTGCCAACAGGAAGGCTGCAACGGCGACAGGAGGTGGGAGTCCTGCGCCACAGGAGGAGCTGGAGGAAACCGTGGCCACAGTCATCAGTGTGGAGACGGTGCAAGGAGTCAGGAGTACGGACTCAGCTCAAGAGGACCTGACACAACATCAACAGGGAGAGTAACGACCAGGGACTGGGGAGACTGGGGGAGATGGGCACAATGGCATATATGCACAAAGAGGTAAAGCACATGTAGTGTAGTTCCTATATTCCCAATAGGCTCTGCGCATTGGAATAATATCTTCAGTAGTGTAGACGTAGGACTGAGGTTAACTAGGTCTCTACTGACGATATTAAACTTAAGTTTTTGCCAGCTAGCTCAGAGTTCACTAGAAACTTTCTCGAATAAGCGAGGAGGAGTTTAACCTCCCTGGATAGACAAGAAGGGATTTAGTTTCTGACAACCATAAAACATGACAACTTTGCTCTCCCTGATTAAGAGTGTATCTCTAGAGTCGTGTGAAAACAAAAGACAGCTATTTTACTCAGTCAATATGTGCGTACTTAGTTTCACCAGATTGCAGAGAAAACAAGAGACGGGCGTTTTCAATAAAAGATGTTATTTATTGATCAGTCTCTTTTCTCATACAAGAGAAATGAATTGCTACAATTGCAATACTTATAGTTAAGTAAAGTGCATACAGTAAAAGCAGGATTATAAAATAATACTGTAAAAGCATTGATATGGTTTCTTAGCCATATGATACTTTAAAATGGATAAAATAGATACATACATATATACATTTGACTAATCGTACTCAACTGGTGCTTCTAACTATGCCTACCCCGGTGTACCTGACCTAAGCCTAATACATGGGAAGGAGTAAGTAAGTAGCAGTTTAAGTTAAGTTTGGTTTGCCAAGAATCTGACTCAAGAATTCTCTGTAAGGGTTTAGTCAGTTCAGTACCTGGGGATTTGAAGGCAGCAGGGCTGGTATCTCTCTCTCAGAACTCGATATCCCAGTTCACCCGCAAGGGCAAGCTGGAAGCGCCGGAAGCTGGATTTCTCGGCAAGAGAAAAGACAGCGTCTCTCTCAGCGTGTCAAAAAGGGAGGGGCAGCGTCCGTGGGCTCTCATCAGCTGGGCTCTCTGCAAGTAGTCGCTGCTCCAGATTCACCACCACCGTGTCGTTGCTTAAGGCAGCGTTGGTATATTTATACCTGAAAGGTGCCGGGTTTGACGTTAGGATGGACATAAGACGTCAATAAAGATGTCATTAAGAACTGGTTGTTCTTACAGTATTACAGGAGTTCTCGGACGAAATCAAAACAATAGCAGAGGGGATTTCCCAGGTTAGCTGGAGGTTTGAATTTGTTTAAGAACTCGGTGTGCTTTCTAGGGGGCTGGAGGAATAGGCTTGCTTAATGTGACAGCATGCGCTATGACCGAATTATGAAAAAGGGTTTCTGTGCCGTTTGCAGGGATATTATTGATTTATAACCGGAGAAGGGCAAAGGATAGGATATTGATTCAGGTACCTAGATAAAACACACTACACACACTGCACACCCGCAATGAACCAGGATCATGTCCATGTTCCCCGTAGCACACTGCAGCACACACACGTAGCAAGAACAGCACACCCACATTGACGACAATTTGGTACAATGCGCAAACACGACTCTGCATAACAAAGGACACAGCTGGGTCTACACACGCACAGAAACAGGCCTACTTCATCTGACAGAGCTGGAAACTGTGAAATGGAACTGTACGCGCACAAACGTCATGTAGACCAAATGTACACGGTCTCACATCTAAATCCTGCACCACCAAAACAGTCACAATGTACATTGTCATACAGGCTGCATCTAAACAAGGACAATGCACCAACATACATGTCAAAAACAAGCGGGTCCCTTTAGAACAATGATTAATGAATCTCAGACTATTAACTAGTGCTAGTGGTCAGAGAACAAAAATTAAGGAAACATGACAATTATTCAATAATGGAAAGTCAAAGCAACAATTATGTAACAAAATCCCCAAAAATCATATGTTGACATTAATGTTTATCAAGTACATATATAGACAATATTAGTTAAAAACATTTCATTAAAAATACATAATCATAAAAAACAGTTGTCGACGCTGCGTTTCGGTGAGTACGCGAATAAACACCTTCTTCAGGACAGTTTTCTAAATAGTAACAACATTAAAATATCATCATATACATGTTGCTGACAAGCCTATATATTAAGCAATTTACAGTCATCATTTTCTCTTTTATATTATATTTTATTCATAATTTATAAACCCTCTGTTACGAGCTGGGCGTAGTTTGCGTAGTGCCACTATGCACACTACGCAGAATTTTGGAAAAAAAATCGTGAAAAATGGGGGTGCGTCCTGAGGGTCCGTGTGCCCGGGACAGGGGTCCCTCGTGCCTGGGCAGACGCCGTGATCTCCCCGGCCTGGTTGGAGCCCGGGAGCCCTGCAGCCCTGGAGCCCGGGAGCCCTGGAGCCCTGCAGCCCTGGAGCCCTGCAGCCCGGGAGCCCTGCAGCCCTGGAGCCCTGGAGCCTCGGAGCCCTGGAGCCTCGGAGCCCTGCGGCCCCCGAGCCCTGCAGCCCCGGAGCCCTAAGGGCAGGCGGAGCCCTCCCGCGGAGGCTCGGGGCAGGCTGATTGGCGTCATGTCGGTCAACGCCATCTCCTCCTCCTACTACAACACCCTCCGCATGCTCCGCAGGATCTACAAGTGGATCCCGACCGAAACCAGAAGAACGGTGACCCAAGCCCTCGTCAGCAGCAGGCTGGAATACGGCAATGCTCTCTATGCAGGAATCCCGGCCAAACGCCTGCAATGACTACAGCGCATCCACAACGCCTCCGCCCGACTGATCCCCAACATTCCCTGCCACAGCCACATCACCTCCCACCAGAGGACCTTCACTGGCTCTCCGTCAACAAGAGGATCACCTTCAAGCTCCTCACCCACGCACACAAAGCACTCCACAACACCGGACCAGCCTACCTGAACAACAGACTCAACCTCTATAACCACCCCCCGCCAGCTCCGCTCTGCCAGCCCCGCCCTTGCCGCCGTCCCACGCTTCCAATGAACATTCTCCAGCGGCAGATCCTTCTCCTTCCTCGCCACCAAGAGCTGGAACACCCTCCCTACCCATCTGCGGTAGACCCAAGTCCTGCTCACCTTCAGAAGGCTCCTCAAGACCTGGCTTTTTGAGCAGTAGCAGCACCTCCCCCTAGTGCCTTGAGACCCTCACGGGTAAGTAGTGCGCTTTACAAGTTCAGTGATTTATTGATTGATTGAGTGTCTAAGGGTCGCCATTCTGGTCCAATTCCCCCAGTCCATTTAAGGACCCCTGTTGGAGCTCTTCACTTGGCTACACAGTATTGCCTCACTGTATATGGCCAGATATGTATTCGTGAGGTGAAGGAACGGCCAGTAATCCTAGGGAAACAACTGTTAATAAAAGCGGCATAAGGAATTGAAGGTCCCCATACCAAGCATGGAACCGCGTTATGTGGGGACTGCGTACCCCCTCTGAAAAGGATTCATTTTGATCCTGAGAGCTGGGATAATACTCCAGATATTGTGTACCCTTATCCTAAGGAAGCCGTAATAAATTGACAGCTGAAACGCGACCGCGTCGACAGATATATGAGGAGTCAAATTATTTTTGAATTTGGTTTTAGACTACAGGCGCACATAATTAAATGAGAGAGAGGTGTAATACCTCTTGTGTGAAGGGGACTACCTCTGAATGTACCACTCGGATTGATGAGTGTACATGAGTATACGTAATAATTAGGGTATTGTATATGTTGTATATATTGTGTATATGTACTTTTGTATGTTAGGTTGTGAAAGTGATTATTGTTTGACTAGTATTTATTTGTTTATTCTTTATATATATTTTGTTGTTTAATTCATGTGTAATCAATTGATGTTACAGAGTCCCGCGAATGATATGTGTATCTAACAAAATCATAAATATTTAGAATCATAAAAAATATTGAGAACGTCAGGGTAATTGATGGTGCCTTGGACATAAATAAAAGAGTGATTGATCCCTCCATACTCCTTCTTTTTTCACATCTTGTTAGCTAGCTGATAGAGTCATCACAGTGGGGAGGGAAGTCTGATGTCCGCTTGGCCTCTCTAATATCAACAAGAGGCCGATCACCAATTAATTAAAGTACTGGATATCAAATTCAATGACTGAATGATCTGACCAGGTGAGTTGTTGAGGAGGTTTACACTTGATCTTAGAAGAGTTAGAAAAAAGAATGTCCAAGGTGTAGCCAGCTATATGAGTCGGCCCCTCATTAAGCTGAAACAAACTTAGGAGGGATAGATCCACCAGAAGAGGCTGGACATCAGGGTTGGAGTGACATTCGCTATAGACATTGAAATCTCCTAATAATAGGAAATTACTTCCCCCTTTCACATGAGGAGCAAGACACTCCACCAGTTGTAAGGAAAAGTCCAATAGAGGTCCTGGGGGACGATAGATTAGCGCCCCTTTCCAGCTATCCTGCGGGGGCTGGTCGATTCTAAAAATCAACATCTCTACAGTCGCATCGCTATGTTGATCTATGACAGAGATGTTTATGCCGTCTTTGTATACAATAGCTAAGCCCCCCCGGTTTTTATGGGCCTGTCTAATCTAATAATTTTTTATCCCTCTGGTATACCTAGAGTTATGGCAGGGACCGAGTGGGGTTTTGTCCAGGTTTCAGTGAAAAAGCCTATCTCAGGTTGGGCTGAGGACACAAGGTCCCAGACTTCAATCGAATGTTTTGGCAGAGACCTGATGTTACACAGCATATTTTTCCACCCTTCCTGAGAGGTCTTTGGGTAGGTATCACTTGAGCAGCTAGATAGATTGAGGGTTGATTGGAAATGGCAGCCTCGGCAAGATAAAGGGCCTTCAGGGCATGGCCAAGACTCTATCTGACAATTATGAGGCGATTTGGTCTGTAAGTTCAACAGCTCTTGTCTGGTATATGATAATATACCAGACAATAGAATGGCTGTGTTCTTGTCAGATTCTTCCCATCAGCAAGGGCCCCCAGGTTTGGCGGTGGGGCCAGCCATCAACAATAGTTTACCCGGTCCAAAGACCGCCACCGCTGCCCTCTGAGCACAGCCTGGTGTATGTGACTTACTGGGTTCTCCTCCAGGTCAACGGGTATCAATCTTGTTTCTGGCCTGTTGTGGCCTCACTCTAGGCTGGCCAGAGCTTTTGCTACAAGGAGTCCACTGTGCTTCACAACGCAGGGATCTGTCTGTTCAGGGCCACCCTCCCTCATCATTTAGGCGCCGCCATCTTGACATCTAGCGGATCGATTTACCACTGTGACCCCTGTGGGCCATTTTGTGCTAAGGCACCGGACCAGACCACATCTGGGGCCCCTCTGGATCACCACTCATTATAGCTGGGTGAGGCACAGCCCAGAGGGACCTTGCTTAGACCACTGCCCAGGATGGACCTCCGTGCTCACATGTCTTAAGCTCGGCCAAGGCCCCCTTGTATTTCTTTTAGATAGGTAAGTGTGCTACTGCTTTAAACACGAAGGTAATTTTGCTACTTCCATTTCATAAGTTGCCAACCTTATAGCACAGTGATCTATTTACCAGCAGCAAGGAACTGCATGCAAACTGTTATTCATGGGTTTAGATCCCTATTGTGTTTTTTCCCAATCTGTTGTTATTCTAACATTGAAAGAAGCATTCCTTTGGGAAGTAATAAAGACAGGCAGACAACCGCAATCACTGCATTACGTTTGATATCCTGATTTTGTGTCTCTCCCGACCATTCACTCTTAACATATTATGTCTACTAGTATGGATGATTTGTGATTCCTACATCTTATAATCCTCATTGTTTTATGCAACATTTCCAGTACATTTATTTACACACTTGTATGATTTATTGTGCCTCTGAGTGTGATGTCATGCGTTCGGAAACCCTACATTGAAATGAGTAGGGCTATAAAAGGATTATAAATAAAAAAATGAATATGTGCCATTTAAATCAATAGTTGTGTAAATACTCACGCATTCAGATACATCTTTACATTCTTACAGTGCAAACAAATCTCGTACATAGGGGAAGATGAAGAAAGTTTTTAAAAAACTGCCACCAATAATTTCTCCTAAGTACTTGTGAAGTAGAAACAAGCTTTCCACCTTTGTTTTTATTCCATTGCATTGGCATCTGGGTGTTAGGCTCCAGATGGCTCCCAGCCAGGAAGAAACTTGAACAAAAGGAGGGCTAATGGGACTTTATATCAAGTCTTTGTTTTAGGCCCGGCTGGAATATAAAATCAGAAAGCCCCCTCATTGTCCGTATGTTGCAAGTGGCTGCTCTAAATGGAATGCCGACGTGAGGGCGCTGCTAAATTATGTCCCGAAACAGAAAATGACACCAGACCAAATTAATCATGTTTCCCTGGGTCAGCCGGATCCCTTATAGAGCCCAGAAATAGGTGCAGGAACAGTGATCTGGAGCAATCCCTCTTCTTTCCATTAACTCATGAGCCACCAGAATGAGAAAATGAAAATGTCTCTCAGGCCAGAAAGAAGTAAGAACCAACTGAATTGCCACTGTAAGGCTACATTTCAGCCTTTATAAGCATAACTCCCATGTCATTCAAATGACATCTATCAGTGTATGACTTGATTAAAAAAAATTTTAAAACCCAACGGACAATATTTGTTAATAAGCAGGCGAAAAAGATCACAGTTTGGGGAGAAAAAGCTTGAAACAAGTTAACTCCTAGGGCCCGATTTATTAGATTGTCGTGCAGGGCAGTGCAGCAGCCGCAAATGCTGTGCGTGAGGAGAGCGCCATGTTTACAAAAATATGGCACTCTCCTCCCCTCTGTCCAGCATCGGTGCACGAATGTGCTGCTGGGCGCCACGGACACACCTTTGGACCATAAAGCAAAGGTGTCACCGTGAGTCTAGCATAGGTTTTGTACTAGAAGGATAACCTTCCAGTACAAAATACTATGCCGAGTCTGACTTTAAACCTTTTCCCACCTTGCATGTGTGCTGTATAGTGCAGCACATATGCAAAGTCGGAAAAGAAAGGAGAAATTAAAGCATTTCTCTGTGATAACGCCTGGTTGAAGTGGGCGGTATTTTCTGATGCTAAACCTTGTCTAAATTTGTTAGTAAATAGGGCTTAGCATCAGAAATTGTGGGTGATTGCATGGGAACGCCCATACACCCCTGCATGGTATGCCCCCTTGGCGCTAAATAATGCAAAGCATATAGCAGGTTTTACGCTGGAAAGTAAATAGGTGGAATAAGATTTAGCATCATTTTACGTCACTTTTGTGATGCAAACACAGAGGTAAATCTTAGTAAATAGACCCCTTTATTTGGAAGAAGCCCTTTCCACTGCCCTATTTCAGAAGAGTTGTACAACCTTTTTACCAGCAGCGGTAGGTGCAGGTAATCTCGGTGGGGAGGGACAAGGGGTGAGGAGATGTCAGCAGAAGGAATAGGATTCATTTAATTTTCTCTATTCTGTCGTCTGTCGACTTCCCCCCTTTCCCGCTGCCCCACCTCGCTTACCTACACAGACCGCTGGTGCTTTTTACCCCTTTTAGGTTCTGTTGTAATGTTGGAATCATGGTTTTACTGGTGAACTGCTGTTCACATACCCCAACCTGGGGGACCAATGTCTACTGTAATTCATTTTCAAAGGTGCTTAATGAATTACACTGCTCACTCAAAGATGATTTTGGAAAGCAATATGCAATCAGCAAAGAAGGGAATGTCATTGTTTAATTGGATAACAAACAGAAGGTCAATTTTGGCAGTTGTCTACAGAGTCCTTCAGAGAACAACAAGATGTAAAAAAATAATTATTTTGAACTGACGTGTAATATGTGTAATGCAGGGTGTATTTCTTAAAAATTATGTATTGAATTAAGTTATTAATTTGTGAAACGATGTTGAATGTAGAAGTTGGGTGTGGGCTAATCTCACAAACATAAATGACTTCAAAATCATTTTTAAAAGATCTTGTTGGTGAAAAGGATAAATATTTGTAATGTGAAAAAAATGAAGTGCCATTGTGGATGAAATGTGTAAACCACTTGTTGATACTGATGCACAAATTCTGACTGGCAGAGGCAAGCCACAGTTTTGGGAAACTACACATATGGGCATGATTAGAGAATGGCATAGCCTGTCAAAACATGGGAGATATATCATCCACAGCATTACAAGTGCCATAGGCTATAATGCACTTGTAAGACAGAGGATGGGACATCCATCACATATGAGATGGAATATCACGTCCCCCAAACTCTAATTCCAAGAATCTATTCAAATTACCTCCGGGCTTCACGACACAGAACAAACAGTCGATAGATGGTGCGTGATCATCAGATGAGCTTCTTGGAAAGTTGCACCTGCTGCTCGTTCCAAGGGCGGGTCTTCCATACCTGTGCAGTAGATTGCATCACCTGCTGGCTTGGGTACATTACAAGTTTAGCAAATGTTCTGAAGTGCTGTGATTACGCATCTTAGATTTGGAGAGCATGCACGCCAAGGGGTAGGAAGGCCTGCAATGCTTGCCTATGGCAAAAACTCATAAATGAGGCCCCTAATCTCTCTGGGGCGATGAATAAGGTACAGTACATGCATCACGCAAACACATCAGAGAGCATGAAAAATGTGCTAATATGGAGAACGTTTCGGCCTCCATCTTAATTTCATTCAGTAACTCTTTAACTTCATAGAGTTGATTGGAAAGAGTATTTGCACAATCGCTTCATTGTGCTAACATTTGCAAACGTTTGATGGATTATCACATTAAAGGGACTTGAACCAAAGCTCATCTCCTGCATATGTTTTATGTTTTTGCCCTAAATCTCTCATAGTGAAAGACTGAAAGGCAGCCATGACTGGATTGTAAGTGTACAGTGTATTAGCCCTTGCCAGAAACCAGGGGCGGCTGGTGACATTTGAAAGTGGTGAGGTGTAAAATGATTGTCATACTGCACCGCAGCAAGCGAGCGTAGCGAGCGAGCCCGAACAATCTAAGAGGGTTCGGGGGGCTTCTCCCCCCTCGAAGTTTTTGAAAAAAGAGTGGACAAATGGTGCATTTTCAAGCAAATTTGAGAAAGCAGGAAAGTTAATAAAGCAATTGTGAAAGTGCAGTCATTACATTAACAAAGAGATGTCATATAACATAGGTAGCTGCTTATTCAAACTTTCTTTCACCCCATAGCCCAGCAGGGTCTTGATACAAGACAGATAAGAGAAAGAGCAGTGTGGTCCTCGACCAGGAAGACACTCATATTTCATTGGTAAGAAGTCAAAAGATTAGTCAAATTGAAAACCTGAAATGCAATACGCAATCCAACAATTTGCAAGTACATCTCATCTATGTTCAACAAGTCATGTTTTACCCATGATTGGAATTGGGAATCACCAAATAAACAGCGCCACTGCAATCAAAATCAACCAAAACTGTGGCTCAAGGTTACATATTGGCAGAAACAGTATAAAACAGAAACACAGTCTAAATAACTATGAAAGTGACACATAAATATGGACCATGCAACTCAAACTCAGAAATTCCAGATCCAATTCACTGCCAAAGCAGGTCTCCCACGTGTCATTTCATGTGGGCTATGTGCAGTCTACAATGCATGACTTGCCAAAGCAAATTAACATTCTCTCATATTTAAAAATTCCTGTAGCAGACAAAATTTTAATTTACCCCAAAGATGACAAGATTTTACATTCCAACATTCAATGGTCTGTTCCAGTGTCTGATTATAGTAGATATAACAGTGTATGTATGCTCATACCTATATCTGTCTTACTTCCTATTTCCCTCTTTTTCTCTCTTGTTATACCCCTCTCTCTTTCTGCCACACTCTTTCATTCTGGCTCTGCTTAGCTCCATCTCTCTCTGTTTCTCTCTTTGTAAAAAGTGCAAAATAAAGTGACAAAGGAAAAGCAAAGCCATTGTGATCAGGAAGTCAAGCTTTGCCCCCACACAGAAGGTAAAAGAAAGTAGAGTAGCCAGAAACTCACTCCCCCTTGCATAGAAATTGATGGTGGTCATTTGGCATCAATTCATTTTCCTAGCCCAGTATTAATGCTTTCGTCTCATATAAGAAATCAAATCATAGATACGCCTGACATTACTAGAATGTGCACATTTTCAGGCAATGATGTTGGGGTTGATTACGCTAGATAAAACAAAATGGGAAGCACCCTCGAGTGTATGCATATTTCAAGAATACCCCTTAAAAATGTGCTGCCACTAATTGTATGTGCTTTACATTGAAGCATCTTGGAGTGCGTGAGTTTTGTGGGGGGAAGGGCTGCTCTGTTTTCTTTCCTATGACCTAAACCTCATATCCTTAAGTTGGCTCCAGCTTGCCATGCTCTCTAAAAGAACCTACTTTGCTTTTCATCAGATAATTTGCTTTTGTTTTCTTAGTATATACAAGCACTATATACTAGTGGCTTTAAAGCGCAAAGACAAAGGGGGACTACCGCCCAGGCAACTACTGGTAGCCTGGTGTCTACGAATTGGATAATTGGATATTTCTGGCTCTTGGCTGAGAGTTATATGATATTGTGGATGTAATAACCGCCATGCTATATAAAGCATACCGTATATTGGGTACACTGGCTTGCAGGAATTACTCTCATAACCCATCAGCAAAGAGGGAAACAGCACTACCTGCACCTCACGCGCACAGGGTTTTTAAAGGCAGAGGTTGTCATGCAGCGGTGGTTGTTTGGATTTTCTGGCTGGCCAGGGAAAATACTGACTTTAGGCCCCATCGCTCTTATTACTTTTTCAAATCCAGTTTCTTGGAGGTGAGCGCGGTTGAAAAGTGATTTTGATACGCCACTTTGCACAATTATGTTTTAATGTTCGATTTAAGCGGCTCTGTTCTCACATTCCGACCCAAGAGTCAGGACACTGAGGGGAACCTCCTCACTCCCTTCCAGCCAGCCGAGACCTGACAGCTCTGGTATAGTTTCCACGGTTTGATTTGACAAATAGATGTTATGATATTGTTTATAGCGGAAGATTACTGCCTCTCACCGCTATACTTAAAAATACACCGGCCAAACATTCATCTCATATCAGGACAATCTCCAAGGATGAGCAAACACAGGCTAATGTGTCGCCCTTCTGTCACAGCCTAAGCACTGAATGCAGCCTGACAAGCTTCTGCTAATTTCACCCCACCATGCAGCAGCGTGCATACATGCTTTCCAGCATGTCCGCAGTTCAATTGCAGAACACGATAATACCGGATCAACATAGACACGGCCTACCCTGGGATCAGTTGCGACCACGCCACACTGATGTGATGTCTAGTTGGGGTCATGCTGTGTAAATAAACGTGGGGAAATGCAAATATTGTCAAAGCCAAACAGAGTCGCTCAAGCATTTCAAGAGTGCCTGAGTCAGCCGAGCCACTGTAATTTACATTTCAGTCATGTATTTATATATGTTTTTAATTCTGCACATCCTTATGCAGACATCTGTTTGTGTACTACGAAGCAGAGTTAATATACCAACAAAGTGTGTGCATTAAACTTAGGTTTAAAATGTTGATGCACACAAACGTGGCATGACCAAGACTGACTGTTATTCAATAGCAGAACATGAGTCAGGATGTACAGTGTTGCCAGCTTATCACAGCTCCTCTCATTCACATTACAGAATTTATTTATTTATTTATTTATTTTAAAAATTTATAAAGCGCAGCGTATACCCGTGGGTGTCTTGGCGCTATGACTTAGCTGAAAATCTCAGAGGGAGCAAGAGTCTACCTTAGAAAGTATTGTCCTGATCAGTTTATTGGTCAAATAACCAGGTTTTTATCAATTTTCTGAATTGAAGTAGCGAGGGTGCCAATTTTATTTCCTCTGGAAGCGTATTCCAAAGTCTGGCTGCAGAGTTGGTGAAGCATCTATCGCCCCATGTCACCGTCCTAGTGCGTGGCACTACCAGTAGATGTCTGATCTTTTCGGTAGGTAATAGAAAAGTTTCTGTTTGAGAAATGCTGGTCCAAGACCCTTGAGGGCTTTATAGGTGAGACACAAGGTCTTGAATCTAATGCGATTTCTCACTGTTAACCAGTGGTAGTTCCTTATAGCTTGCTTGGTGGACTGAAACTTGGGAATGCCAGCTAGTAGCCTTGCGGCAGCGTTTTGTATAAGCTGCAGTTTGGCCACCACCCGTGCCTGAGCATTTACAAACAATCCATTGCAATAATCAAGTGATGAGAGTACTAAGGAACTCACCACTGTTTTCCCTGCACTCTCAGGAAGATAGGGCAGGATTTTCCTGATGATCTTAAGCTTATAGAAGGCAGACGATGCAACCTGATTGGCATGGCTGGAAAAGTTAAGATTGTCGTCGAATCTAATTGCTAGATTCCTTACCTTTTGCACAGGTTCTGGGGGGGCTCCAAGAGGGGTCGGCCACCAAAAGGTGGACCACTGTGGCGATAGTTTTCCAAAAATCATTACCTCAGTTTTATCAGAGTTTAGACGTAAGCAGTTCTCAGACATCCATTCCTTTATGGCCATCATGCCTTCTTGAAACCTTGCGGCTACCTCCTCACCATCGTTCTTAATTGCGATCACCAATTGGGTGTCGTCGGAGTATGAGGTAAGGCTCATCCGGTAGTTCTTGATTACCCTTGCTAAGTCCGACACATAGATGTTAAAGAGTGTCGGACTTAGGGATGAGCCTTGCGGAACGCCACATGGGAGGGCGAGCTCAGTAGATTGAAATGCGCCCAGTGTCACTGCTTGCGTTCTGTTGGACAGAAATGAAGCCAGAAGCTCCCTGGCCCTTGAGCGAATGCCCATTTCCTCGACACGGTCAATCAAGACAGCATGATTGACCGTGTCGAAGGCCGCCGAGAGATCCAGCAGGACCAGTATCGCTGTTCCTCCTTGGTCCCTGATGGTTCTGATGTCATCGGCAGCCTTTATGAGAGCAGTCTCTGTTCCATGAAGTTTCCGGAACCCAAACTGAGACTCATCCAGGAGGTTGTTTTGTTCAATATATTCAGCTAGTTGGCTGTTCATTGCTTTCTCCACTATTTTGGCCAGGAAAGGCAAACTGGCGATAGGTCTATAGTTTTTGAGAGTTGTTTTATCTAGACCCGTTTTTTTAAGGAGAGGTTTCAGTAGAGTGTTTTTAACTTATCTGGGAAGATCCCGGATTGGAACATGGCGTTGCAAATAGGAGTAATGACTTTACTAACTACGTCAATTACTGGAATGAAGATTTTAGGGGGGCAGGGATCTAGGGATGAGCCTGTTTTTACCTGTCTCATGAGATCTCTTATCTCCTGATTCGTCACATCCCTGAATCTAGTAAACGAACAGTCCGGATTATTTCTAGGTGGTTTAGATTGTGTGTTGGTATTTGATGAAGTAACCGAAAATTCCGAATATATGTCGTTTACTTTTGAAAAGAAGAAACCTGCTAAATTATTGCAGAATTCCTGTGAATGGGGAGGGCTCAAGTCTACCACTTTCCCTGCCAGAGTCTTAACTACTTCAAACAATTGTCGACTCGAGTTTTTTGATTTGTTAATTTGCTGCTCAAAGTAGTTTTTTTTTTCCTCCTGAATCATTTTTTTATAGATGGTAAGTTCGTCTTTGTACTTGGCTTTGCTTATGTTGTCATACGTCTTGCGCCAGGTTCTTTCCTGGTTCCTGCAGATCTGTTTTTGCTTTCTGAGGGTCTCTGAGTACCACGGAGCTGAAGGTACTTTCCTGTTTTTCGATATAGTTTTTAGTGGAACATGCAAATCCACCGCATTGCCTACCCAATTGAGAAACTGCCCTACTGCTTCAGTAGGGTCAGACTGAATATTCGGGCAAGTATTAGACAAGGACATCCTAAAGGTTTCGTAATCGATGTCCTTCCATACTCTGAATTTATTTTGGAAAAGGGTCTGTTTAGCGGGGTTGGTTCGTTTAATCGGTAACTGACACAAAATGGCATGGTGATCTGTCCATGTGAGAGGCAGAATTTTAGATACCTCCAACTCACTGATGTTGGAAAAGATGGCGTCCAAGGTATGTCCAGCATCATGTGTTGGTGCTTTTATGTGCTGGTTTAAGCCCAGTGTGTGACATTCTGCCAGTAGAGCTTGTGTATCAGCCTCGTCTGTCTTGTCCAGATGGAAATTTATATCTCCTAATACCATAAAGGAGTCCTCAATGGCTAGGGGTTCCATCCAAGAAGTAAAGGCGGAAAGAAATTCTGCGCGAGGTCCTGGTGGTCTATAGATGAGCACTCCCTTAAGGTTGTGTGAAGCGTTCAGGTTGATGGCAAAGTGTAACGCCTCACATGCCGGCGCTGGTACCGGGGAAATTCTAACTGGGAAAATATCCCTGGTAATGATTGCCAGGCCTCCTCCTCTTTTTCCCCCCTGTCTGTCCCGCCTATACACCTTAAAGCCGTCTGGTACTGCTACCTGAAGGTCGGGCTCGGATGTATCATCCATCCATGTTTCGGTTACAAAAAGGATATCTATTGCGTGGTCCACAATTAGATCAGCGATATCCTGCCTATGCCTAGCCAGGGAGCGAGCGTTAATGAGGGAAATGGATACAGCAGTATGTTTGGCGGTGCCAACAGTCAGATGTTTGACTTTGTTATTAATTAGGGGAATGACGGATTTGCAATCCCTACACCCAATTTCAGCTTGATCTGAAAGATCCTCTGGGTTGTGCTGGCTACAAGTCGTCATTTGTCCTGGGTTCAACTTACGTATTTCTTCAGAGGAGTAAGTAGTCCTTTCGATATCAAATGACACAGGGGGTATGGCGCTGGGCGCGTGTCCGGCGCTGACGGGCGCAGACGGGCTTGCCTCTGGCGCGCCTCCGGCGCGCCGCCGGCGCGCCCGCTGCGCCCGCCCGCTGCGCGGACGGGCGATGTTGTTGTTTTTATACATACTTTGGGCGGGGCGAGAGGAGGGTGGGAGGGGCGCCGAGCTCTCCGGCGAGCCTGCCCAATCTAAGATGGCTGCCAAAGTGGTGTTCAAAGCTTCCCTGCGCCTCGATAGAGCGACGCTGTGGAAAGGGGGTGTTTGTGCCTCAGCGAAGTAGTCTCGCTGTAGGGGGTGTCAGGGATGTTTAAAAGCGCTCCAAATAAAATATGGTACAATTTTTAAAACAATTAGTAAACAATTAGTAAATCAATCGTTTTTTTAGCAAAGGTGCAAGAGAGCACAGTAGACCTCCGGCTTCCGCCTCAGAGGGAAACAGCAAGCATTATCACGCGGAAACGATTTACGCCCTGTTAAATACCCAGGGAGGGCGGGAGGGGCGCCGAGCTCTCCGGCGAGCCTGCCCAATCTAAGATGGCTGCCAAAGTGGTGTTCAAAGCTTCCCTGCGCCTCGATAGAGCGACGCTGTGGAAAGGGGGTGTTTGTGCCTCAGCGAAGTAGTCTCGCTGTAGGGGGTGTCAGGGATGTTTAAAAGCGCTCCAAATAAAATATGGTACAATTTTTAAAACAATTAGTAAACAATTAGTAAATCAATCGTTGTTTTTAGCAAAGGTGCAAGAGAGCACAGTAGACCTCCGGCTTCCGCCTCAGAGGGAAACAGCAAGCATTCTGGACAAGTGCCTTTTGGGGTTTTATGGAGAAAACATTCGAAAACATGTAACTCCCAAATGCCTAAAAAACATAAAAAACCTTCCAACGAAGTTTCAGTTTGATATCTGCTACTGCATCAGCACAAAAAATATCCGAAGCTCTTCTAGTCAAGCGGTGTCCATCATAATTCCAGAAGGGTCGAATCATGCCTGCTTTTTAGGATAACCATTGTCTTTGTAAATGAGCTACTTTCATATTTAAAATACCCACATGACCTTCTTTGGCTATCCTTAAAATCTGACCTTGATCCAGCTTTCCTGAATCATGGACTGCCCTGATCTAGTCAGATGAACTCTCAACATATTAGAAAATGGCCCGTGATGGGTCTTTGTCCGATTGGATAGCTCCACTTGGATCGTTTCATTGTCGTGGCAACCAGAAAGGGGTGCATGGAAACACTTCAAATAATTTGTGCATTTCTTCAGCTTACATTCATGTCTATGTGCTTTGGATTGTCTGCAACAGTGAATGCGACACACCTGCAAGGTGATGGTGGCAATCCCTAGACAAGGTTTGTGGTGTGAATTATAAACATGTTTTATTTTCAGTGCACATTCTGTAATCCGAATCACTTGTGATTCCAACTTTGCCCGACATGTAGAACTCACTAGAATGCTTGAGAAAGTGCAAAATATTTACTTACCAGCAATTTTGCTACTTTAGAGCGTATTAAGCCTTAAGGAATTACCGGAAGATCCTGCAAAACTTCTGTTCATCTCCAGACACTAACACGAACCAGGGGGCATATTACCAACAAGTAGCGATATTTATCGCTAAATAGGCTTAGCGACGATTTTTTTATCGCTGAGCATCGCCGGAATTTATCTCTGAGATAACGTGCTACTAGCAACGTTTATCTCCAAAGCGATACATTTTCCGGCGATAGCGGCGAAATGCGTGAATATCACTGAGAATCCATCTCTGAGTGGATGCATTTTAGCCAGCTGAAGCTTAATCTCAACAAGACGGAGTTAGTATTGATAGGAGGGTCAGCTAACCCTTGGAGCTCTAGTTTTTGGCCCCCCTCTCTCGGACCATCGCCCTGTCCTGTCAACTCGGTGAAGAGCCTTGGTGTAATTATACCCAGTGACTTGTCCATGAGGCCTCAAATTAATGCTGTTACATCCTCCTGCTTTTTCCATCTACGCAGGATCTGCAAAATTCGCAGGTTCCTTACTAATGAAGCTCTCATACTTGTCATCATGGCTCTTGTCACCTCCCGTATTGACTACGCTAACTCCCTCTATGTTGGGATACCTGCTTACCATCTCCATCGGCTTCAGCTGGTACAAAATCAGGCGGCCAGACTGGTCTTCCAACAGCCCAAACACCAACATGTTTTGCCCCTGTTGAGGAGATTGCACTGGCTCCCAGTGGCTTCTCGCTGCATGTTTAAATTGGGCTGCACTGTCTTTAAGGCCCTCATTGCTCTTGCCCCGGCTTTCACTACTTCCAACCTTAAGCGTCACATTCCCTCAAGGGATCTCCGGTCAACTGCCCACAACCTGCTAATTGTCCCTAGGTACAAACGCAAAAAGCATGGAGGCTCGTGTTTTTCTTTTCTTGCCCCCTCACTGTGGAATTCCCTTCCGATCTCACTTCGACTCTGTCCCAATTATTTCTGTTTTCGTAAACTACTTAAAACTCATTTTTTTCAATTAGCTTATGAGTAATCCTGTTGTCCTGTCCCTCCGCAATTGTCTGTGAGCGCCATGAAACCGTTTGGTGACCGTGCGCGGTATAATGATTTTAACATAACATAACAATGTTAGCAGGGCATTGTCACTTAAGGAAAAAAACACGAGGCACAGAAAGATAAAGGGAGTTTGATCAAGATCACTCAGTTGAGTCATGTGTGGACAGTATTACCATATTTTACCAATGTTTGCCTCCTCGAAGTCCTGACCCGGTGTGTAATTCGGATTGCCAGATACCTGGCTATCCTCAGTTCCCTGGGCAGATCACGAGAGGGCAGATCGTGTTTTGGCCTCCCTGCTAATATGCCCAAAGGAACCAATTTGGACTTGGTGTGGCTTACATGAAGCCTAGTGTGTTCACCAAATTACGCCAGAACTGCCAGCATGATGGGAACAGAGTAACTTAAGCTTCGTAGGTTTATTAATGCATCATCCACGTAGAGGGACACCACGTGGGTGGCATCCTCAATCTGGATACCCCACCACCATCCTGAGGCGGTAGGCCAGTGGCTCCATAGCAACAGAAACAAGCATTGGCATAGCCAATAGATCTCACTTTTGGGACCTTCTAAGTATTTAGTTATGCAGCACAATATCCTTGGTGCAACAACATCAACTGTTGCGTGGCTAAACACTTATAAGGTCCCAAAGGCGAGACCTATTGGCTATGCCAATGCTTGTTATTTTTTGTTCTTGGGGGAAACCGGGCTAGTGCCAGGAGGGACATGGGTGAGTGGCAGGGAGGTGAGGAGTGAATGCCAGGAGGGGCAAGGGTGACTCTCAGGCCATGGGGGTGAAGGGTGAGCGCCAGAGAGGTGAGGAGTGAGTGCCAGGGAGATGAGATGTAAGAGTCAGGAGGGTCAAGGGTGAGTGCCACCGAGGGGAAGGGTGAGTGCCACCGAGGGGAAGGGTGAGTGCCGAGAAGGGGGAAGTATGAGTGCCAGGGATGAGGGGTAGCTGCCAGGCCAGGGGGGTGAAGGGCTAGTGCCACAGAGGTGAAGGTTAAGTGCCAGGTCAAGGGGATGAAGGGTGAGTGCCAGGGAGATAAAGGTTGAGTGCCATGGAGGTGAGACGTAAGAGTCAGGAGGGTCCAGGGTGAGTGCCAGGGAAGGAAGGGTGAGTGCAAGGGGTGAAGGGTAACTGCCAGGCGAGGGAGATGAAGGGCTCGTGCCATGGAGGTGAAGGGTGAGTGCCAAGGGGGCGAGTAGTGAATGCCAGGAGGGACATGGGGGAGTGTCAGGGAGGTGACAGTGGAGTGTCACGCAGAGTCAATGCTGAGTGCCAGAGAGGGAGAAGGGTGAGTGTCAGGTGCAAGGAGTGACTGCCAGGCCTGAGGGGTGAAGGGTGAGTGCCAGGGAGGTGAGGGGTGAGTGACAGACTGCAAACAGTAATGAGCTGGGGTCTGGAAGGAGGTGTGGAGATCATCACCCGGTGTTTGCCAGGCTGGGATGCACCAGTGCCAGGTCAGACTTGGGTGGATGCAAGAACCTCTGAAAGGCGGGTGCCAGGTCACTCGTAACCTTAGTACAGGAGTGGGGTGCGCAGGAGAGAGTAAAATCTTCAAACAAGAAACTATTCAAAATCCTGAATACTCCACTTTATGGTCTTGCAACCTCATGTGGAAAATAATTAGCAAATGAATGGGCTTCCGTAGCGGACTTGCAGCTTGTTACAGCAACTTTTTGAGATAAAGTTTGCATTGCAAATAAGCCAAAGCTAACACAATTTAAATTAGTAACGGTAAGATTCGCAATTAATTAGAGACAAGTTAAAAAAGCACCCCTGAATTGAACTGAGGATACAGAATAATAAAAATGGGGGCAATATTGGTCTCCTTTTCACAGCTGACAGCCAAAAAAACAGGGTGTTGTGGAGGACTCGGATTCTGGTGGAATCAGAACTTTTAAAAGAGTAAATTTTTCATAAAACGTTTTGTTGCGGTTCTGTGTGTGGTTGTGTTTCTTTGTGGGTGGTTCTGTGTGTTTGTCTGTGGTTGTGTGTGTGGTTGTGTGTGTGTGTGGTTGTAGGTGTGGTTGGTTGTGTGTGTAGTTGTGTGTGTGGTTATGTGTGTGGTTGTGGGTGTGGTTGTGGGAGTGATTGTGGGTGTGGTTGTGGGTGTGGGTGGGTGGTTGTGTGTGGGTGTGGTTGTGTGTGTGGTTGTGTATGTGGTTTTGTGTGTGTGGTTGTGTTTGTGGTTGTGTGTGTGGTTGTGTGAGCAGTTGTGGTTTTGTGTGTAGTTGTATGTGTGTGTAGTTGTGTCTGTGGTTGTGTGTGTATGGTTGTGTGTGTGTGTGAGGTGTTGTGTGTGTGGTTGGTTAGGTGTGAGTGTGGTTGTGTGTGTGTGTGTGTGGTTGTGGTTGTGTATGGTTCTGTGTGTGTGGTTGTGTGTGTGTGGTTGTGTGTGTGTAGTTGTGTGTGTGTATGTGTGAGTGTGTGTGTGTGTGGTTGTGCTTGCGGTTGTGTGTGTGGTTGTGGTTGTGTGTGTGGTTGTGGTTGTGTGTGGTTGTGGTTGTGTGTGTGTGTGGTGGTGTGTGTGTGTACGGTTGTGTGTGCGGTTGTGGGTGTGTGGTTGTGTGTGTGGTTGTGTGTGTGGTTGTTGTAAAGTACTCCTTTCTCCCCTTAATCACAAGCTGCAACAGGTGGAGGTGTATAAATGATGGTTTTATTTATTTAACAATGTTCTCAGAGCTAAAGGCGCCGAGCGTCTAACAATGACCGCTCCGGTCGCCAACTGCCGCTTTTCCCCGTTCGCGCCTTTCCCCTCGCTGTCTGTGCGCATGCGTGCGCTTCCTCTCTAGTCTATGGCGTGACGCGTCATCGCGCACACGCTCATAGACTATAGCGCATACCACATATCTCCCCCCTTTTATATAAACAACAAAACAATTTTTTTACTCATTTAGTTAAGAGTCCCAAAGCATGCGCAAGAGTCTATGGTGGGACACCTGGGGAGGTGGCTCCACACGCTAATGTCCATCCATCACAAAGTCTCTATAGCGAGAGGGCACAGTGACTGCCCTTCCGCTGCGGGTGTGTCTTACCGGCATGTTCTCTCTCTCTTCTGTCTCTCCTTGGGTCCTCTCATGTCCTCTCTCATCAGCCCGCTGCTCTGCATTCACCTGTGCGCCATCTCCATCGGTAGGCCTTGCTCCCAGGCCATCCATCTCAATGTCCTCGCCTACACCTTCCCCACCGTCTCCGGTGCTGTGCCCCCCTAGGGGTCTTTCTTCCTGTGAGTCCATCCGTCTCTCGTCTTCTTCAGACTTGGGCCAAACTACTATTTTATTGACTCTGGCCATGCGGTCTTGTGACCAGACCTTGCCGTCACTGAGAAGAGCCGCTCTTCCTCGTACCTCCTGAACTCGTAGGGGCCGGCTGAACTTGCTTTCTCCTTTCTTTTGTAGGGTAGGGAGTTTAACCCTGACCCATTCCCCTTCTTCCAGCACTGTTTCCTTTGTGTTGCGTCGCTTGTCATAGTGTGCTGCATAGATCTTCTGGGCCTTCTCCAAATTGTGCTGCACCACCGCTGGGGACCACTTGCTGGTGATGGTCTTCTCCCTCCATGCCACGTTGTCCCGGGTGAAGGGATGCCGTCCCCTCAGCACTTGGAACGGACTGTACCCCACCACAGAGGGCGTGATCCTGTAGGCCCATAGCATGCTCATTACTTCCGCTTCCCAATCCTTTCCTTGGGATATTGCTGCCTGAATGGAGCCCATGAGCACCCTATTGAACCTTTCTACCTGGCCGTTGCTTGCTGGGTGATAAACGGCCGTGTGTTTCACCTCAATTCCGTTCCTTTTCATATATCGTCCCCACTTGTCTGACACAAATTGAGGGCCATTGTCACTGAGAATGGACTTGGGTATGCCCTCACGAAGGAACACTGATGTCAGGAATCGCAAAATAGTGTCCGTGTCCATTGACTCCTGTATGTCCACTTCAGGCCATTTGGAATACTTGTCCATTATCACACAAATGTATTTGTTCACCCCTCTGCTGTCTAGGACAGGTCCCAGGATGTCTATAGCCACATCCTCCCAGGGGCCTTGCGGGGTGTCAAACTTCCCCAACGCAGGTCTGAGCGGGCGGAGCACTTTGTCCGCTCCTTGACACTGTCCACACTCCCGCACTTGTCTCTCTATGTGGGCATCCATTCCTGGCCACCAATACATCTGCTTGACCAACGCCTTGGTTTTCACTATGCCCAAATGTCCCTCATGCATCAGCTTCAACAGCCTGGGTATCAGTGTCATTGGAGGCACAACACGTTCTCCTCTGTACAAGAAAATTCCCGAATCACTCAGCGACAATTCCTCTCTCATCTCATAGAATCGTCGCACACCCTCCTTGAGCTTCTTTTTGTCCGGCCAGCCCGACGTGAGGTGTCTCCTAACTTCCACCTTCTCCTCATCAAGCTCGTAGGCCGCCTCCCATTCCTGCGCGCTAATCGACATCTCATGATCCTCCATGCTGGCCACCATCTCTTCCCTGTCCGGGGCCTCCTCCGGCGCCTCTTCCATCGCGGCAGCCCGGCTGAGAAAATCAGCCACCTTGTTCTGCGTGCCTGGGAGATATTCTACGTCGTAGGTGTAGTCCAGAAGTTTCAACGTCATTTTGGCGATTCTTGGGGTCGCAGTGTCATGGCCCGAGGACGTTAACACCTTGATGAGTGGCTTGTGATCCGTTTGCAGTTTGAATCTCGTGCCCCATATGAACTGCCGAAACCTGTGGAGGGCCCACGTGACCGCCAGCATCTCTTTCTCGATTACGCTGTACCGTTGTTCCGTCGGGGAAAGTGCACGGGACGCGAAGCTGATCGTTTCCTTGGATCCATCTTCTCTTTCCTGCGCCAACACCGCCCCTAATCCCTTGTCGCTCGCATCTGTCGTCACTATGGTCTTTCCGGTGGGGACATACCCCTGCAGAGGGATTGCTTGGCTGATGCAGTCCTTCACTGTCTCAAATTCGGATTGAGCCTCCGTGTCCCATTCGAATTTCGCATTGTTTCTGATCAGTTGTCTCATCCTGTAGGTCCGAGTAGCAAAGTGTCTGACAAACTTGCTGTAATACTCGGCCATTCCGAGGAATGACCGCACTTCCTCCTTGGTTGCTGGGGCCTTCGCGTCCCTTATCGCCTTCACATTCTGTTCTTTCGGTGAGATGCCGTGTGTACCAATTTCATGTCCTAAGTAGGTCACTGAGTGAGTCCCAATTCTACATTTGCTCCATTCTGCTGTTAAGCCTTTTCCTTGCAACACTCCCAGGACTCGGTGCAGTTTCTTGTCGTGCTCTCCCTTGTCGGAGCCCATCACCAAAATGTCATCTTGAAAATACTGCACCCCTGAGATGTCCTTAAACAGTCTGTGCATTAGTTTCTGAAAAACGGCCGCGGCGGACGCCAAGCCAAAGGGCATTCTCCTGAATTGGTAGCAGCCAAAAGGTGTTATAAAAGACGTGTACTTCCTACTTGAAGGATGCAGTTCTATTTGGTAATATGCTGACGTGAGGTCTATTGTGGAGAAGTGTGTTATGCCTTTTGTCTTCGCCAGCATCTCCTCGATCCTCGGGAGCGGGAATCTCTCCACAATAAGGTTTTTGTTGAGCTCTCTGAGGTCCACACAGAGCCGGACCTTACCATTTGGCTTCTTGACCACCACCAAAGGCGATAGCCATTCTGCGCTGTCCACTGGCTCGATGATGCCTTGCTCTTCCAATCTCAGCAATTCCTGTTGCACCGCTTCACTCGTGGATATGGGTATGTTTCGGACCTTATGGACAACTGGTACTGCCCCCTCCTTAAGGACTATTTTATGTACAAATTTGTCCAATTTGCCGACCGTGCCCTCAAAGACTTTGGGGTATGCTGCTTTCTAGTCCTCCTCCTTCGAGAGGGGCCATTCATCTGTCAACAGTATCTGCTCCTTCCCTCCTGGATTGAGTATGATGCCCAGGTCTCCTGCATCTCTCCATCCCAACACCGATGGACCCTTCTCCGCCACATATAGGGTGCAGGTGGCCGACCTCCCTCTGAACTCAAACACGAAGTCCCGGCACCCCACCAGGGGGATGGAGTTTTCTGTGTACGATATGGGTCTGATGTCCGGCGGCATTAAGTCGGGCCCCACCACCGGTGCGAAGTCCTCTTCCCATATCGATCTTTGCACGATAGTCCAGGGGGACCCTGAATCGACGGCCACGTGTACCTTCACACCCCCAATGAGCATGTCCGTGCGAGGTTTATCTCTTCGCTTCCCTGCTACATCCAGTACCTGATCCTCTATGCACAGAACCAGATCATCATCTTCTGGGTCTTCTTCCTCACTCACGTTTACTGTGGCGGAGTCGATGCACTTGACGGTGGATTTCGACCCCTTCTTCCGGCACACCTTTTCAAAATGGCCGGTCAGTCCGCAGAATGAGCACCGGGCGCGGAACGCGGGGCAACGTCTGTCCTGCGCCGTGTGCGCTGCACTGCCGCATCTGTAGCAAGCAAATTTGTTACCAGGACTGGAGCGGGCCGCCTGTTTTCCCATTCCTCTCGTGTCTTTCCTATGGTCTCCGTAATTGCCTTTGGGCTTGCTGGACTGTGGCGCCTCATCAATCTTGTTGATCATCTGCCTCGGTCCACCTTCCCTTTTTGCCGCGTCGGCACCTCTTTTAGACATTTCTGCCTTCTTGACCATCGCCACCACTTCCTTAAGGGACGTCTCGTCCATCGCCCATAACTTGTCCTGGACCGCTCTGCTGGTGGTATGCATCACGATTTGATCTTTGATGTATTCGTCCTGCAGGGCCCCATACCGGCATGTGATAGCTAGGCGTCGGAGTGCCGCCACATAGTCATCGATAGATTCTCCCGCCTCTTGTTTTCTTTGTTGAAAATTATAGCGGTCTATGGAGACACAAACCGCCGGGCGGTAGTGGCTGTCCAAGTCGTCCAGTGCATTCTTAAAGACATCTGTCTCCGCTGCACCTCTCTCCTTGGGTACTAGATTCTTGAACACCCTTACCCCTTCTGGGCCTAAGTTGTGGAGCAACAGTCTCTTTTTCCTTTCTGGTGTATATTCCCCTTCATTCTCATCTCCGAGGGCCTCTATGTAGTTGAGAAAATATTCTTTCCAGTCCTCCCATTTTAGTTGGGGTTCTCCTGGTCTGGGTAGGAAAGGGACGGGTGCCATCAGAGCAGAAGCTTGATTCGCCATTCTGACGTCCTCTCTAGGGTCTCCCTCCTGGGCCCTTCGTTGGGTATGCTCACCGGATGCCCCTTCACTCTCTGCCGTGTCGCCTCGGCCCCTTGGGCTACCTGGGGTATTGTCCCTCGCACTTTTCGCGGTTTGCTCGGTCTCCCCCCCGTCCTCTAGCTTGGGGGTGTCTCCCTTAGTTGCCAGGGTGCTAGCTGGGGGCCCCTGGTATGTTGGGCAGAACTGACCTGACTTTTGAGTTGGAATTAGGGTCTGTATCCTGTTGTTGCGCTGCTGCCACGCCTTTAGCTCTTCCTGAAGGTATCCTGCCTCGCTGGCTCGTGTGGGGGTTTGCAGGGGGGTCTGGTTATCTTCTCCTGCACCTGGTGGTGTTCAGATCCCAGCCTCGTCGCCACTGTAAAGTACTCCTTTCTCCCCTTAATCACAAGCTGCAACAGGTGGAGGTGTATAAATGATGGTTTTATTTATTTAACAATGTTCTCAGAGCTAAAGGCGCCGAGCGTCTAACAATGACCGCTCCGGTCGCCAACTGCCGCTTTTCCCCGTTCGCGCCTTTCCCCTCGCTGTCTGTGCGCATGCGTGCGCTTCCTCTCTAGTCTATGGCGTGACGCGTCATCGCGCACACGCTCATAGACTAGAGCGCATACCACAGTTGTGTGTGTGGTTGTGTGTGTGTGGTTGTGTGTGTGGTTGTGAGTGGGATTGTGGGTTTGTAGTTGTATGTGTGTGTGGTTGTGTGTGTTGTTTTGTATGTGTGATTGTGTGTGTGGTTGTGTGTGTGGTTGTGTGTGTGCTTGTGGTTGTGTGTGTGGTTGTGTGTGTGTGGTTGTGTGTGTGTGGTTGTGTGTGTGGTTGTGTGTGGTTCTGTGTGTGGTTGTGTGTGTGGTTGTGTGTGTGGCTGTGTGTGTGGTTGTGTGTGTGGCTGTATGTGTGGTTGTTTTTATTTTTGTGTGGTTGTCGTTGTGTGTATGTGTGTGGTTGTGTGTGTGTGTGGTTCTGTGTGTGGTTGTGCGTGTGTGGTTGTGTGTGTGTGGTTGTGTGTGTGTGGTTGTGGTTATGTGGGTGTGGTTGTGTGTATATGTGTGGTTGTGTGTGTGTGTGGTTGGGGTTGTGTGTGGGATGTTGTGTGTGTGGTTGTGTGTGTGGTTGTGTGTGGCTGTGTGCATGTGGCTGTGTGTGTGTGGTTGTGTGCGTGTGGTTGGGTGTATGTATGTGGTTGTGTGCTTGTGGTTGTGTGTGTGTGGTTGTGTGTGTGTGTGTGGTTGTGTGTGGTTGTGTGTGTGGTTGTGTGTGGATGTGGGTGTGTGGTTGTAAGTGTGTGGTTGTGTGTGTGTGGTTGTGTGTGTGTGTGTGTGTGGTTGTGTGAGTGATTGTGTGTAGTTGTGGTTGTGTGTGTGGTTGTGTGTGGTTGCATGTGTGTGGTTGTGTGTGTGGTTGTGGTTGTGTGTATGTGGTTGTGTGTGGTTGTGTGTGGTTATGTGTGTGTGTGGTTGGGTGTGGTTGTGCGTGTGGTTGTGTGTGGTTCTGGTTGTGAGTGTGTGGTTGTGTGTGTGTGGTTGTATGTGTGTGGTTATAGTTGTGTGGGTGTATTTGTGGGTGTGGTTGTGGGTGTGGTTGTGGGTGGTTGTGGGTATGGGTGTGGTTGTGTGTGTGGTTGTGTGTGTGTGGTTGTGTGTGTGGTTGTGTGCGAGTGGTTGTGTGTGTGTGGTTGTGTGTGTGGGTGTTCGTGTGTGTGGTTGTGTTTGGTTGTGTTTGTGTGTGTGGTTGTGTGTTCATGCTTCTGTGTGTGGTTGTGGTTGTGTGTGGTTGTGTGTGTGGTTGTGGTTTTGTGTGTGATTGTGTGTGTATGTGGGTTGTGGGTGTGGTTATGTGTGTGTGTATGGTTGTGTGTGTGGTTGTGTGTGTGGTTGTGTATGTGTGTGGCTGGGTGTGGTCGTGGTTGTTCATGTGGTTGTGGTTGTGTGTTTGTGGTTGTGTGTGTGTGTGGTTATGTGTGGGTGTGTGTGGTTGTGGGTTTGGGTGTGGTTGACAGGAACTACTTAGTACTATTGTTAATAAGTGTCTAGGGGAAATTAACGGTATTTTAAGTCTGAATAATGAGTCAGAATGGGTTCTGAATAATTTTAGTGGTATCAACTAAACGATAGACGCTATATTTACTAGGCCTGGCAAAGCGAAACCCAACCTTGCCCCGGGTTGGTTTGACCATACCTATACGGATGTATGACGGTACAACGCGTACCGTCCCAACGCATCCCTTTACCACGCATCCCTTACAACGCAAGTCGTTACTACGACTTGCGTTGGGGGGCGCGGATTTCGAATAGTATAATTTACTATTCTAACACCAGTCCCTGTGGACCCTAGGGAAGGTGTTTGGATAGTAAATTTACTATTTTTAATCCTTTAGCGCCCTCCAGCGCAATTTGCGTTGTAAGGGATGCGTGCTAAAGGTACCGCATTGTAAAAACTTTGTGGTAAACGATGTTTACCACCTATACGTCACTTTTGACCGAGTTAAAACAGGCACTAACGATAAAGCCAAGGGATCAGAACCTGATTATACAGCTGAGACTAGATTATAAACTTGCGCTGAAGCGTAGAAAGGTTGAGCTCCAACAGCAAGCTTGGGAAAATTTGATGCAGGATGTGGAATTGTCTAATTGCGCCCTTTTTTGGGCTACGGTTAACTCCCCATTTCTTAAAGATGACTCTATCCCTGTGCTTACCTCAAATGTTACTAGTGAGTCCTGGGTCTCCCATTTCTCGGAAATCTTTAAATACAACCATTTCTCCGGAACCAATTATAGCCCATGGCCAATTGTGCCCTTGGATATTAGTGTAGCGGAGGTGGAACTTGGAATTAGTAATAGTAAGGTGGGAAGGCCCAGGGGCCAGATGGGGTCCCTATCGATGTTTATAAAGCCGCCCCGTCCCTGTGGAGCCACATATTGACAATCGTTTTTAATGCCGCTGTGAGTAATGGGGCACCTTCCCGATCCACAAGAAGGGTGATAGGTGATACGTTGGATGTTAAGAACTACCGGCCTATATCTCTGCTGGACTGTTTTCTTAAAAAGCTATTATGTTTACCCACTTCTGCCCCAACTGAGTTAATACATCGAGAATTAGGGATTAGCTACCTGTCAGATTTGACGTCTCCAAGGCCCCTGTTATAAAGGATTGTCTCACATTGGACAACCATCATACGATTCCCTGGTTGAAATACATCATTCACAGTTTCCAGGAAATTTTTGATTTAAATATACTGGTTAACCCGCACGCTGCCGCTGATGTATCTAGAAGCGAGCTGAAGTCAACATTTCTACTGTATAGAGCTAGGATGCAGGCGGTCAGTACAGGACTATAGTCTTCGACTATGTTCTATAACAAATAACCCTGGGCGTAGTACGCGTAGTCACGCTACGCGAAGCTGCGCGAAGACGTTCTCGCACTACGCCAGCTTCGCGAGCATGCGTAGTAGCTTGCTGGTCACGTTCGCGAGCAGTTTTTTTTACTCGGGAGCGCGTTATGCGTGTTCGGGGCGCTGTCTGCGTGTTCGGGGGATTGTAGCGTGCGACCTTACCCATGTGGTGGGCTATGGGCGCGGCCATCTTGTTTTTTCAATTGTCCCGCCCGCTCGCGTCCCCTATTTCCTCTTCCGGGTCGCGTATAACGTGTTCGCGCGGTGCACGTCTTGTTCGGGAACACAACTACTTGTTCACGCTGACAAAGTGCGTGTTTGCGTGAAATTGCGCACGAACTTACCCACGTGGTCGCGATGGGCGCGGCCATCTTGTTTTTCACACTCTATGCTATGGTTCTGGGCCTAGTTTTCTATCCACCTTATATCTGTGCAATCTTTACCTATTTTGACAGTTTTTCTTACTTTTCTTACTTATCATCTATCTCGCTCTGTCCCTAAGTTTATATTTTGCATTTTATTTCTACTTTTTCACCTTTTTTTAAACTTTTCTACTTTTTTATTTTACTCCTACTTCTTCCTCCTAACTTTTTTTCCTTTTGTTCTTTCTTTTCCACCTCCACCCCAGAACCATGGCAAAGGGGAGCAGCAGAACCGGCTCGAAGGGCAAGGCGCCTGCGCCCAAGAGCCGGCTGCCTTGCGGCAGAATGCGACCTTCAGGGGTGAAGGCCCGGAATCTTTTCGGGGAGGCGGAGGTGGCCGCCCTTGTTTTTTTTATCGAGCGCCACCTCCCCTTGACCTTGGCAGCAGGCGGCAGGCCAGGCTCTGGTTACCTCCCAGAGGAGCGTCACCGCCGGTGGGCGAAGGTGCGCCGGGCAGTCTTCCGCCGCACGGATATCCGGCGCACCCACCAGCAGCTGGCCCACCGGTGGGCGACATTCTGGACAGGGAGCAGGACCTGTTAGACCTGCTAGGTGTCGAGGTCGTGGGGCTTGGTGAGTAGCTAGTAATATTAATATATGTATATATAGTAGTATAAGTATTGTGTATAATTCTTGGATGAATAAGTAACACGATTACTTGTGCGCTTAGTTACATTGCAGATCAATTCCGTCTCAAAATCTTCTGTTACCGTATGCCACAGGTGCTGCTCGCTCGCCACTTCTCTTACTGGTTTGTAACTGTGCGCTAGCTTGGGCTGGTGATTATTGATGTTAGAGTTAACTTTAGAGAACTGAAGTTAGTTAATGCTATTGCTAGAGTCTAGTCCGTACATTGTCCTTTAGTGAAATAGTGGTGGATGGATAGTATTAGTTCATATTTTCTTAACGGTCTGCATGACGCGGTGCCTCCTCTGTCACTGAATGCTTAGTTAGTTCTTATTTATCCCACCCCTCCATAGAACCCGTTTGCAGTTTGTTTACTGAGTGGTAGGCTTAGCAGCAATAGCATTGTCACGTCAGTCAGTAGCACTTCATATGACGCAAGCAACAAACAATTTTGTGTATGCACAAATGTATGCATGTGTCCTACTCCTCCATCTCATCTATGCATGTTTGCGGGCAAAAATAAAATGGAAATGCCGACTTACTGAACAATTGGCCCGGCTGGATTCTGGAATAGGTGGTGTAGGTCAGGAGGTACTGGCTTCGTTAGTATATTCTGCAATCACAATGTTTATGGAACATTTGATTAGTGTTCTATAAGTAGACGGTCTGTGAATCCTGCAAGCCAGTAGTCATTTAGACTTCGAATTAAATTGTATTGCAATTGTTGTTTCCTAAAATGTTTGAGAGGATTTTTGAATGATGTATTTGTTTCACAGCACTCAATGTTTCTCTTTCTTTATTATTTCTTACATGATCAGCACCACCCAGGGGCACGAAGACGGGGTCCGAGTCGGCGGGACAACCACCAGAGGAGCGCTCCTCTACCGAGAATCCTGCTGCTGGCCCCCGTAAGTCCTCCAGTGCTTATATTATTATGAATTATATTTCCCTAACTTTTTAACGCACCTTATTGTTTCAAACCTATTAAGCCTCCTTCCTAATTAAATGTTAGCTAAACCTTCTTTGGTCTTCAATTTGTTTTCCAAATTTTGGGTATCTAATGCCATCCCTGACTAGTTTAAATTCCTTCAAACTGCCTCTGCCCGATGACTCTTTGTGCTACTACTATTAGACAGTCTTTAGCCAAGCTTGCCCTGTTGGCCACCCTTTAGTTAAGGTATTCTTTTCTTTGGAAGAAAGCTGTGATAGAATAGCTGTAGCCACTGGGTCCACTCCTGTCTTTTGCGTTGTCATCTGTAATCTCTAGTCTTTGTCAATTCCCACCCCAAAAAAGCGCAACCAGATGTTTGCCTACTAATTTTTGTTAGGTTATTATACTACTACTACTGTTGCAGTTATTCTCTGCACAGGCACATACAGAACTATGCACAAGAAAATAGGATGTTGGTGATAGGCAGGTTGGACCTTACTTACACCCTAGTCACAGAACTCAGTCAGAAGAACCCACAATTCAACGACAGTCTACCTACCTAAGTGTCTCAGTCATAGTCATTTGTCCCAATCCGTCCCGACCCCCACAAGAAGATAGTTAGATATACCCAATGATTTTCTTACACAACCCAGAACAGAAGACCACCCTTTCGCTCACTCACTCGTTTAAGTCAACAACACCCCAGACACTCAAAATATACCACAGAGTCTATGTGCAAGTTCAAAAACTTTATTTTGTTAACAACAAGCTTTGTATTGTTGTAACTTGTAAGTTGTTCCATGACAAACATCCAGCTCCACCATGCACAATAAAGAAGATTAAATACTATACATTTTTGTACAACTAGTGCACGATAGAGAACTGTGGGAATTGTGGGAGACCCCTCACCGTTGAACGTATACTGGTTACACATGCCTCTTTCGAAAGCTCTGCTAATCTCTGGTTCGTAGAAGGGAATCTTCTCATCTTGCTAGGAGAAAAATGTTGCACGTTAGACAGTGAATAACTATGCCAGTTTATAGCAGTCATGCCAAAAAAGTGTAACATTATGGATAAGCAAAAGGGATTAACAATACTGTAAGTAAGTAAATCAACCTCTTTAGTTGTATGCAACACTCATGTGGCCTCAAAGGTGTCTTTCTTACTGCAACAAGCTGCAAGGTAACAACATGGGCAAAACAGTAGACCCGGATCATTCTAAAATGGTTACATGGCTCAGGCTAACGTTCCAAAGACTAGAGTAGGAGTAGAGATTAGATGACCCTAGGGACCATCTAATAAAGTAAAACTAAACTCTGTCTAATGACTGCTGTACAGTAGTACGCAATTTGGACTAGTCACACTTACAATGCTTTATGTTGTACGTAACTGTATTTTCAATCTTCCTTCCTGGTGAAGTACAACTAGTAAAATAGGGGAAGTTGTGCAGGCATCTCAAAAGGTGTACTTGCTTTTATAGGTGCACAATCACTACCAACGACCAGTGCCACTGCCGACGGGGCCAGCGGCGATACTAATGCCACCCAGGAGGGGTCAGTGGCTGCGGCACCTGCAGTAGCAACAGTGGGGGAGGAAATTTCAGCGGTGGGCGGTGGTAAGTTATATTCATTACTTATTTGCATTACTAGGTGGAAGGGGAACATTTCCCTCACTGTGCTATGAGACTTATTAAGAAAGTATGAATTTGAAATTGTACTGGACAATATACAATGGTTGAAGAAGACACCCTTTGCAGCATTACCTGCGTGAGTTGAGTAAACAAGGCCTCTTCTATCAGACTCCAACTCAGCTGTGAAAGTTATGGAGAAGACTAAAAATCAGATCAGATGACCTTGAGGGATGTGTTGAACAAAAAGGGAAAGAAGTGAACTAGGGAGGAAGGAGGAAGGACGAAAGACCATAGAAGGATACTTTGGAAGGTTAATGCACGTGGCTGATATGAATCCGATGCATGGGTTGTTGAAGGATGGGTAGAACTGGAAGGTGAAAGAGAAGATGCATGCCTGGTTGGGCAAAACAATATGGGTGCATGGATATAGTGGATAGCAAGAATCATGAGCGGGGTTTGTGACAATGAAACCCAAGGCAAGGAAGGAGTGGACGCATGGGTGGTTGTTGGTGAAAGTGAAACCAGCTAAGGCAATAATAAAGAATGGTAGACATTTATTTTTATTGGTTATTTTTCCCCTAAATGTATTGTATTCATCAAAGGTGGAGACTGTCACTGGAAGCAGAGTCTTACTTTGAAAATATAAAAGGAGATACAAAAAAGACTGGTGTTCTTCTGTGTACTCAAGTCCACCCATAGTACTAGGGCCAGTATAATGCCAGAAAAAACTTCAACAAAAGTTACAGGCAGGGGAAGCAGGAGGATATATTAGATAGATACTAACAGTTGCCACCATTTGTATGTACTGCGCTTGGTAGGGCTACTATGCCACTATGTGTTAAATTAATTTGGAAGAGTTTGTTACAATTCTGTTCCTTTTTTTATAGATACTCATACTCCTTCCCACAAACCATCAAGGAAGGAGTTGGCAGCCAGGGCCCGGCAAAGGAAACTGCAGGCCATTGTTGAGGAGTACCGCCGGCTGGTGGCTGAGGCCGAGGAGGAGGAAGAGGCAGCAGCTGCTGCTTCTAACAATGCCCCAGGCCCCAGCCAGGCCCCACCTGCAGGAGTACGGCGCCGTGGTTAGGCATCCGCTCACCGCCGGTATGTAACAACATCTGCCGCCCCCCCACATGGATGCAAATGTAGGTGCCGTGCATTTCGGCAAAAGATTCTCCACCGGGTGTCAAAAATGGAGGATCAATTAGAGGAGCGTGTGAAGATATTGGTGGACAAATACCTTAAAGCCCGCCGATTGTGATGGACCCTGATAATTTGCCCCTTTTTTAATACTTTTGTTGGTGGGTGGGAATTGGGTGTTGGGGTTAACTTATTTTTGTGGGATATTCTTTGGACTTGGACATTGGTTGGGGTTAGGGTGGGGATAGGAGAGGACCAGGAGGATATTTTTTTATGTACATCAATAAATGTTATTTATTTTCAACGTACACATATGATGTTGTTTTGTGGTGGGTTACTGTTGTACGTCACAAGGTTTACTCTACATGCAGGGCAGCGGCCAGTGTTTGATTGAAATAATTATTAATTGACCACATGTAACAACATCATGCCAACAGATAGATGCGGTACCCCTCACTGAGTCATATTTGTCCTATTTGTACTACCAGTCTCTCCTCCATTATACCTCCTAGCAAACTTCTCTTCTTACCTGTGATTGATGATGATTAAGTTTGGCACTGCAAGCAAAGCCTAGTGGTCTGGAAGAGGAGCTCGTCCTCAAACCCTGGTGGTTCTTCCGACAGAAGTAGGTCCTGTAACCCACTAATTATTTCTTCCGACTCGCTCTCCTCGTTCAGCTCTGATTCACGTTCTTTGTAGTCTGATGGTATCAAGTGCTGATTCATTTTTATCATGGTTAACCTCTCCACGCTTTTGGGCGTGAGACTGGTCCTTTTCACAGTCACAATGGCACCAGCAGCACTGAAAACACGCTCAGAAGAGACACTTGCAACAGGGCAAGCTAGATACTTTATCGCCAGCCTGCTGAGCAGTGGCCATTGGCTTCTTGTCCTATACCAATACACCAATGGGCTTTGCTCCATGAACACCTCTGTTGTGTCATCCAGATAGGCCTGGACCAACCGCTCAATGTTCATTGGTGCTTGGGTTTGCTCGTCTTCTTTTTGCTTTGCGACAGCAACGGACTTACCCATCTCTTTCTGTAGAAACCAAGCAGCTATTTTTTTGCTTGTGTCTGATGAATCAGATCCTGTTGGTGCGGTTGTTGTTATTGTTTGTGTTGGTGACTGCTGGGAAGCAAACACACTGCCTGCATGCTGTGAAGAAGAACTTGACTCTGTAGGATGCTCAGTAGTACTTGCACTGTCCTTGGCTGGCACTGGCAGGCCTCTAATTGAGAGCCGTTCGTTTTCTAAATCAGTGGCTTCCTCGGCTATTACAGTTTTGTACTTGGCAACATCCCCTTCTGAAAAAGGAATTACTGCATTACTGTTCACAAATAATTTGTACCGTGGATCTAAAATTGTGGCAGTAATGTAATGTTGATGTGACACAATCTTATTTTGAATCCTTGTATTCTGAGATAAGCGGCCGGCTAAGGACTTTGCCAAATTACATGCTTCAAGTTTTCCTTATAAAGGTAAGACAGTATCCCAGAAGGTATAAATTTCAAGACAATTTACACAGTATGCAGAAAGCATTACATAAGGTACTGAAAGGAGACACCTATTCAAATAGTTTTAGAAAAAATAAATTTTTAGTTATTTTATATTCAAGCAACAATTTTTTGGAAACATAAAGTTGAATACAGCACATAAACCAAACTTCAGGGTGACAACCCAAAGAAAAACTTGGTGCACAGTATATACAAGTGAAAAGTGGCGACTCAAGTGAGAGCGTGTGCAGCGGCGGACGGCGCAAAGTGAGCAAGGTGCAGTATAAACAGTGAGTAGCTCAACAGTGACATAAAATCAGTGACAATCTATAATGCAGTCTATAATTGCAAGGAAACAATTGGGGTCACAATATTATGCGCCTGAAATTTGCGCTGGAGGGTCGACTGGGATACTGTCTTACCTTTATATTTAGCACCCCTATCCCAATTGGTTTATGGGTTATACTCCTGTTCTTTTTATAAGTTTTCCTTCAACACCTTCGTATGTTTCAGACACCACCTTCAGCTCTTGCTCCAGCATGTACAACAATGGGATAGCTTGGCTCATAGTACAGTCCTCCCTGCTGACTGCACGTGTGAATACCTCAAAAGGAAGTAGCATCTCTGTCAGGCATTTAATGAGGTCCCATTGCGACATCTCAACTGTCATGGCTCTAATAACACCAGTTGGATCCCCTGATCTTCTTGTCATGACATAAGCATTAAGTGGTATGTACTGCTCAAACAGCCGATCAAGCATGTAATAAGTAGAGTTCCAACGTGTTGGTACCTCCTGGATGAGTGCTTTCACTGGCATTCTATGCTCACGTTGAATGACCCGTAGCTGCTTCCGGGCTTTAAAAGAATGATTGAAATGCGTGCAGATTCTTCTGCAAATGGTAAGTAAGCTGCTGACTTTGCTTTCACTTTTCAGAAAGTCTTGAACCACAATGTTAATGCAGTGTGCCAAACACGGGACCCTAAAATAGCCACCATCTTCCATGGCCTTAACTATATTACTGCCATTGTCCGTGGCAACAAAACCAATATTGAGGCCTCTTGGTCGCAGCCATTCAAAGACCTTGCTGTTGAACTCATCCAAAATGTTTGCTGCAGTATGCGATGTCTCCATAGCAAACATGGCTACAGTAGCATGTTTGCGAGTATCATTAAAAATCTCAGTAGTGTCAATGCCTGTGGATATCTTGTCTCTAACACCTGTAAAAGAGATCCAGTGTGCAGTGAAGCACATGTAGTGGCTTGGCTACTGGTCCACATGTCTGTTGTCAGGTGGATACTATGCACAGCACTCTGCTGCAAGGCTTTTCCAAGCAATTCCAGCACGTCGTGGTGTAGTGCTGGAACAGCAACTCTAGCAAAATAGTAGCGGCTGGGAACATTCCATTTTGGGCAGAGTGTTGACACAAATTCCAGGAAACCCACCCCTTCAAGAAAAGAAAAAGGGAGAAGGTCCAGAGCTAACATTTTAGCAAGTTTAGCATTGTACAAACGTGCTATTGGGTGGTTGCGCTCATACTTTCCCTCCTGCCTAAACATGCTAACAATGGTACGCTGCTTGGTATTTCTTTCTGTTGTGCCCGATGCTGTCATTCGCGTCGCAGACTTTGCACCCGTACTCCTTGGTGTCTCCGGGTTACTCTTACTCTGGTGCCACAGAGATGTTGCTGATGCGGAGGATGTGGGATCTACCACTGCAGTGCTGGGGAGTCGGACAGGGGTACTTAGTGTACCACTACCAGATAGAATGTCTCCCTCTTCTTCCAGTTCGACCTGTGGACCTTCTACTGCTTCCCCACCAACAATAATGGTTCCTGCTTTTATGAGACGTAGGTGGTCCTCCCACTTGATTGCGTGGTGTTTTTTCATATGGGTCATTTGGCCTCCGGTACCATAGTTTGTACCAAGCTTACCACGACTAACAGAGGAATGACAAATGGAGCATATAGCAATGTTCTCCTCATTTGCGCTAACTGTAAAGAAGTCCCACACTGGGGAGCTGAACTTTTGTCTCCTGCTAGAGGTACCACTTCCAATGCCGGATGATCTGGAGGTTGTTGTGTGGTGAATTTCACCATGTGGCTGCGCAGTAGTACCACTACCTACTTCTGCTGAGGTGGAACTTGTGCTGGATGTAGGACGCTGCCGGCTGTGTGCAAATGTAAAAATGGAAGCTGGAGGTAGTTTTGGTGTGGCCTGTGTTGGTGGTATGCGTGCTACATCCCTAGTTGCAGCCATTCTTGTTAGGGTTAAAATGTTGGTCTCCATGTCCTCAGGGCCGGGAGTAATGCTTGTGATGACTGGGTCTGACTCATAATCACCATCATTATCCGGCTGGTCAACATCGCACTCCATAAGTGGTAGGCTTCCTGGAACCTTCCTTTTCCCTAGCCTGGTCTTCTTGGGATGTCTCTCCCTCTCATGCTGAGATTGTTGTGGCTCCCAATTGATATCAAGATCATCAGAAGGGATGCTTGGCGAAGAACTCAATGGACTAACCCTCCTTTTCCTTGGTGGGGGATTTGGAAAACAATAGATCTCCTGCATGAGGTGCTGCCTCGTCTTCTTGCTCAGCATCAGGCTCAATTTCCTGAACTGCCCCGACTTCGGGAGGAACAACATCTACTATTGCCGGTGGTGGTTCTTGAACAACAACTATTGCAGGCGGTGGTTGTGGTTGTTCTTTTCGTTGAGCATCTACTATTGCGGGAGGTGGTTGTTGAACAACTACTATTGCGGGCGGTTGTTGTGGTTGTTCTTTTCGTTGAGCATCTACTATTGCGGGAGGTGGTTGTTGTTGAACAACTACTATTGCGGGTGGTGGCTCAGGTTGAACATGTACTATTGCGGGCGCTGGTTGTTGTTCACCACTTTCTGCTGTGTTCCCTCTTGCGTGGAATGTGTACTACTTTGAGATAGCGAGAAGTTCAGCTCAGGCTCAGTATCACTGCTTTCCACCATTAGGCTGGCTACCTCTTCCCCACTCATCTGCTTGGGCCTGGGTTGGTGGATTGGGACCACTGATGCGGATGTGCTGGCCCCAGCTTGGACCCCGGTCACTGCTGCTGCAGGCGTACTTTTTTTTTACCTAAAAAGGTTTTCGGGTCAACGCCAGACTTAAGTGTCACTTCCTTCTTCTGTTCTTCCTTCTTCTCAGCTACTTTCTTGGTCTTGGAGGACCTGGTACCTGCTTTCTTTGGGCCCATCTTCTTCAGATGTCAGCAGCAGCACTCAGTTGCACAAGTTGCTGAGAATGATGTCTGGTCAGGTTAGTCACACCACACGTGACATAGTACAGAAGGACGTCCGTCTGGCAGTAGAACAGGCGATGAATGATGACACCTCCTCTTCAGCACCTACAAGCAAAGAAGGCAGAAGTTAGTTAACAACATCAGTCGAATGTGGATTTTTTTAGCTTTAATTTTAATTACTACTAGAAGTATTAGTACAACCAGTAAGAGTAAGAATAGCAAAGAACTAAAAAGCTAATGTAGTGGAAGTGAAACTTGTTTATCCTTAATTTGTGCATCATTTCGGATGGATGCAGCATCAGTGACCTGCAGCAGATAGCAATGGGGATGTGAACAGTAGTAAGTCAACAGGAACAATGGCAAGACACAGGCCAATTTGTCAAAAACAAAACAGCACACTACTACTACCACCCCAACTCCACATGGGCACTCTCATCACAGGTACATGGGTAAAGGGCAAAGGCCAGAAAACAATAAAGTCACGCAGGCCTATATCCCTCCCTATATGGCCAGAAAAAGGAGGATGCCTGCATCACAGCTTAATGCGAAAAAGAACATCCCCATGGCTACAAGGTTTGAAAGTTACACAACAACACAAACAACAAAGGCATTTAGAGTTTTTTTCACCCAAACAAATAACACCACAAACACCACATTTGTAAATTCAATGCATTGCCACCCATGCCCTAAATATGTTAAATTCAACAGACAAAATGGACAACGCTACATCAATCATCCTGCTGACTATCTCTGGGACTCTAGGCCTACTGGCAGAAAAAAATCACACAAGTTTGTAGGCCTGCGGCAAAAATACTAAACCACGATGGAAGGTCACACAAAATGGCCGCCCCCACATGGCCTGGCCACCCACAAAAACATGAAAAGAAAGAGAAGACAGACAATACATTCCTATGGCAAAAGGACAATGGTTGGCTGCTTGACAAAATGGCCGCCAAGCCGCCCACATGGTCAGGCCACCCTCAAATAATAACAAAGTACATAGAGGACAGAAACAGTAAGTGGTCCATGCTCCAAAAACTACAAGCAAATGACAACCTGAGGAGTTTCTTTTAGCAAAATGAACAGCATCTACATTTTCGAGAACGTTTTAGGCAACTCGGGAGATATAGCTCGCGAGAATGCAAATTCGGCGTGTTCGGCAGCGCGAACTGTACAAAACGTCTTTATCGCGTGCCCGAGCACGCACATTGAGCGCGCGAAGAAGACAAAAACTGTATGGTCGCGTTGTAGCACTGTGCAAAGTTACCAAAACTACGCAAGCTGAATTCTAGGGTTACCTAGTGCGCATATTATCCAACACACACCCAAAACCTGCAATTCAACACCAAAAAAACATTTTGCTAATCAATCCAAAGCCATCCATGACCTATGATGTAACACTTACAACTTAAACACCCAAAATCAGTTGAACAACTTTCATGCACCCACATGATGAGGACTCTAGTAGTACCCTTGGGCCTACTGGCAGAGTAGGCCACAAGCTTGGAGGCCTATGACAAAAAAAAACACAGTGGCTCCAAACACAAAATGGCCGCCCCCACATGGCCTGGCCACCCACAAAAACATGAAAAGAAAAAGAAGACAGACAATACATTCCTATGGCAAAAGGACAATGGTTGGCTGCTTGACAAAATGGCCGCCAAGCCACCCACATGGTCAGGCCACCCTCAAATAATAACAAAGTACATAGAGGACAGAAACAGTAAGTGGTCCATGCTCCAAAAACTACAAGCAAATGACAACCTGAGGAGTTTCTTTTAGCAAAATGAACAGCATCTACATTTTTTGGAACGTTTTAGGCAACTCGGGAGATATAGCTCGCGAGAATGCAAATTCGGCGTGTTCGGCAGCGCGAACTGTACAAAACGTCTTTATCGCGTGCCCGAGCACGCACATTGAGCGCGCGAAGAAGACAAAAACTGTATGGTTGCGTTGTAGCACTGTGAAAAGTTTCCAAAACTACGCGAGCTGAATTCTAGGGTTACCTAGTGCGCATATTATCCAAAACCTGCAATTCAACACCAAAAAACATTTTGCTAATCAATCCAAAGCCATCCATGACCTATGATGTAACACTTACAACTTAAACACCCAAAATCAGTTGAACAACTTTCATGCACCCACATGATGAGGACTCTAGCAGTACCCTTGGGCCTACTGGCAGAGTAGGCCACAAGCTTGGAGGCCTATGGCAAAAAAAACACAGTGGCTCCAAACACAAAATGGCCACCACCACCTGGCCAAGCCACCCACAGAAAGTAAATGAACTCAAGCAGGCCTACACTAACTACATGAACTACTAGGGTTACCTAATTTTAGAAAAAAATTTAATTCCACTACAACAGAGTATGCAATTAAATCCAATGCCACAGACACAACAGAAACATGGGTGGACCCTTGGGTACCTCTAGGCGTACTGGATGAAATTTCAAACACATACAACTTGGCCCCTCATGAAAGTACAGGCCTCCCTCAATAATAATTTTTAAGAAAGATTGAGAAGCACAGAAAACTGTAGTTAAAAAAACCCCAAACAAAACAAACATTTACAGTACACCAATTCTCAATTCTCAAACTTACTTGTAAAAGAAAAGTTCAAATCCAAAATTCCTCAATAAATCCAATTAAATGCTATGATGCAGCAGAGATACACAAAGAGTGATCCTTCCAGCTCTAAATCCAAATGAAAGTGAACAACACCACATGGACAAAGCACTTGGAGGAGCCTGGTGGACAGGAACAGGAAGTTGGAGACTCAGGGGCACTTCCTTTCTCTTGAAAACAAGAGTAGAAACAAAAAGAGGACTCCTAGCCCAAAAAAATACAGCCAAATCACAATCTGAGGGGTTAAATGAACATTTTTGAGAAGATTTTAACATGCTCGGGAGATATTCTGTGCCAGATTGCAGTTTCTGCGTGTTCGGAAACGCGATCTTACCAACATGGCGCTGCAAGGAGGCTCGCACGTCCCAATGACATGTTCGCGCGTCCGAATGACGTATTCGCTTTCTCAAAGTTGCATGGGATTGTGCGGCCGGATTCCAAACATCGTAGCGAACGCGACCGGGAGAGAAAAGCGAGAAAGCGAACGCAGAACCACGGTAAGTCATTACCGCGCACGCGAGAATGCTATTGAGCGCGCGAGGAAGAAAAACTACTACGCTACGCTGTTGATTGCAAAGTAGTCGACAACTTTGCGCTCGCCACGAAGTGCGAAGTTACCGAAAATTCGCAAACTCCGCGAACGGAGCGTAGTTCTCCGCCCAGGGTTAATAACAAACATATTGTTAATGAAGGTTTCCAATTATATTTAACCCAGGTGACCCGTCCCTTTCATAGATTTTTATTCACCAGGCTTAGATTTGGGCTGGTACATTACCTGGTGGCTCTTCCCAGCCTTAATAAACACCCGGTCGGACCTTGCCCCTGTGATGGTTTATCAAAGCAGAGCACAATGCACTTTCTTTTGATATGCAATCTTTACTTGAACTTACGCGTCGTATATTTAAAACCGATGTTTATTTAATATGGAGTTCGTTCTGTAAATGATGCAATGAAAATGATTTTTAACATGCAGTATTCGGATGTTTGTTTTTTTACAGCCACCTTTCTTTGTAAATCTATTAATGCTAGGAAAAGTATGTATGTGGGTGTGTGTGTGGTTGTGTGTGGTTGTGTGTGTGTAGTTGTGGTTGTGTTTGTGGTTGTGTGTGTGTGGGTGTGTGGGTGTTTTTGTGTGGTTGTGTGTGGTTGTGGTTGTGTGTGTGTGGTTGTGGGTGTGATTGTGTGTGTGGGTGTGGTTGTGGGTGTATTTGTTGCGGTTGTGTGTGTGGTTGTGTGTGGTTGTGTGTGTGGGTGTGGTTGTGTGTGTGTGGTTGTGTGTGTGTGCATAGTGTAATCCATGAAAGTTGCGTGTTGGGAGCAATTAAATTAGGCCTGATACCAATTTGTATAGTTGGTAGGCATTGACGAGTAGAGTAAATACGTGGTCGTGCATGGAAGAGACTATAAAGTTTGAGCCCAATAAGTTTATTCATAAGACTAATAATAATAGGACTATTTTGATGGAACTCGAAAAAGTTTGCACACCCTGGTAATTTATATTTGGATTCAAACGAAAGTGACAGTGATCGGACGGAGGCAGAGGGGAAAGCATGGGAAATAAAAACAAGCAACTTAATGACCCGTGACGGAGGAGACTGATGGCCGCTGCATGCGTGCACGCCTGTGTGAACGCAAGCGAGTAGCCAGCCAGTACCACTTTGAAAACTCACCTACTAAATGTCTCGGCCAGAACAGCGCATGTATTGGATCAGGCGAGACCTAAAAAGCAATGGGGACAATGGTAAGAGGGACATGGTACAGCTCCCTTGTGGTGGTGACAAACAAGACAAATCCATTTTACACAATGGTGTTGCTTGGGAAATAAGGAGTGTTGGAAACAGAACTTCCTCTGGCCAGTTTTACAGAAAGAATTTTGCATCAGGGCACAAATGACAGAATGATTTTCTTAATTACTGCTACACCTATGCACCATAAAAAAATATTTTTGGTTCCCATTTAGGGGGTTTGGGAAATTTGCAGAGTTTGCTTTAGCATAATGCATGAAATGTGGGAAAAATACACATAATTACACAAAATGCAAATCTATTAGTTAGTGTTGTATTTTAGGGTGAAGTGCGTCCTCACATCAATTTGACGAAAGTATACTTTTTGCGCAAAACAAATCAGACAATACACAATTGCATCCAAAAACACGGCTGCTCACATTCTGGTTGACTGCATCACCCTCGTGCTCTGTCACTATAATTTTGCAGTGAATGGTAGCATAAATACGCAATGTGGCTTCACGGTGGAATTTCAGCTAAGGGTAAAATCTAACTCCCCAAAATTAGACTAATTAAACCGGCATGAAATAGATTTCACCTGGGCATAGTTGTAATACATATTTTAGTCACTACATCTCAGTCAATGGAACACCAATAGGGCGAATTGATTTTGCTTTGACTGCCAATAGTGTGCGATAAAGTGCAGCAAACTGATTTTGCCTTGAACTCCGCGCTGTCGTTTCACGTTTGAAAATGAGGACCCGTAATTTCTTTAAATTGCTTAATATGAAATCAACTTGCCCTATGTTTTCCTCTAGAGGAAAACTACTTTTGGCCAAATAGTAGTTACACAATTCCCTTTGATAGACGCATTCCAAATGATACAACTAGATTTGCGCTGGTCTATCTGCACCACTAAATACTTTGTAATACGGTTATCTTCTGCCAATTGTAGGTATTCTTCCACGAGACACAATGAACGAGAGCTTGTGCATTGCTTTCAATGTAGCTTTGAGGATATTCAGAGTCGAGTGAAAAAGCCAGATGCTCCAGAAGTAAAAAAATAAATAGATGCTCGAGCCACATTTAGTGCTTACGTATGATGGTCAGATTATGTTCCTTTCCACGCTGTGGTGTGGTAAACTAAATTTTAGTAAATCATTTGAATGCATAGCCTATCACAGGCCTTCCAATGTGTTAATTTTTTTTCGAACACTTTTCTGGTTAGAAAGGCTTCAGAGCCTGCGAGGCAGACTTCGGTGGGCAATTAATAGAGCGTCCTTCTGTTGGGGCCAGTGCAGTGGTAGTGAAAGCACTCAGTAGCAGCAAGCGCTATGTCAAAATGCACTATTGTTATGAGGAGGGGGTCAATAATGATTATGCAATAAGTAAGAAAGCGCTGATCTTTAAAGCCATGTCTCCGTCACTCTGCAGGCACTGCGTAACTACACTACGAGTTGTGGGAACACAGGCAGTGCCATCAGTGGGATGCGGTTATAATACTGCAGGCCATGGGGGGTCTCTCTGGCAACTTGGTGTGCCATGGGGGCTTCAAAAATCTATGTTCCTGTTTCCCTTTACTCTTTTCTATCCTCCTGCCGTCCGCAGGTCTGATAATTAAAGAAGCACTGGTGATAGTAGCAGGCATTGACAGCACCACACAGCCCCATGACGCGTGCCACCCTATGCCAGTGCTGAATTTATATTCGGAAACACGCAGTGGCGGCTCGCGGGGGGGATGTCGCGGGGGGATGTTATGGGGGATATGTCGCGGGAGGGTCACCCGGGGGTTGGGGCGGGGTGGGGAGTTTTAAAATAAAATAAAAATCCCTACCTGACCAGGTCTGCGCTGCCTCGGGGCCGTTGGCACCTTCAGGACAACGGCCGCATCACTGCTGGCAAGTTCCAAACCCTCTCAGCCAATCCTGGCTCTCCAGCAGCAGATTGACTTAGGGCACGGTTACGCTCTGCCCTACTGCCCATTAGGAGACCGAGGTTTGAGCCTTTGCTCAACCCTCGCTCTACTAATGGGCATGCGCCAGCCACAGCAGACACTTATGCGCATGACTGGGCACGGCGTAAAAATTTGCAGACCTTTCCCACTCTTGCGCACTTGTGCTGCTGCCTGCTGCCCCAGGTCTGACAATCATGTCAGTCAACATGACACCGGATGCCCACTCCCTTCAGACTCTGAAGGGGGTGGCGGTCTGACGTCATGCTGACTGACATGATTGTCAGTTCTCCCTCGGCGTCTCTGAACTTAAGTAAACTGAGAGTTTACTTAAGTTCAGAGACGCTGAGGGAGCTGTGGGCGTGGGCGGATTGTGTGGTAATGCCCCAGCGCCCTAATGGACGCACCGCCACTGCCAGAAACAATGTTCAACCAAATCCCTTTCTGATACAATTGAGCTGAGCTTAGGGAGAGTTGGGATAAAAAACCATAAAGAAGAGATATGAAACGAGAAAACATGAGAGTGGAGGTTCTTTTCTAAGGGATTGCTAGAAATGAAGAAGGTTCTTAAATAGCAACGTACCACACTAGCTGCTAAGATTCTTCAGTGTGCTATCGTCCATTTGGCAAAGTTATACACAGCACATATGGATATAGAGCCGACCAGGACTTTTGAGGATGGAAAAATTATGTTTATAGTGGTTCCATTCCAAATATTTTAAATGGCCTGTGTGCTGTTTCAGTACAGCTGGTATTAATATTATTATTTATTTTTTTGTATAGCACTTAACTCTCTCGCTGCTAGGCTTTTTCTTCCCTGTGCTAAGCCTTTTTTTGTGGCAATTTGGGGTAGTTCACGCTTAGGCCCCTGTAACTTTTTGTCCACATAAGGTATCAACGCAAAATTTGTGTCCTTTTCTTCCAACATCATGGGGATTGTAAAGATACCCAGTGTTTGTAGATTCCCCTGTAGAGGAATCCAGAGATTAACCAAAATACAGCTAAATTATGTTTGTTTGTTTTTTAAATGGGAGAAAGTGCTGCAAAAGAAAGTGTCTGTTTTTTTCCCTGCAAATGGTATTAACAGAAGGTTTGTGGTGCTGATATCACCATCTTCCTAGCTTTCAGGGACAGGCAGACTTTTGTGAGAAAACCGAAATGTTATGCACAGTTTAGACATATTACTGGGACAAAGCCTAATTTTACTACTTTTTGTGCTTTCAACCTCCTTCCAGTTAGTGGTAGAAATGAGTGTGAAAGCAATAATGGATCCCGGAAAGCTATACATTTAGAACATTAGACAAAATTCTGATTGCCGCAAGGGGTCATTTGTGTCGATCCTTCAAGGGTTTTTATAAAAACTAACAGTCGAAAATAAGAAATATTGAAAATGAGTTGCAAAAAACAACCATTTGTGTCAACTGTAACTTCTTCTAAGTATGACAGAATTTTGAAAGCAATATACCATCACATTTGATGGACCCTTCTGGTTGTGGGGATATGTAGGACTTGTAGGTTCATCAAGAGCCCGAGGAACCCAGAGCCAATAAAAAAGCTGCATCTTGCAATGGTTTTTCATTGTGTACCGGGTATATAGCAATTCATTTAGTAAAATATAGAGTGTAAAAACTACATATCAAGGACACCTATGTACTTAGAAATGGGAACAAAATATAGAGTTTAGAAGCAGTGGTTATTTGCACATCTCTGTGTGATTTATAGGACATTTTGTCTAAGTGACTTCATTTTTAGACATTTGGAAGGCAGAAATGCATAGAAAGTCAATTGGTAATAACAGTTGCTCTGCAATTCTATGTTCCCCTAAGTCTCCCAATAAAAATGATACCTTACTTCTGTGGGTAGGCCCAGTGCCCACAACAGGAAACGGGCCAAAACTCCACGTGGACACACCACATTTTTACAGCAAAAACTGACCCTTTTTTGCTAAGTGTCTAGCTGTGGATTTTGAACCCTAGGTCTGCCGGCACCTAGGGAAACCTAGCAAATCTATACATTTTTTAAAACTAGACACCAAGAGGAATACAGGATTGGGTGACTTGTGTGGCTCTCACCAGGTTTTGTAACCCAGAAATCCTTGCAAACCGCAAACTTTGTAAAAAGAATATTTTCCTCTCATTTCTGTGATGGAAAGTTCTGAAATCTGCATGGATCCACAAACTTCTACCCATCCCGCTTAGCCAAAAGTCTCCTGATAAAAATGGTACCTCACTTGTGTGGGTAGGCCTAGTGCCTGCGACAGGAAATGGGCCAAAACCAAATGTGAGCACCACATTTTTACAGTGAAAACTGACCTTTTTTTTGCAAAGTGCCTAGCTATGGATGTTGAACCCTAGCTCAGCCAGCACCTAAAGATACCTAGAAAACCTATACATTTTTGAAAACTAGACACCCAGGGGAATCCAGGATGGGGTGACTTGTGTGGCTCTCACCAGGTTCTGTTACACATAATCCCTTGCCTTGCAAATCTCAAACTTTGTAAAAAGAATATTTTCCTCTCATTTCTGTGATGGAAAGTTCTGGAATCTGCATGGATCCACAAACTTCTACCCATCCCGCTTAGCCAAAAGTCTCCTGATAAAAATGGTACCTCACTTGTGTGGGTAGGCCTAGTGCCTGCAACAGGAAATGGGCCACAACCAAATGTGAGCACCACATTTTTACAGTGAAAACTGACCTTTTTTTTGCAAAGTGCCTAGCTATGGATGTTGAACCCTAACTCAGCCAGCACCTAAAGATACCTAGAAAACCTATACATTTTTGAAAACTAGACACCCAGGGGAATCCAGGATGGGGTGACTTGTGTGGCTCTCACCAGGTTCTGTTACACATAATCCCTTGCCTTGCAAATCTCAAACTTTGTATAAAAACCAAATTTTCCTCACATTTCTTCGATGGAAAGTTCTGGAATCTCCATGGATCCACAAACTTCCACACAGTCCGCACTCCCCAAACTCTCCTGATAAAAATTGTACCTCACTTGTGTGGGTAGGACTAGTGGCAGTGACAGGAAACAGGCCGAAACGCAACATGGACACACCACATTTTTTCAGTGAAAACTGACCCTATTTTTGCAAAGAGCTGAGGATTTTGAACCCTAACTCTTCCAGCATCTAGGGAAATCTAGCAAAACCTATACATGTTTGAAAAGTAGACACCCAGGTGAATTCAGAATGAGGTGACTTGTGTGACTCTCACCAGGTTCTGTTACTCAGACTCCTTTGCAAACCTCAAACGTTGCAAACAAAACCCTAATTTTCCTCACATTTCTGTGATGGAAAGTTCTGGAATCTGTGTGGATCCACATAATTCCAACTAATCCCTATTTCCCGAAGTCTCCTGATAAAAATGTTACCTCACTTGTGTCAGTAAGTCTAGAGCCTGTGACATGATACAGGCCGAAACACAGTGGACAAACCACATTTATACAGTGAAAACTGACCCTTTTATTGCACAGTGCCAAGCTGTGGATTTTGAACCCTAGCTCAGCCGGCACCTAAAGAAACCTAGAACACCTATATATTTATGAAAACTAGACACCCAGGGGAATGCAGGATGGTTGTGACTTGAGTGGCTCCCACCAGGTTCTGTTACACAGAATCCCTAGCAAATCTCAAACTTTGTAAAAAAAACAAGTTTTCCTCATATTTCTGTGATGGAAAGTTCTGGCATCTGCATAGATCCACAAACTTCCACCCACCCCGCATTCTCAAAAGTCTCCCAATAAAAATGGTAAGTCACTTGTGTGGGTGGGCCAAGTACCCATGATGCAAGGGCCCAAAACGTATTGGAAAGACATCAAAATTACCTATCACAAAACAACCTGGTTTTACAAGGGGGGCACCTGGACTTTTTGCCCCGGGCTCAGCGGCCATTTAGGGACATCTAGGGACATCAATGAAAGAAGGGGGTTCCCCAGTGGGTTTTTAAGGATGTAGGCAGGCCGTAAGGGGGAGAAAACAGAAAATAGAACAAGGAACGTAACCCCGCCTAATGATGTAATGGTCCTAACAATAGGATCCCAATATATATGGGGTGATTAGCCTAGGAGTTTAGCAGTGCACATGACAAAATTTAGTCAATCCAATTATACTCAACAAAAGGTATTTAGAAAATATATATATATTTTTATTTTTTTATATATTCTTTGGATTGATGTAAAAAAGGTTGTACAAAAATAGATAACATTTCAAATCCACAAGATATCAAACAACATACATTAGTGCAAAAAGGGGATAAAAATAAGAGAGATTCATTTTACTTTAGAGCCTACCCAGTAACAAAACATACTTCACTCATACTCTCATGTTCACAAATTTCCAAAATAACCTACCTAATATTCTCTCATTCAACTTTCATTCTTCCATGCATTTATTCATCCCTATCGTCCTGGAATATGTAACACAAAGATGGTAAATTTGTTACATAAATCAGAATGTTATTCCAGATAGATGACATTAATACGGCTTTTGATGATTATAAAACAGTACGCCGTATTTCTGGAAACACAAGCCGACGCGCGTTTCGGTGACAGGCCAGAAGGGCCACACCTTCGTCAGGGCTGGGGGTTGTTAACTGGGAGGGAAATGAACAAAGATCTGGAAATAAAAAACAATGTCTTAATTTTTTCATTCTATAAAAATACAGTCATAACGTGTTGGAACATGTACTTTTTCACTCTTTGATACAATTTAATACAGAAAAATACATTGATTATTAGTATTAGTATGACAACTATATAGTTGACTATGCACCGCCCGACTACCTAGTGACACTCCCTAGAACAGACTCCCGGTTAGGTGAGATCTGTGAGAGGTATAGAGATAACCTTAACTAAGCGACCCATCGAGTACATTTCATCACAACTTTCGTCTATCACAGTACATCATACATTCTTTCTAGAGCACATTTAACCAAATAAAAGACAGATTCTTGCAATTGCAAGTGACGCTCAGGGACAAAAAAGGTCCACCCATGGGGTGAGTTCATTTACTCTAAAGGGAAATGGAGGAATAGTAGGCTTCATCTTTGGACAACTTTTGTTTCATTACTGGGATTTAGAGAACATATATGGAATAAGCGCAGTATTTTGGGGTAAAACCACAATGGTACCTAACGATTTCTCCTTCTATTCTTCATAGCAATTGTTTAAACCACTAAAGACAAATTATTCAAAGAAAACATTTTTTTACCTATTATAAAATTGTAGTCGTAACGATACAAAAACTTGAGACCAGTAATCCTATGTGCAGTAGAAGGTAGTTTCTATTTCCGCTCACACTGGGTACCGCGAAAAAGAATCTATAAGTAAAATGATACTTTAAGTAAACATGATATTATTAAAGACTGAGGTGTCATATTTAGTTGGAGACATAGTTGGATTCCGATTCCAATTATAAAGTTAACAGCACTAAATCCTACGTTCTGGTACACATTCGAGGATAATATGTTTCTCACAATACCTGAGATAATCTTTAAATGGTTCTTTCGTAGTAATGGGAATTTAAGGTGTCACCAAATGCTGGCAATCTTATAGATCCTAATAAACAAACAGGGATACTTATTATATATGGTCTCGCGTTGTCTAGTCAACCCACAACGATTGCACAAGGGGAGTGTTTCATTACCTAAAATAGATGGTCATCAGGTGGCAAAGAATAAGGGAACCGGTTCCAAAATTCAGCAATCTATGATGTGAATTCGCCACACTTCCGGCTATCCGAGTAGGTAAGAGCGGGTAGAAAACAATCAGTCAAAAATCCCTAATAGAGGATAAACGGCCAGAGTTAAATGTGTATTATTGTTGGTATCCTCTGATTAGTACAAAGTAGGATACAGGGGAATCTGGCAAATATACACACCATCAGCTTAATGAAGCAGAGTTCACGGGTGATATAGAAGTGGATCCCCCGTTTTTCGTCGCTATTGAAATAAGTTGATGGCTGTCAATAAGAGTAAAGAATAACGCGCCTATGATAAGTAAATATTATTGAATTAGTCTACTAGTTATTTCGAAAATCAAGTACAGGCGTATACACACCGTTATTGGGTGATGCGAAATGCCACTGTCTTTTCCGCTGTAGGGAGGGTACAGAGCTGCGCATAAGGCTACCTAGTGGGGTATAGAAGGTAAAACAAGAACAGTGATCAGAATATGACTAAGCATGTTTTGGGTCTAAGTAGTAGCATGTCGATGTGTGGAACATACCTTCGAAAATAGCGGATCAGTCTGTAAAGGGGGTTCCGCCGATGGACCGCATCGACCTTCCGGCGCCGGAGATAGGACTCTCATTGATTCAGAGCCGGTTTGCATTTAAATAGCCCGCTTTTCGCCTCACAGAGAATCGGTATCACCTGCGTAGAGTGGTGAACATCGACGACAGGCTAGATTTTCCCGGTGGATAGATGGCGGCCATCTTAGAACGGCTGAGATTAGGAAGATGTAAGGTAGCAAACATCGACTGCCGACTAGATTTTTCTGATAGATATATGGCGGCCATCTTAGAACGGCTAAAATTCGGAAGCTGTAGTAAAGGAAACTGGACCTCATTCCTTTAGTTACTTAATAATCACCATTTTTAGAAAAAGGGAATTATATTCTATTTTATTCGACTATTGGGTATATTTTAGGGACATTAAATTTTTAAATTTTGCGCACCTATTTGAAAGTTCTCCCTAATAATGTGCAAAAGTGTCCAATAGACAGATGTATCAAAACGCAAAGATGTTTCCATCCAGTTCATTATAGCTTTTATCCAATAGGGTGGTCGGACATTATTGCTGGAGAGATCATTTTTACAGAAATGCCTGGTGCCAAGGACATTCTTCATTGAGTCCTTTGTCCACAGCGTTCAAAAAGAAAATCCAGAATACTTCCCGTTTTTTTCGTAAACCCACGGGGTCCGTTCCTGGATTCGCTTTAATTTTTTCTAGAATGAACCAACGCAGTTCTAGTTCTTTGTGTCCCTTTTCTAGCCAGTGTGTTACAATTGGGGCCGCAGTTTTTTGATTCCTAATATTGGATCTATGCTCCCCTATTCGTACTCGGCACTCTCTGCCTGTCTCCCCAACATATGGGAGGTTGCACGGACACAGAATTAGGTATATGATGTTACTGGTGCGACAGTTCGTCATAGTGGCGTTCCGTCGTACAGATATCGTGCGGGTGTTGGTACTGACAATTTCACCCACGATAGCCTGCGGGCAAAGATGACATGTCCCACATTTGTGGTTGCCATATATAGGTTCCATTCCAGTTATGGTGGTTTGAATATTTTCTGGGGTTTCTTGAATTTTGCCTCTTACCAAGTGATTTTTCAAATTGCGTTTTTTTTTTAAGGCGAATATAGGTCGATTCAGATGTGGCTTCTCACTTTCCAAATTTAGAATGTTCCAACTCGAGTTGATGGCTTGTCTAATTCTGTGATTAATTTCTGAATGGCGAGTGACACAGACTAGTTGGTTTGTCTTTTCATGTTTTGCTCCTGTGAACATTGATTCTCTATTAGTATATCTTGCCCGTTTGAAGGACTCTTTGATCAATCTGGCTGGATAACCTCGAAACTGGAGTTTTTCTTGTAAGATATCTGCTTGAATTAGGAAATCCTGCATATTTGAACAATTTCTCCTAATTCGGAGAAATTGACTATAAGGGATACTATCCCTCTGACTCCGCGGATGGAAGCTGGAGTACTGGAGCAAGGTGTTTCGAGCTGTCGGTTTAGTGTAAAGCGATACCTTGATGGAGTTTTCGTGGTGTTCAATCCAGATATCCAGTAATTCAATTTTAGTTGTACTTGTGTGACTGGTAAATCTTAAATTGGCATCCGCCGCATTAAGCCATTTGATGAATTCAGACAATTGTTCTTCAGCCCCCTTCCAGATAAAAAAGATGTCGTCAATAAACCGTTTCCAGTTTTTGACGTTCTCGAAGAAGGGGGCCATTTCATTGAAAATGTTGATTCTTTCAAATTCTCCCATGTACAGGCAGGCTATGCTAGGGGCACAGCTAGCTCCCATGCTGACTCCGGTAGCCTGCCTGTACATGGAATTATCAAATTCAAAGTAGTTCTCAAAAAGAACTATCTTGAGACATTGTAGAATGAATTCGTCATTGGTGATATCCGAGTTCCTTGAAAGTATGGTTTCAATCACTTCATATGCCCCTCTTTGAGGGATGTTGGAATACAATGATTCCACATCAAGGGTGACCATTATCTCAGAGTTTTCAAAGAATGATGTGCCTTCTATTTGTTGGATGAAATGTCCAGTGTCTCGCACATAAGATTCTAATTCAGTGACCATAGGATTTAAAAATTTGTCAATATACTTTGACAATGGCTCGGTGGCAGAGCCAATTGTAGAGACAATTGGTCGCATGGGAGGATCAGTGCTATTTTTGTGGGTCTTGGGTAGCCCATATATAATGGGTATTTTGGTGTTACTCGGGGTTAGAAATTCAGCTTCCGCCTCACAGATATGATTTAAATTAACTCCTCTCTGAACCATGGTTAGAATCCGTTTTTTCAGAGCATTTTCGGGGTTCCGTGTAATTCGTATGTAATGACCTGAAGAGGAAAGTAAATCGGTCATTCTTCTTTTGTAGTCAGAGGTATCAAATTCAGTAATCCCTCCCCCTTTATCACAGGCTTTAATTGTGATATTTTTGTTCAATTCAAGTTCTCCACACCCACATGTTTCTGAAACCTAGACTCCCTAGGGAGTCTAGGGAGGTATGGGTGGTGTGGATCCCCCAACATTTTCCTACACAGAATCCCCTGCAAACCTCAAATGTTGCTAATAAATATCACATTTTTCTCAAATTACTGTGCGGGAAAGTTGTGGGATCACCAGGCTGACGCAAATTTCCTACCAGCATTCCCCCAGGTCTCCCGATAAAAATGGTACCTCACTCGTGTGGGTGGGCCAAGTACCTGTGACAGGCAAGGGTCAAAAGTGCATTATGAAGACATCAAAATTACCTATCACAAAACCACCTGGTTTTGCAAGGGGGGGCACCTGGGTTTTTGGCCTCGGTCTCAGTGACCATCTAAGGAAACCTACCAAACCCACACATTTCTGAAAACTAGAGACCCGTGGGAGTCCAGGGAGGTATGGCTTGCGTGGATCCCCCAACATTTTCCTCCCCTGCAAACCTCAAATTTAGTGACAACACTTTTTTCACACACTTTTGTGTGGGATCACTGTGCCAGCACAACTGTCCTACCACCCAGCATTTCCCTTGGTCTCCCGAGTAAAATGATTCCTCACTTGTGTGTCTGTCCAATGCAGAATCAGCTAACAAACGTATTTAAAAAAAAGAAAATTGTCCTTAGAATGCGCTGTGCTATACCTTTAATCACTATGATTTTGGCCCTTGGCCCACCCACACAAGTGAGGTATCATTTTACTTTTTTACCGGGAGCCAGATCAGGGGCTATTGCCCCCATCTGCATCCTGGGGGAGGCAGAAAGCCTGTGGCAATTTCTTTTGGGGGTTGGGGGCATTGGCATGCCCATTTTGATCAGCTCCCAACTCTATTTATAAAAAAACCTAATCCCTGGTGCCGAGTGGGCTTTTTGCCCCCCTGGGGGGCAGATGAGGGTTTTTTGCCTTTCCAACGATACCTCTCCTCACTTCGTTCGTAGGAGCGCAGTTGAAACACAACTACTCCATTGCCCTGTTAGACACCCCTATTTCAGGGTCAGAGATACCATAACTCTTAAAAAAAAATCGAAAATGTAGGTTTTCTGCTAAATAAATCAATCCTGGTGATCCCCAGATTAATAAAGATATGATGAAAACGTATTTCCACGAGGGCCAAGTAATAGTTGTCGGACCTGCTGTTAATCCCTGACTCAACTACAGTACCTTCATGTGCTGAAGGCTTCCAATCAAGCAAGATGCAAAAAGTCCAGTAGCCACCGGAATGAGAACATTTAAATGTCTCTGAGGCTAGAAAGAACCAGCACATACTTGTGAATATTTGGCACTGTAGGCTATATTTTATACAGTATATGCCTGAAGGAGGAAGCCACCTCCCAAAGCCCAATGCCACTCAAAAGACATCTATCAGTAAGTCTAAGACATGATTAAAGAAAAATGTTTAGAACTCCCAGGACAAATTTGTAAACGGGTGGCTGATGGCGATTGGGGGATGGTGAACAACAAATTGGAAGAAAATACCTCTCCGTTTGGAAGAAGCACTTTCATTGCAAGTTTCAGAAGAGTTGTAAGTTCAACCCCTTCCAGGTGTGCAATTTCCCCTGTCCATCTTGGCCATACCATGCATCTTATTACAAAACATGCATCATACATCTTGCAACTTACTTGTTGGTCATTCGGGACCCATGTTTTTTAATTACATATCCCACTTATCACTCTGAATATTGTCCACTGGTTTTCCCTCTATCTGTGTGTGACAGCACCGCCCCTGCGCGATGGCCCTTTTGCAGGTGTCTCAGGTTCTGCAGGTTTTAGGCTTACCTTGCTACCGACCTTGTGGGTGGTCATCAGACCCAGTCTGGGCTGCAAGTGCCGTTCTGCTTCCCTGGACCCTTGCTGGCCACTCGCCTGATCCCAGTGCCCCTGCCATGTGGGATCCCAAGGACAATGTCTGAGCAGCTCTTCTATTCTGGCTGTCATTGTGTGCTGTCACCTGCTCCTCATGTCCCTGCCATGAGGTATCCCAAGTACACTGTCAGAGCAGCTCTTCTACCTCGGTTACTCTTTTCTTTGGGTCCCCTTTTTGTGATGCTTCTGCCTCGCCCTCATTCACTGTCCTTACGGCTGCGACGACTGCATTCTCGGTGTGGGTGGGTGGGTTCCAAGGCGAAGAGGCGAGGTCTGATTGTGGTAAACGTCGGCCCCTGCCATTTTGACTCTCTAGGTCGCACCGCCCTTCTTCCTGTAATTGGGCAGGTAAAAAAACAAAAAAGAAAAGAAGAGCTCAATTATTATGCGTCTTTTTTGCTGGCTTTCGCCTTTGCACTTCCGGTGGTCCAGCCACCGTTAGGGGTTCCCTGTGGGCCCCTATCTGGTCCAGCTTTGTCTCGCCCGGTCCGTGTCACAACCTCCCCCCTCCCCCCCTCAGTGTATCATGGTTTTGCTAGCAAACTACTTTTCACGTACTTCAGACTAGAGTACCAATGCCCATTGTAGTTCATTTTTCAAAGTTCCTAAATAAATGAAACCCCTTACTCAAAGATAATTTTGGAAAGTAATGTGCAATCAGCAAAGAAGGCAACAACATAGTTTAATTGTAACAAACATGTTGGACCCGGCCTCGTGGCGTGGTCCCACTTCGCCCGCCTGGTGGGCCCCGGACAGCATCGACCCCTGGCCCCCGGCCTAAAGCTATCCCCTCCAACCTTCATGAGAGCCGCCACCCCTGGCGACCCCCGGCTCTCCCCCTTAGGAGCCCGGCGACCCCTACTCGCCCCACTCTGCGGATCCGACCCCAATCCCGGGCCACCATTTCAGGCCCCGACTCCATCTTGGACCCTCCACGTCCGGACCACGTGGCCTCGGCCTGACCGCGGCCACAGCCCCCACGAAGCCCCGACATCGAGGCACCAAGATCCAACCAGGTGGTAAAGCGGCCACTTGACGGATCCAGAAGGAGGGGAGTTTCGATGGGCCTCCAGCCGTCCCCGGATGCCTGGTTTCGATCGCCCTCCGGCCTCCCTGGATGCTGGCTCCACCCCCCTGCTGGGTGTCTGGGCGCTCTCCTCCCAGCCCCTCTGACCCCCCAGGTGCGGGGGTCCGGACATCAAAGGACTCCAGACCTATATCTGGGGCAGCTCTGGAATGGGTCGGCAGTTGTATCCTGGAGTCGAGAGCCCTGCTGACGCTGTCGCGGCTGACCTTGAGAAGAACTCGCTACTTTGAACCCTGAACCTTTGGAGTCCTGCTGGCGCTGTCGCGGCCCAACCTCGCTGAAACCATCTTCGGAGCCTGCTGGCGCTGCCGCGGCCCGACCTCGCTGAAACCACCTTAGGAGCCTGCTGGCGCTGCCGCGGCCCAACCTCGCTGAAACCATCTTCGGAGCCTGCTGGCGCTGCCGCGGCCCAACCTCGCTGAAACCATCTTCGGAGCCTGCTGGCGCTGCCGCGGCCCGACCTCGCAGAACCCCCCAGCTCGAGGATTGAGAGCTGAGCGTAGGGTATCCCTGTGCCAGACTGGTACCAAGACTGTCCCGCTACCCTTTTCCCCCCAGTTACCGAGACTCTAAGGATCCCTCGATCCGTTTGTACATATTGCCGAAAGAACCAATCGTTATTGCTGATAAAGATTCTAAGAAGTTACCCTCTTGTGTGGTGTCCCTTTGTAGTGGTGTGATTGCTCTGCTGTGACGATTCTAGGAGAGGACCCCCATCCCGGAGGCCTCTCGACGGCGCTCTGCCACTTCCATAAGGAGAGGTGGGCCTCAGGGTGGTTAGTCAGACATCTTCTGCCTCCCCGGGGATCGCCTTTCTAACAAAACAGATGCAGATTTGTCCGTGATCTACTAGGCAAGTTGTGAAACAATAATTAATGTTTGTAGACATGATAGAATTTGAAATGTGTATAATGCAGGGTGTATTTCTTAATTGCATATCAATTATTTTGTGATGAATTAAATTATTCATTTGTGACATTATACTAAATGTAGAATGTTGGTGCAGGCTAAGCTGAATAAAATAAATGATTTCAAAACAATGTTTTGGGTGAATAAGGTGAATATTAGCAATGTGAAAAACCTGTGATAAATACATGCAGTCATTGTCCAAGATTTAGTAAGAAATGTCTAAATCACTCATTTACACAGTGGAGCAAAGATTCTCACTGGTAGAAACAAGCTAGTAGATGAGGGAAACTACACATATAGAGAAGGTTATTGACTCACCAGAGGACCTAGGACCTTAATTAGAGTTTGAGTGAAGGAAAACCCTGTCAAACAGTGGGAGGAATCTCATCCGCATTATTACAAGTGCCATGCACCTTGAAGACGGAGGATGGGACATCCATCACGTATGCATGGAGTATCACGTCCGCCAAACTCTAATTCCAAGAATCTATTCCAATTACCTCCGGGCTGTACAACACAGAGCAAACAGTTGATAGATGGTGCGTGATCATCAGGTGAGCTTCTTGGAAAGTTGCAACTGTTGCTCGTTCCAAGGGCGGGTCTTCCTTTCCTGTGCAGTAGATTGCATCACCTACAGGTTTGGGGACATTACAAGTTTAGCAAATGTTCTGAAAGTGCTGTGATTACGTATCCTAGATTTCTAGGGCATGTACTCCTAGTCCCTTTGTGGGTGATTATTAAGGTACAGTATGTACATCACACAAACATAGCAGAGAGCGTGAAAGACGGGATAATATGGAGAAAGATTCGACCTCCATTTTTACATCATTAGGTAACTCAGTGAGTTCATGGAGTTCGTTGGGAAAAGTATTTTCACAACAGCCTCATTGTGCTAATGTGTGCAAACTTTTCTTTGAGTTAGCAAATACAAGGGAGACCTATTGCCTTTAGCCTCTCTTGCTGCTCCCCCACTTTTCCTCCCAGCCCTGGTGTTCTCGTTTCCACAAAAAACCTAATCGTGAGAGCTAAGAGATATTTCAAACTTTTTAAAGGTGTGGTGGACTGCAAGTTAGAGCAGCCATGAGAAAGTGTTGGCTAGAAACATGGAGGATAGTCGATTGGATGGCAGGGTTGGGAGAACATGAGGTGGATCCCTGCAGACAAGATCACTATCTCTCATATACCATAGAACCCGCCATGTCCTGATTATAATGCCTGTTACCTACCCCTGCTGCCCACTACCAGACTCCCTGCTGCTACAGCACAGTACATAGATATATTGGAAATGGCAGTGGTAAGGCATGTGGGCAGGGGCATAGCTATCAGTAGTGCAGCAGGTGTAGTTTCACCAGAACCAGGGCTGTGAATTGCCAATTTGACTCAATTATAGCTGTCGCTAAGACCCCAGGGATTTGGGCCCATTTCCTTGCTTGCATCAGGGCCGAGGGCACCCTTGCTATATCATTTCAGATAGGTGTGTGGGACATTTGAAACACACCTAAGGGGATAAGGAACATAATCTGGGGAAGGGAAACTAGGACCATATCCTCCTCAGAACCCCACCCCATTTTGCACCGGACAAAGCTGGGTTATGCCAATAAAGCTAGTAGTGCCCTATGGTGCGAAATATAAAGGCCAGGAGGTCAGAACGTAGAACGGAAACTCAGACATTCCAAAAATGCCAAAGCACAGGACGAGCCTTGTCCCTGGCACCTGAAGTGAGGCGTCGCGCAGGATGTCCTCCTCCAAAGCTTCTTATCCCTCCAGCTCCTGTTCTCACTTCAGTCCATGCTCAAGCAAAGCTGCATGTGACACCATACAGCACCAATGGTCATCTCACACAACACCAAAACACTTCCAACATAGATCATACTAAAACCCCAAATCCTACCAGCCAGGCACAACCTATGAAGGACCATGTTAGCCATCGCGAAAGCACTCTTGCACCTCAGCCATGGTATGAATTGCAACTACAACTTTTTGAGTTTTCTTACCTCGAATAAAGCATACTTGACTGATTGACTGACTGGCAACTACAACACAATGAAATGTCATCACTAAGGTCTACAAGAAAATCAGACAGATAACATGAGAAACAATAATTACATACCTTGCTTGATATTTGAAGATGATGGGCACAAAACATGTAAATATGGTAGTTAGATGAGTTGCAGATCATCTAAACTTTAAAATGTTCCCAATGTGTGAGAGGAAGTAGCGATGAAGTAGAACTTGGATTAGAGTCTGTTGCTGCTTTACTGAAAATTAAGATGCCCTGGAAGGATTGGGTGGAGGAAGAGGAGGCGGGGCTTGCAGCCTGGTACCAGAACCAGACTCTCCCTCCAGTTCTCCCAAAACACTAACAAAATCTGACACGCAGGTCACAAGGCAATTGTAAAACTGGTGATAAGTGGTTGTGTGTGTGTGGTTGTATGTGTGTGGTTGTGTGTGTGTGTGGTTGTGTGTGTGGTTGTGTGTGTGTGGTTGTGTGTGTGGTTGTGTGTGTGGGGTTGTGTGTGTGGTTGTGTGTGGTTGTGTGAGTGATTGTGTGTGTGGTTGTGTGTGTTAGTGGTTGTGTGTATGGTTGTGTGTGTGTGATTGTGTGTGTGTGTGGTTGTGTATGTGTGGATGTGAGTGTATGTGTGTGGTTGTGGTTGTGTGTGTGGATGTGTGTGTGGTTGTGTGTGTGTGGTTGTGTGTGTGTGGTTGTGTGTGTGTGTGGTTGTGTGGTTGTGTGTGTGGTAGTGTGTGGTTGTGGTGTGTGGTCGTTTTGTATGTGTGGTTGTAGTTGTGTGTTTGTGTGGTTGTGTGTGTGTGGCTGTGTGTGTGTGGTAGTGTGTGGGTGGGTGTGGTTGTGTGTGTGTGGTTGTGTGTGTGGTTGTGGTTATGTGTGTGTGGTTGTGTGTGTGTGTGTGTGGTTGTGTGTGTGGTTGTGTGTATGTGTGGTTGTGTTTGTGGTTGTGTGTGGTTGTGTGTGTGGTTTGGCGTGGTTCTGTGTGTGGTTGTGTGTGTGGTTTGTGTTTGTGTGTGGTTGTGGTTGTGTGTGTGGTTGTGTGGGTGTGTGGTTATGTGGGTGGTTGGGCATGGTTGTGTGTGTGGTTGTGGTTGTTTGTGTGTGGTTGTGTGTGTGTGTGGTTGTGTGTGTGTGGTTGTGTGTGTGGTTGTGTGTTTGGTTGGGCATGGTTCTGTGTGTGGTTGTGTTTGTGGTTTGTGTTTGTGTATGGTTGTGGTTGTGTGAGTGGTTGTGTGTGTGTGGTTGTGTTTGTGTGAGGTTGTGGTTGTGTGTGTGGTTGTATGTGGTTGTGTGTGTGTGTGGTTGTGTGGGTGTAGGTGTGGTTGTGTGGGTGTGGTTGTGTGTGGTTATGTTTGTGGTTGTGTGTGTGTGGTTGTGTGTATGTGGTTGTGTATGTGTGGTTGTGTGCGTGTGGTTGTGTGTGTGGTTGTGTGTTTGGTTGGGCATGGTTCTGAGGAGTGGTTTTGTGTGTGGTTGTGTTTGTGTCTGGTTGTGTGTATGTGTTTGTGTGTGTTTGTGTGTGGTTGTGTGTGTGGTTGTGTGTGTGGTTGTGTGTGTGTGTGGTTGTGTGTGTGGTTGTGTGGGTGTGGTTGTGTGTGATTGTGTTTGTGGTTGTGTGTGTGGTTGTGTGTATGTGGTTGTGTATGTGTGGTTGTTTGTGTGTGTGGTTGTGTGTGTGGTTGTGTGTTTGGTTGGGCATGGTTCTGTGGAGTGGTTGTGTGTGGTTGTGTTGTGTGTGGTTGTGTGTGTGTGTTTGTGTCTGTTTGTGTGTGTTTGTGTGTGTGGTTGTGTGTGGTTGTGTGTATGGTTGTGTATGGTTGTGTGTGGTTGTGTGTGTAGTTGTGTGTGTGTGGTTGTGTGTGTGTGGTTGTGTTTGTGTGGTTGTGTGTGTGTGTGTGTGTGTAGTTATGGTTGTGTGTGTGGTTGTGTATGTGTGTGTGTGTGTGGTTATGTGTGTGGTTGTGATTTTGTGTGTGTATGTGGTTGTGTGTGTGTGGTTGTGTGTGTGGGGTTGTGTGTGTGGTTGTTGTGGTTATGTGTGTGTGTGGTTGTGTGTGTGTGTAGTGGTTGTGTATGTTTGTATGTGGTTGTGTGTGGTTGTGTGTGGTTGTGTGTATGATTGTGTGTGGTTGTGTGTGTGGTTGTGTCTGTGTGGTTGTGTGTGTGGTTGTGTGTGTGTAGTTGTGGTTGTGTATGTGTGTAGGTGTGTGTGTGGTTGTGTGGGTGTGGTTGGGTGTGGTTGTTGTGGTTGTGTGTGTGTATGTGGTTGTGTGTGTGGTTGTGTATGTGTAGTTGTGGTTGTGTTTGTGGTTGTGTGTGTGTGGGTGTGTGCGTGTTTTTGTGTGGTTGTGTGTGGTTGTGGTTGTGTGTGTGTGGTTGTGGGTGTGATTGTGTGTGTGGGTGTGGTTGTGGGTGTATTTTTGTGTGGTTGTGGTTGTGTGTGTGGTTGTGTGTGTGTGTGTGGTTGTGTGTGTGTGGTTGTGTGTGTGTGCATAGTGTAATCCATGCAAGTTGCGTGTTGGGAGCAATTAAATTAGGTGGTTAATGTGTCACCATACAATTTGGTGGCATCCCTGTATTTTGTGCACACCTTCAGTGCTCGAAGAAACAAGCTACCACAAAGATGAACGTTTCCAAAATTTATTCACATTTCATCATTGGCTTCATGATTTCTTTCAATGTGAGTTAATTGTTCTCCTTTAGTAAGTTATGCATTTCATTGAATAGCTCCAATGCATTTCGGGTGGTGGACCCTTCATCGGGGAGCTCCTGTGAACAACATTAAAGAAGATATGGCTCAGAGAGTATGTGCGTGTTGTGTGTAAAATTAACGTAACATGCAGGAAGGGCTGGTGGGATGAGTGATCGGCTCATAACGAGAATGTGAATGGGGTCAAAAAGCGTGAATTCCATGGTGCTCGTCGTGTTGACATAAACAGTGGTGGCAAGTTCATAACTTCGCTTAGCTAAGTGCTCGGAAGTGCGGTTACGTGCCTAGATACGGTGAAGAGAATATACGTGTTTGAGACTCACGTGTGTCCGGTGTTGCTGGGCATCTATGGGAAATTAATACGACGGAGTATTAATAATTGTGGACCGAGTCGATTTTCTAATCGCGCAATATGCGCCTATGTGGCTCTATATTCCGATTAATCATGTGGCACTTACTCGTGGTTGAAGTGTTCAGCGTCTCGAGCGGCGTCTGTGTCGGCGTTTCTCCTCCCGGGAACCAGGAAGTGAGTGGGTGGTTACGAGAGTCCGGGTGATAGAAATAGGAAAAAGACTAGGGTGGCGGCCATGTTGAGTGAGTGTGTTATGCCGAAGTATGGGAAAAGTGTGTTAGCCGGGTAATGTGAAGTTACGTAAACGATCCAAATTAGTAAAATGAAATAATATTAGTGATGGTAAAATGGGTGGATTGCATAAAATGTACAAACATAAACTGGATGAATAAACAGTTGCACTGTGGGAAGGTCTGTAGGCGACATACAGCACCATGCGTTGGTGCATTAACAGGTAACATGCAAATTCCAAACGATAGTTCAGTCCCATGGGCTTCGTAGATTGCAATTTAAAAATCCATGCCATTCCTCTTCTTAAGAGTTCTTTGTTATTGTCTCTGCCTTCAACTTTTTCTACGGTTTCAAGTATCAAAAATTTGAGTTGTGAGACGTTGTGTCTGGATTCTGTGAAATGTACTGCCACATTGGATCTAGGATTTTGTGTTCTGATGTTGGACTTGTGCTCGTTGATGGGAGTCTTTATTTTCCTTTCCGTTTTTTCAATGTATATCATGCCGCATGGGCATTTGATCAGATCTATGACGTTCTGTGTGTCACAGGTCGCGGTGACTCTTAGTTTGATTTCGTGTCCCTTCATGCGATGATTTATGGAAGTACCCTTGATGATGCAATTACAGTTTCCGCAATTCATGCAAGGTTGGGTGCCTTTGTGATTACTTCCGGTGGGTTGGTTTTTACTCAATATTTTTTGATGTTCGCATTGCGCGTGTATGCGAAAATGGGAGATTTTGCGAAAGTGGTACCAAAGTCTTGTTCAGCTCTTAGAATTGGCCAGTGTCTCAAAATAATTTTTTTGTATGCTATGCTTAGAGTAGAAAACTTGGATACAAGGACAATTCTGTCTTCATGTTTTTTGGGAGTTCTTGTGAGCACTTCTTCTCTAGTGGCTGTTCGGGCTCTTTCTTTTGCCTTCTGTATTGTGTCCTCGGGGTAACCTCTTTCTTGAAACCTTCTGCCCATTTCGTTCAAACCTGTTTCAACTTGTGACTGGTTCGAGATGATTCTTTTCACCCGCAACATTTGGGATATTGGTAGGTGCTGTTTCAGCGATCCTTGATGGAAACTAGTATATAAGAGTGTGTTGTTTCTATCAGTCGGTTTTCGGAATAGATCCGTTTCGATGCCTGTTTCTGTGATGGTGACCCTTACATGAAGGAAAGTTATTGTTTTGTGATTGATCTCCCACGTGAATTGTATCCTTTCATTTGCAGAATTTAGTGTCGTTAGTGATTGTTTGAGGGTTTCTTCCGAGTTTTTCCAGATAATAAAAACGTCGTCAATGTACCTGGCGTACATTATCATGTTATCCATCCAAGTTGGATTATCGTAGAGGTTCTCCTCTTCGAAGAGTTTCATGTAGATGTTGGCATAGGTCGGTGCGGCGCAATTGCCCATCGCGGTCTCGGATAGTTGGAGGTACCAGTTATCGTTTTGTCGGAAGTAACTATGGTAGAGCGTGAAAATCATTAATTCCATCAGGAATGCTTGCATCCCTGTCTCTATGTCACTCTCAAGGATGGCTTTCTCGATAGCTTCTATTCCTCCTTGATGGGGGATTGAAGTATAGAGGGATCGTACATCCGCTGTACACAAGATCAGTTGATGATCGGGGTTAAATATCACTTGCGAAAGTTTATTCAAAAATTCTGTTGTGGGGCGGCGTGGCTGCGATGGCGGCCTGAACGGACGTGCTTTGTGAGGCTCCCTGGCCCAATGCCCCATAGCACGACATAAACCGCTGAAATCCCCCCAGCACTTCCCTCAAAACTTGTGCTACTGGGAGTACCCCGCCGCAACACCCCCCTGGCCCAAATCCGGGCCAGCAGGGGACACCGACACCCCATTGCGCCCGCTGCTGCTGCGGCCGGAGGGACCGGCGCAATGGCGGCGAAGAGCTGAGGCGGCCTGGCGGGGCGGGAGGAAGAGGAGCGGTCTTCAGTCCAGCGGCGCTGCATTGCCGGAGACGGTGAGAATCGTTCGGACCCCAGCGGCGGCTGCACCACTGGCGCCTGGCGCCCTCTGCACTCGGGGGACCGCACGAAGAACCGGCGGGTCCCCGCTAATTTAGTCCCCGGCTTCAGGCCTACACTACGTCCGGTCGGGACCCCCCCCTGGGAGATCGGGTCCGACCATAGCTGCCGCGCATCACCAGCCGACCACCCACAGCCAGCACCCGGCGCCGGCCCCCCGCCTGGAGCTCTGTGTCGAGGGGGGGCCTCGCCTCGGGACTGGAACGCCACCCGCCGCTGCCGGCTCTCCCGCGGGGTAGCGCCATACCAGAGGCCCCGGCGCGGGGCCTGTCCTTGCTGCACCGGTGAGCGACCTCGCTCTGAACACCTGGGCCCTCCTGCGCCACGGATCGGGCCTGCTGCCTTTGACCCCCTGGGGACCGCGTGGGTCTATTACGAGGGCCCGATCACACGGGACCCTACAGCTTGAATACACCCCTGCGCTGCTCCGCCAGGCCACGCTGCACGCGACCTGAAGCACTCCCCTCCGAGGCCTCTGGGGGGCAGGCGGCGTCCCTGACGCCGAGGCACGACAGACGGCCGGCTTGCTGCCCAACTCCCCGGCTTGGGGCCTATTCACGCCTGTGAGGAATCTGCGCTCCCACCGCTCGCGGGAGCTTCTGCATATCGATCACCCCCACCAGCGGGGCCCCCCCCGCCTCTGAAGGTCCATCGGTGCCCCATCTTCAGGGAACAGACCCTACCTGATCTGCTCATTCCACTGCCGACAGGACTCTGGCCTTACTACCCGTGGTTGATTGCGCGTTTCTACTGGCGCGCCCTTCCCACGAAACCTCACCTTTATCTCTCGGCTATCACATGCTGGGCACCGGACTGCCAGGGCACTACGTCCCGCTCCAGACAGCACCTGCGCGGCCCCGCCGGAGTCGCAGCCAGACCTCGCGGACTTTGCATCTCACACTCAGAAGACCTTGAGAACCGCTCCCGGCGGAACAACATACGGGTCCGTGGAGTCCCGTTGAAAGCTGTGAAGAACGATTTGGTCGACTATCTGCAAACACTGTTCCGGGAGATTTTGGGTGAACCCCAGGACTTTGAGATACGAATCGACAGGGGGCACAGAGTTGGCCTGGCGCGCCGAGAGTCAGCCCCTCCACCGGATATTCTGGCTTTCCTCCCGGACTTTCCCCTCAAGGAACGCATCCTACGGGAGGCACGCAGGACACAGCCAATCCGGTTCCGCGATGACCCCGTGGCTCTTTTCCAGGACCTTTCTCCTCTCACTCTACAGAAGCGCAAGTCATTCCGGATGGCAACAAACTTCTTGAGGGACAATGGTGTACCCTACTCCTGGGGTCATCCGTCCCACCTGATCTTTAAGTGGAAAGGCTCGCTCCATCAGCTCAGATCGCTCCGTGACACCTGTGCCCTACTGAACATTGAGATGCCGGAGGGGTCCGAATCCAGGGACGCATCGCCACATAGATCACAGGACGACTCGTCACGACGACCGCGGGACGGCTGGCAGACAGTGCGACGAAGGCGCTCCCCGAGACGCGTCCCAAAGCCGGATCCTGCCACAGTCGCTCAAGAACGAGAGGCAGCTGTGCAAGAAGTGGCAGACAACACTGCAACAGACCTGTAAGACTAAGTATTCTTGGGGGTTTTCTATCACGCTATATCGACTTGGGGCAACGGGTCGGGGGGCCGCCAATTCGGCCGCTACCATGGTACCCCTTCTATTGACTTTCTACGGACCTGTGTCATACACAATTAGGCCCGAGACTTTGACTAGTTCCAGTTTTGGGGTTTGTTATGGGGAGAAGGGAGGGGCGGGAGGAGGGGTGGGGGGGGGGGCTCTGTTGAATCTAAGGGGACGCCTCTTGTCGGGGTTAGGGAGGTTCTTTCGGGACGGGGGTGGGCGGTGCAAGGGGGGGGAATGATGTTGCGGGCAGGGCAGGGTGGGGAATGTGGGCGGGGACCAGTATGCCAGGGGACCCCTACAGGTCTCAGTTGTTGACTAAGGCAGGTCATGCACGACTGCGTTACACGATCACCCCTTACCAGGATGACAGACAAGGTACTGTCCCTCAATGTCAAGGGCCTCAACAACCCGATTAAACGGAGGGCGATTATCTCCTATTTGGAAGGCTCGGAAGCTGACATCTGCTTGTTGCAGGAAACTCACCTCCTGCCCAAAGATTGGCATAGGATGCGCTCCCGAGCCTTCCCCCAGCAATTCTTTTCATCTCTCCCGTCCAAGAAAGCAGGAGTTGCCATTCTAGTGTCCCGACGCTTCCGGGGTAGGGTGGGTGCTAAGTCCGGGGAGGTGAAGGGACGCCTCCTGACACACGCATTTCATGTGGGAGACACCATGTTCACGATAGGTTCCATCTACGCTCCCAACACGGGCCAAGAGACATTCCTCAAAGCTGCACTTTCCGAAGCTCTGCAATCTCCTCATTCACAGCTGCTCATAGGGGGGGACCTCAATCTCGTTATGGACACGCACATGGACAGATCAGGACACCGATATGGTGATACCGGCGCGCTTTCAGATACAGGCAAACTATGGTTGCAAGAGAGAGACATAGTGGATCTCTGGAGGACGGTGCACCCCGACACAACACGCTACTTTATTTATTTTTATTTATTTATTTATTTATAGAGTTTTGTATAGCGCGGACAAGACCCGTGGGTATCAGAGCGCTTAACAGGGAAAAGGATTACAGGTAGACATTATAATAGCAGTAATAACAACAACAAATAGTTATGAGGTAGAGGGTAATATACTGTATGGACATGATTAGATATATAATTCCTAGTGTCTGTGCAATTAGCATTAGGTGACGAACAAGGTTTAGCTTGTGTCATGGTAACCATCCAAGCTCGGTGAGGTAGGGTTATATGGCAATCCAGTGCATATCAAGGATGATATGGGTAAAATAGGGTGAGGTAGCGGTTACATAGATTATGTCTGTGAGATATAGTTATAAGTTCACAAGTATATGAGGTAGTTATAAGTACACAAGAATATGAGATAGCAGTAACGTGTCTAGCCTCGGCTTGACCATGGAAAACAGTTAGTTATCAGATATTGATCCTCCAATTTTCATGCCGAGGACAGCCCTCTGGTAGCGTAAATGATCATCCCAGTAGTCCGTCTGCTTCTTTATGTAGGGTATTTACTCATCAAGTGGGTCTTCAGTTCTCGTTTGAATGTTGCTGTATTTTGAATCTTCCTGAGGTTTGGAGGGAGTGAGTTCCAGATTCTGGGGGCAGCTCCGGAGAATGCTCTGTTGTAGGTCTTTATCTTGTGGAAAAAAGCTGGTCGCAATAGTAACTCTTTTGTGCTTCTAGTTGGTCTGTTACCTCCTGATAGCTTAAGTTTCTTGGCTAGGTATCTAGGCATGTTGTAGTGAACCGCTTTATGTGTAATACAGGCCATCTTCATTTGAATTCTGGCCTCGTAAGGTAGCCAGTTTAGTGCTTTCAGGTGCGGAGATATGTGATCGAATTTCTTCGTTCCCGTGATGAGTCTAGCCGCTGCGTTGAGGCAGGCTTTTAGTGGTGCTGTGGATGTTTTCGGAAGGCCAGATAATGTGGTGCAGCCGTATTCGATCCTCGAGATAACTAGTGATTGGATAGCCAGTTTTAGATCCATCACTGAGATAAAGGGTTTCAGTTTTCTTAAGTAATTCAGGTGGAAGCGGGCGCTCTTGGCCATTGAGTTAATGTGTTGTTTCATGTCGAGGTTTTCATCTAGCGTGATTCCTAGTGATTTAGCTGAGTTAACTAGGATCGGGGTGCAATTTAGCGCCGTCACCAGTTTAGTCCATTCCTTAACTTCAGATTGGCTCCTTGTCGGTGAGATTAGCAGGAATTCTGTTTTCTGGGCGTTTAGTTTCAGATGGTTCATTGTTAACCATCGCAAGGCTCTCTTTAGTGTCTTGTTTATTCGGTCAATGTCCTCAAGGGAGGTGATCTTCATGTATATTTGCGTGTCATCTGCATACATATGATAGGATATCTGAGATTTTTGAAGGATCTCTGTGAGAGGTTCTACATACAAGTTGAATAGATCAGGGGATAGCGTAGAGCCTTGTGGGACCCCGATTGTATTGGGGGTCGGGGAAGATATTGTTTGGTTAACCTGGAATCGCTGAGTCCTGTTCTGTAGGAAAGAATTGAACCATTTCAACACGTTTCCGGACAAGCCCATCCTGTCTTGTAGCCTGGTCATTAGTACTTCGTGCTTTACCGTGTCAAATGCTGATGACAGGTCTAGCAGGATCAGTAGGCATGTTTGATTTCGGTCTAGCTACACATACTACTCCCACGTTCACCACACATACTCACGTCTGGATCATATCTTGGGCCCCTCGGGAATGGTTCCCCACATTGCCGACATTTCCGTTGTCCCAGCTGCCCTCTCTGACCATGACGCGGTGGAGCTGACGCTCAAGGTACCCAGGTCCCCACGCACTCCTGGCGCCTGGAGACTTAACGAGCCCCTTTTACAACGGCCAGCTGTGCTAGAGCAACTCCGTAAATGCATCTCGGATTATCTTGTTACTAACAACTCCCCAGCGGTCTCGATTTCCTCTCTTTGGGGTGCCATGAAAGCTGTGGTTAGGGGGGAACTGATAGCAATCGCTGCTGCCGACGCCAAGATCCGCAAGGAAAAAAGAACTGACCTCACTGCGCGGGTGGCTGAATTGGAGAGAGCTCACGGCCGTACGTGCGCTCCGAGAATCTGGCGCCAGCTGAAAGCCGCTAGGGCGCAACTGGCCAGTCTCGACACTGACAGAGCGGAATTCGCTGCTCTTCGTCTCCGTCATACTTACTACGTGGGGGGCAATCGCACCGGACGCCTCCTAGCAAGCGCCTTAAAAGCTAAGACTCAACGCTCGAAGATAACCGAGCTGCGGGACGATTCCGGTAATACTATTGCGGACGATCCGCAGGTAGCGTCCGCCTTTCGCTCCTTCTACGCCTCCCTGTATGGCGCGGATAGAGTATCCCCTGATGCTGTTAACGAGTATTTGCTGTCGGCCAATATCACGCCTCTTTGTCCGTCGAGTTCGGAAGCCCTGGATGCCCCCATTCGCCCGGACGAAGTCCTCGCCACCATTTCGCGTCTCCGCCCGCTTAAGTCGCCGGGCCCTGATGGGTTTTCATCCGGCTTTTATAAAGCTTTCGGCCACACTCTTGCTCCCATACTTGCGAGATTGTTTAATTCCTTTGAAGGCCCAAGCTCCATACCGCCGGATATGCTAGCGGCTGATATAGTGGTCCTACCCAAGCCGGGTAAACCCCCGACACACTGTTCCGCGTTCCGCCCCATCTCTTTACTCAACCTAGATTTGAAACTGTTCACGGGGGTACTGGCGGCCCGTTTGGGCCCCTGCCTTCCGGGAATCCTGGAACCAGACCAATCGGGCTTTGTCCCGAATCGCCAGTGTAGTGATAACACCAAGCGTCTGATGCACCTCGTGGATAAGGCCCACTTCCAGGACTCGGAGTCGATGTTGCTGGCCATTGACGCGGAGAAGGCGTTTGACCGCGTCGACTGGACCTACCTGCAGGCAGTCCTGCGGCGCTATCGTCTGGGCGACCGATTCCGAGCTTGGATCGCCAGTTGTTACCACCGCCCTGTGGCTCGAGTCAGACTGCGTTGTCTCAAATCAGATCCCTTCGAGATACAAAGAGGAACCCGCCAGGGGTGCCCTCTCTTGCCCCTTTTATTCGCGCTTTATGTGGAACCCCTGGCGCAGAAAATCCGAGACAACCCCCGCATCAGTGGCGTCTCCTTTGGCCACGAACCCCATGTGGTGGGGCTTTATGCTGACGACATTATAGCCGCACTGGACCGACCGTCCACCTCCGTACCGGCTTTCCTGGAGGAACTGGATGACTTTGGAGCGGTCTCCGGCTTCAAAATCAACCGAGGGAAATCCCTGATCCTGCCCTTAGGCAGCTATGCCCATCCTAATGCCCTGATGCCTGATTTCGGCTGCGATCTGCAGGTCTCCACGCAACTCCCGTACTTGGGTATCACTCTTACATCATCCACGGAGTCGACGGTCACCCTTAATTACACCACGCTGTCCTCCCAGATCCGAGCCGACTTCGCACGCTGGTCGAAACAACGTCTCTCTCTACTAGGCCGTGTAGCGGCAGTGAAAATGTCAGTTTTACCTAAAATACTGTATGTTTTTCAGACCCTTCCGGTCATGCCGCCACCGGGGGTGATCACCACCCTCCAACATGCTATTCACCAGTTTATCTGGAAACCGCAACGCGCACGGCTGAACAAACAAGTGGCGTATAGACGTGTCGACGAGGGAGGTCTCGGTATCCCTAACCTCCTACGATATTTCTGGGCCTCACAGCTTCGATACTTAGTGGAATGGTACAGACCCGAATCCGAAAAGAGATGGTTGTTTCAGGACAGGGCAATGGCCCAGACCTCACTGTGGAAGATCCCATTCCTTCCTCGCCAACATAGACCGCGATATCTCTCCCGCTCCCCTATCACACGCACTGTCATGAAGGTCTGGGACTCGGTGGCTGTCAAGAGGGGACTGACAACCTTCCCTTCCCCACTTACTCCACTTTTTGATAACCCTGAGTTCCCGCCGGGAAATGACCCCCATGCCTTTCCGCAATGGCGCTCCACAGACTGTCGCTCGGCCGGCCACCTCTTTGATGTGAAGGGGTTCCTCCCTCTCGCCGACGTCACGCAGGGTTATGGCATAACCAAACCTCACATGTACCAATATTTCCAACTCCGCCACTGGCTTTTGGACCCGGAGCGTGTCCCCCTGGTCGGCCGGCGGATGACACCGTTCGAACGCTGGCTCATTTCCAAGGATTCGGACAAACACCTCATATCAGAGCTCTACAAGATGCTATCCCCCGAAGCAAATTCAGCTACAACGGCAGGGCAGAGGCGCTGGGAGTGGGAACTCGGGAGGGTACTCTCACCCAAGGAATGGGAACTGATATACTACAGAGCAGCACACACCACTCGCAACACTAATGCCAAGGAATCTGCGGTAAAGCTAGCTATCTACTGGCATCTTACCCCGGCACGACTACATCAGGGCAACCCTCTCCGAAGCGCGCTGTGTTGGAGGGGCTGTGGTGAGAAGAGGACTCTGACCCACCTTCTGTGGGACTGTAGCATGCTGCAGGGATACTGGAAAGCAGTTCTAGACGACATTGACTCTACATTCGAAACCGAAGTCCCACGCTTCCCAGCATACACCCTCCTAGGTCTGCCCAACGCGCTCACATTTCCCTTGCGCTCACCTCGTGGCAAACAGATGGGCATCGCCAGGCAAGCAGCGTCACAACACATCCTGTCGCTGTGGGGTTCCACCACACTACCTACCCACACTGGCTGGCTACACAAACTGTGGTTCACACTAGGGATGGAACGCATCCAGGCCACGCTTACTCACACTGCTGACACATTCCAGAAAACCTGGCAGCCGCTCCTGTCACTCTTGTCCAGGGAATTTCACGAAATTACTTGCCCGAAATATCTTCGCATCTTGCGACTCACGCACCAATCTCGAGACCCAACGTGATCTTGCGCGTCCTGAGGCACGCACTTCTATAAGCGCCACCACAGCAGCTCTAGACTACAGGCATACTGGTTGTGGTGGAGGGAGGGAAAGGGAAGTGGGATTTGGGAGGGAGGCGGGGTGTTTTTCGTTGTTCCGTTTGTTTCTTACTCTTGAAAGCCTACTTTCTTGGGCTATGGGCGCTGCACCTCCGCTTGGGCATGATTTACGTGCTTATCTACTGACCCGTAGAGAAGACATGTCTGTCTGTCTCGATCGCCATATATGCCTGATGACCGTATACTGCATTGTGTTGCCCATTTCTTGTGTTCTTAAAAACTCAATAAAAACATTTGAAATTAAAAAGTCTGTTGTGTCTTGGACATAACTCTTCATATTCTTTGCAATTGGTTGTAAATATCTGTCTATTAGTTTGCCCACCGGTTCGTGGAGGGAACCTCTCGTTGAAATGATGGGTCTACATGGAGGGTCCATTAGATTCTTATGGATCTTGGGGATCAAGTTGATGGTTGGACTTTTTGGGAACGATACTATCAAGTATTTTTTGGTTCTATCATCAATGACAGCTTTCTCGTGTGCTTTGTTGACGATCTGCACCAGTCTCTCTTTAAATTCGTTGGTGGGGTTGTTGGGGAGTTTCATGTATGTTTGTGCATCCTGAATGTGTTCATCCATTTTTTGGTTATACATACTGGAGTTCATCACTACCAGTGCGCCTCCCTTGTCTGCCTTCACGCACTTGATATGTTCGTTTCTAGCGATTTTTTGTAAGGTGCCCAGATCCTTCTGCGTCATATTACTGCGTGATGGCTTGTTGAAGTTGAGTTTAGCTATGTCTTTTTTGACCAATGTTTCGAAGAGATCTATGCTCTTATGGCTTATGGGGGCTTCGAACGTGCTTGTGGGTCTGAGTCCCATCAGTTGGTCCGGTTTCTTGATGGTGGGGGGATCATATTGTCAAAAAAATGTCTCAGCCTGAGTTTCCGTATCAATTTGTATGTGCTAATTTGGAGTTCTAAATGGTTGGTCTTTGCTGTGGGTATGAAGGATGTACCTTTGGATAGTAGTCTTATCTCTTGAGGAGTCATAATGGTGTCAGATATGTTGATTACTAGTTGTTTCTCTTTTTGTTCTTTTTCATGCTCCGTGTGTTGGATTGTGAGGTCTGTTTCTCGTTGGCTTTTTCTACGACCCCTCCTGGGTCGTCTTGATTGTCCTGGCATTCCTCTAAAAAAGGAACCGTGGTGGATGGTTTGTCGGTGACCTGTGTGATTTCATGGGTTCGAGGTTGTTCGTTAAGGTTGTCTCTTCTTGGTGGTCGGTTTGTAGTGTCGCTTCCTGAGGAGGATGTGTCTGTTTGGGGGTTAAATGGTTTGTTGCGTCTTCGTTGGGCATACACGTCTGCCCACGTGTATACCTCCCCCAATTTATAGTCTTGCGTGTCTCTCCTGAATTTTCGAAGTTTACGATCATTGATTTCCCTCGTGTGTTTTTCAATTTGTACTTTCGTGTCTTCCAAGATTTTATTCGGCTCCTCTGGGGTTGCCATGTTTGATAGTTCAGATTCTACTTCTTTAATTTCCTTATTGAGTTCAGACAGTATGCCCGATAACTCTTGTACTATCAGTAGGATCAAGTCAAAGCTACACTTGTTTAAAATAGCGTTCCACTTTTCTTGGAAGGTTTTTGAATTCTTACACAGTGATGGTTTCAGTGCTATCCGTAACCCTCTGGGAATCCGCATCGAGCGATGATATTTAAGTAGGGTGCTGGCATGCAACTTTTGATTGATCTCCCGTTTGGATAAATATATTAGCTGTCGGATACATTGTTCCTTTGTGCGACTGGAAGTGTTGGTAACTATATCTTCGTTGATCAGAGCGTAAATGCGAGCTGTTTCGTCTTCGTTAAAGACCAGAGTGTCGGCTCTGGCTTCCGTGGACCTAGCTATCTCGTCGTACTGCATGTCTTTTAATGTGTCCTGCTACATACAGGTGGTGTGTCCGTCCGGCACACGTCTATTACACACAACACGCACATACTCTCTGAGCCATATCTTCTTTAATGTTGTTCACAGGAGCTCCCCGATGAAGGGTCCACCACCCGAAATGCATTGGAGCTATTCAATGAAATGCATAACTTACTAAAGGAGAACAATTAACTCACATTGAAAGAAATCATGAAGCCAATGATGAAATGTGAATACATTTTGGAAACGTTCATCTTTGTGGTAGCTTGTTTCTTCGAGCACCGAAGGTGTGCACAAAATACAGGGATGCCACCAAATTGTATGGTGACACATTAACCACGTATATTATAGACGTGTGCCGGACGGACACACCACCTGTATGTAGCACCCAACCATCCTTAAAAACGAGTAAACATTAAGAACAATTCAATACAACACGCTGTGCGCCCTCCATCCATATCATTAAAGCAATTAAATTAGGCCTGATACCAATTTGTATAGTTGGTAGGCATTGACGAGTAGAGTAAATATGTGGTCGTGCATGGAAGAGACTATAAAGTTTGAGCCCAATAAGTTTATTCATAAGACTAATAATAATAAGACTATTTTGATGGAACTCGAAAAAGTTTGCACACCCTGGTAATTTACATTTGGATTCAAACGAAAGTGACAGTGATCGGACGGAGGCAGAGGGGAAAGCATGGAAAATAAAAACAAGCAACTTAATGACCCGTGACGGAGGAGACAGATGGCGGCTGCGTGCGTGCACGCCTGTGTGAACGCAAGCGAGTAGCCAGCCAGTACCAATTTGAAAACTCACCTACTAAATGTCTCGGCCAGAACAGCGCATGTGTTGGATCAGGCGAGACCTAAAAAGCAATGGGGACAATGGTAAGAGGGACATGGTACAGCTCCCTTGTGGTGGTGACAAACAAGACAAATCGATTTTACACAATGGTGTTTCTTGGGAAATAAGGAGTGTTGGAAACGGAACTTCCTCTGGCCAGTTTTACAGAAAGATTTTTGCATCAGGGCACAAATGACAGAATGATTTTCTTAACTACTGCTACACCTATACACCATAAAAAAATATTTTCGGTTCCCATTTAGGGGGTTTGGGAAATTTGCAGAGTTTGCTTTAGCATAATGCATGAAATGTGCGGAAAATACACATAATTACACAAAATGCAAATCTATTAGTTAGTGTTGTACTTTAGGGTGAAGTGTGTCCTCACATCAATTTGACGAAAGTATACTTTTTGCGCAAAACAAATCAGACAATACACAATTGCATCCAAAAACACGGCTGCTCACATTCTGGTTGACTGCATCACCCTAGTGCTCTGTCACTATACTTTTGCAGTGAATGGTAGCATAAATACGCAATGTGGCTTCACTGTGGAATTTCAGCTAAGGGTAACATCTAACTCCCCAAAATTAGACTAATTAAACCGGCATGAAATAGATTTCACCTGGGCATAGTTGTAATACAGATTTTAGTCACTACATCTCAGTCAATGGAACACCAATAGGGCGAATTGATTTTGCTCTGACTGCCAATAATGTGCAATAAAGTGCAGCAAACTGATTTTGCCTTGAACTCCGCGCAGTCTTTTCACGTTTGAAAATGAGGACCCGTAATTTCTTTTAAATTGCTTAATGTGAAATCAACTTGCCCTATGTTTTCCTCTAGAGGAAAACTACTTTTGGCCAAATAGTAGTTACACAATTCCCTTTGATAGACGCATTCCAAATGATACAACTAGATTTGCGCTGGTCTATCTGCACCACTAAATACTTTGTAATACGGTTATCTTCTGCCAATTGTAGGTGTTCTTCCACGAGACACAATGAACGAGAGCTTGTGCATTGCTTTCAAAGTAGCTTTGAGGATATTCAGAGTCGAGTGAAAAGGCCAGATGCTCCAGAAGTAAAAAAATAAATAGATGCTCGAGCCACATTTAGTGCTCACGTATGATGGTCAGATTATGTTCCTTTCCACGCTGTGGTGTGGTAAACTAAATTTTAGTAAATCATTTGAATGCAGAGCCTATCACAGGCCTTCCAATGTGTTAATTTTTTTTCGAACACTTTTCTGGTTAGAAAGGCTTTAGAGCCTGCGAGGCAGCCTTCGGTGGGCAATTAAGCGAGCGGCCTTTTGTTGGGGCCAGTGCAGTGGTAGTGAAAGCACTCGGTAGCAGCAAGCGCTATGTCAAAATGCACTATTGTTATGAGGAGGGGGTCAATAATGATTATGCAAGAAGTAAGAAAGCGCTGATCTTTAAAGCCATGTCTCCGTCACTCTGCAGGCACTGCGTAACTACACTACGAGTTGTGGGAACACAGGCAGTGCCATCAGTGGGATGTGGTTATAAAACTGCAGGCCATGGGGGGTCTCTCTGGCAAATTGGCGTGCCATGGGGGCATCAAAAATCTATGTTCCTGTTTCCCTTTACTCTTTTCTATCCTCCTGCCGTCCGCAGGTCTGATAACTAAAGCAGCACTGGTGATAGTAGCAGGCATTGACAGCACCACACGGCCCCATGACGCGTGCCACCCTATGCCAGTGCTGAATTTATATTCGGCAACACGCAGTGGTGGCTTGCGGGGGGGATGTCGCGGGGGGATGTTATGGGGTATATGTCGCGGGAGGGTCACCCGGGGGTGGGGAGTTTTAAAATAAAATAAAAATCCCTACCTGACCAGGTCCGCGCTGCCTCGGGGCCGTTGGCACCTTCAGGACAACGCCCGCATCACTGCTGGCAAGTTCCAAACCCTCTCAGCCAATCCTGGCTCTCCAGCAGTAGATTGACTTAGGGCATGGTTACTCTCTGCCCTACTGCCCATTAGGAGGCCGAGGTTTGAGCCTTTGCTCAACCCTCGCTCTACTAATGGGCATGCGCCAGCCACAGCAGACACTAGTGCGCATGACTGGGCACGGCATAAAAATTTGCAGACCTTTCCCACTCCTGCGCACTTGTGCTGCTGCCTGCTGCCCCTGGTCTGACAATCATGTCAGTCAACGTGACACCGGATGCCCACTCCCTTCAGACTCTGAAGGGGGTGGCCGGTCTGACGTCATGCTGACTGACATGATTGTCAGTTCTCCCTCGGCGTCTCTGAACTTAAGTAAACTGAGAGGGAGCTGTGGGCGTGGGCGGATTATGTGGCAACGCCCCAGCGCCCTAATGGACGCACCGCCACTGCCAGAAACAATGTTCAACCAAATCCCTTTCTGATACAATTGAGCTGAGCTTAGGGAGAGTTGGGATAAAAATGTTGTTGGTCCTAAATGTGTTCACTGTTTTCTGTTTTGATGTATATGATGATGGCTGAATGTGTGTATGCCTGAGACTCTGAGTGGTTTTTATATTGAATGTTTTATTGCTTCCTTAGCTGGGCCAATACTGCTATTGTATATGTATTCTATGACCATGAAAAAATCTAATTGAACAAATGAATGTTTTTCTATGAATGCTTTTTTATTAAGAAATATATGAAAATAAAATAAAATGATCTGATAATCAAAACGTTTCTGTGGGCAATTGTCTAAATGTCTTTGAACTCCTTAGTCCATTAGAATTATGGGAACCTCCCTTTCATGTTCTTTTGGCGATTGAACTCCCTGGTGGGTTGTTCCCCTTTATCCTTTTATTAGGTTCAGGGTCCCCTTTCTTGTCTTTCATAGAGTTGGGATAAAAAACCATAAAGAAGAGATATGAAACGAGAAAACATGAGAGTGGAGGTTCTTTTCTAAGGGAGTGCTAGAAATGAAGAAGGTTATTAAATAGCAACGTACCACACTAGCTGCTAAGATTCTTCAGTGTGCTATGGTCCATGTGGCAAAGTTATACACAGCACATATGGATATATATAGAGCCGACCAGGACTTTTGGGGATGGAAAAATTATGTTCCTAGTGGTTCCATTCCAAATATTTTAAATGGCCTGTGTGCTGTTTCAGTACAGCTGGTATTAATATTATTTTTTTTTTTTGTATAGCACTTACTCTTTTGCTGCTAGGCTTTTTCTTACCTGTGCTAAGCCTTTTTTTGTGGCAATTTGGGGTAGTTCACGCTTAGGCCCCTCTAACTTTTTGTCCACATAAGCTATCGACGCAAAATTTGTGTCCTTTTCTTCCAACATCGTGGGGATTTTAAAGGTACCCAGTGTTTGTGGATTCCCCTGTAGAGGAATCCAGAGATTAACCAAAATACAGCTAAATTATGTTTGTTTGTTTTTAAATCGGAGAAAGTGCTGCAAAAGAAAGTGTCTGTTTTTTCCCTGCAAATGGTATTAACAGAAGGTTTGTGGTGCTGATATCACCATCTTCCTAGCTTTCAGGGATAGGCAGACTTTTGTGAGAAAACCGAAATGTTATGCACAGTTTTGACATATTACTGGGACAAAGCCTAATTTTACTACTTTTTGTGCTTTCAACCTCCTTCCAGTTAGTGGTAGAAATGAGTGTGAAAGCAATAATGGATCCCGGAAAGCTATACATTTCCAACATTAGACAAAATTCTGATTTCCGCAAGGGGTCATTTGTGTCGATCCTTCAAGGGTTTTTATAAAAACTAACAGTTGAAAATAAGAAATATTGAAAATGAGTTGCAAAAAACAACCATTTGTGTCAACTGTAACTTCTTCTAAGTATGACAGAATTTTGAAAGCAATATACCATCACATTTGATGGACCCTTCTGGTTGTGGGGATATGTAGGACTTGTAGGTTCATCAAGAGCCCGAGGAACCCAGAGCCAATAAAAAAGCTGCATCTTGCAATGGTTTTTCATTGTGTACCGGGTATATAGCAATTCATTTAGTAAAATATAGAGAGTAAAATCTACGTATCAAGGACACCTATGTTCTTAGAAATGGGAACAAAATATAGAGTTTAGAAGCAGTGGTTATTTGCACATCTCTGTGTGATTTATAGGACATTTTGTCTAAGTGACTTCTTTTTTAGACATTGACTTACATTTGGAAGGCAGAAATGAATAGAAAGTCAATTGGTAATAACAGTTGCTCTGCAATTCTATGTTCCTCTAAGTCTCCCAATACAAATGATACCTCACTTCTGTGGGTAGGCCCAGTGCCCACAACAGGAAACGGGCCAAAACGCAACGTGGACACACCACATTTTTACAGCAAAAACTGACCCTTTTTTGCTAAGTGTCTAGCTGTGGATTTTGAACCCTAGGTCTGCTGGCACCTAGGGAAACCTAGCAAATCTATACATTTTTGAAAACTAGACACCAAGAGGAATACAGGATTGGGTGACTTGTGTGGCTCTCACCAGGTTTTGTTACCCAGAAATCCTTGCAAACCGCAAACTTTGTAAAAAGAATATTTTCCTCTCATTTCTGTGATGGAAAGTTCTGGAATCTGCATGGATCCAGAAACTTCTACCCATCCCGCTTAGCCAAAAGTTTCCTGATAAAAATGGTACCTCACTTGTGTGGGTAGGCCTAGTGCCTGCGACAGGAAATGGGCCAAAACCAAATGTGAGCACCACATTTTTACAGTGAAAACTGACCTTTTTTTTGCAAAGTGCCTAGCTGTGGATTTTGAACCCTAGCTCAGCCAGCACCTAAAGAAACCTAGAAAACCTATACATTTTTTAAAACTAGACACCCAGGGGAATCCAGGACGGGGTGACTTGTGTTGTAAAAAAAACACATTTTCCTCACATTTCTTTGATGGAAAGTTCTGGAATCTCCATGGATCCACAAACTTCCACACAGTCCGCACTCCCCAAACTCTCCTGATAAAAATGCTACCTCACTTGTGTGGTTAGGACTAGTGGCCGTGACAGGAAACAGGCCGAAACGCAACATGGACACACCACATTTTTTCAGTGAAAACTGACCCTATTTTTGCAAAGTGCTGAGCTGAGGATTTCGAACCCTAACTCTGCCGGCATCTAGGGAAACCTAGCAAACCTATACATTTTTCAAACGTAGACACCCAGGTGAATTCAGAATGAGGTGACTTGTGTGGCTCTCACCAGGTTCTGTTACTCAGACTCCTTTGCAAACCTCAAACGTTGCAAAAAAAAAACTAATTTTCCTCACATTTCTGTGACGGAAAGTTCTGGAATCTGTGTGGAGCCACATAATTCCAACTAATCCCTATTCCCCAAAGTCTCCTGATTAAAATGGTACCTCACTTGTGTCAGTAGGTCTAGAGCCTGTGACATGATACAGGCCGAAACACAGTGGACAAACCACATTTATACAGTGAAAACTGACCCTTTTTTTGCAGAGTGCCAAGCTGTGGATTTTGAACCCTAGCTCAGCCGGCACCTAAAGAAACCTAGAAAACCTATACATTTATGAAAACTAGACACCCTGGGGAATCCAGGATGGTTGTGACTTGTGCGGCTCCCACCGGGTTCTGTTACACAGAATCCCTAGCAAATCTCAAACTTTGTCAAAAAAAACACATTTTCCTCATATTTCTGTGATGGAAAGTTCTGGCATCTGCATAGATCCACAAACTTCCACCCACCCCGCATTCTCAAAAGTCTCCCAATAAAAATGGTAAGTCACTTGTGTGGGTGGGCCAAGTACCCACGATACAAGGGCTCAACACGTATTGGAAAGACATCAAAATTACCTATCACAAAACAACCTGGTTTTACAAGGGGGCACCTGGACTTTTGGCCCTGGGCTCAGCGGCCATTTAGGGACATCTAGGGACATCTACCACACCCACATGTTTCTGAAAGCTAGACACCCTGTGGAGTCTAGGGAGGTATGGGAGGTGTGGATCCCCCAACATTTTCCTACACAGAATCCCCTGCAAACCTCAAATTTTGCAAAAAAATATCACATTTTTCTCAAATTACTGTGTGGGAAAGTTGTGGGATCACCAGGCTGACACAAATTTCCTACCAGCATTCCCCCAGGACTCCCAATAAAAATGGTACCTCACTCGTGTGGGTGGGCCAAGTACCTGTGACAGGCAAGGGTCAAAAGTGCATTATGAAGACATCAAAATGACCTATCACAAAACCACCTGGTTTTGCAAGGGGGGGCACCTGGGTCTTTGGCCTCGGTCTCAGTGACCATCCAAGGAAACCTACCAAACCCACACATTTCTGAAAACTAGAGACCCGTGGCAGTCCAGGGAGGTATGGCTTGCGTGGATCCCCCAACATTTTCCTCCCCTGCAAACCTCAAATTTAGTGATAACACTTTTTTCACACACTTTAGTGTAGGATCATTGTGCCAGCACAACTGTCCTACCACCCAGCATTTCCCTTGGTCTCCCGAGTAAAATGATTCCTCACTTGTGTGTTTGTCCAATGCAGAATCAGCTAACAAACGTATTAAAAAAAAAAATTGTCCTATGAATGCGCTGTGCTATACCTTTGATTACTATGATTTTGGCCCTTGGCCCACCCACACAAGTGAGGTATCATTTTACTTTTTTACCGGGAGCGAGATCAGGGGCTATTGCCCCATCTGCATCCTGGGGGAGGCAGAAAGCCTGTGGCAATTTTTTTGAGGGGTTGGGGGCATTGGCATGCCCATTTTGATCAGCTCCCAACTCTATTTATAAAAAAAACTAATCCCTGGTGCAGAGTGGGCTTTTTGCCCCCCTGTGGGGCAGATGAGGGTTTTTTGCCTTTCCAACGATACCTCTCCTCACTTCGTTTGTAGGAGCGCAGTTGAAACACAACTACTCCATTGCCCTGATAGACACCCCTATTTCAGGGTCAGAGATACCATAACTCTTAAAAAAAATCGAAAATGTAGGTTTTCTGCTAAATAAATCAATCCTGGTGATCCCCCAGATTAATAAAGATATGATGAAAACGTATTTCCACGAGGGCCAAGTAATAGTTGTCGGACCTGGTGTTAATCCCTGACTCAACTACAGTACCTTCATGTGCTGAAGGCTTCCAATCAAGCAAGATGCAAAAAGTCCAGTAGCCACCGGAATGAGAACATTTAAATGTCTCTGAGGCTAGAAAGAACCAGCACATACTTGTGAATATTTGGCACTGTAGGCTATATTTTATACAGTATATGCCTGAAGGAGGAAGCCACCTCCCAAAGCCCAATGCCACTCAAAAGACATCTATCAGTAAGTCTAAGACTTGATTAAAGAAAAATGTCTAGAACTCCCAGGACAAATTTGTAAACGGGTGGCTGATGGCGATTGGGGGATGGTGAACAAAAAATTGGAAGAAAATACCTCTCCGTTTGGAAGAAGCACTTTCATTGCAAGTTTCAGAAGAGTGGTAAGTTCAGACATGAAAGGCACAAGAGTAAACTAATGGTGATTGTGTTACAAACTCATTCAGGATTCCCATCAAAAGAATTGTATGATCAATGTTATCATTTGGTCATCCTTCCAGGGTCATGTGTCTCTAGATCATTGAGACAAAGATCGTACCCATATCAGGAAAAAGGGTTCTTTTGATGGGAATCCTGAATGAGTTTCTAACACAATCACCATTAGTTTACTCTTGTGCCTTTCATGTATGAACTATTGAGTCTTGACTTAACCTGGTTGTACTAAACCAGACATCCAGTTATTTGTTTGTTTGATATAGAGGCCCCCTTTTCCTCTTGTTAGACCCCTAGGTTCTTGTGTTATGAATATAATGATTGTGAGGAGTTCTACCTAGGCTGGTCTTTAAATACTCCTTAGACCCTTTCCTACCAGATTTGTTATTTATATGTCATTGTGTGCTGTCACCTGCTCCTCATGTCCCTGCCATGAGGCATCCCAAGTACACTGTCAGAGCAGCTCTTCTACCTCGGTTACTCTTTTCTTTGGGTCCCCTTTTTGTGATGCTTCTGCCACGCCCTCATTCACTGTCCTTACGGCTGCGACAACTGCATTCTCGGTGTGGGTGGGTGGGTTCCAAGGCGAAGAGGCGAGGTCTGATGGTGGTAAACGTCGGCCCCTGCCATTTTGACTCTCTAGGTCGCACCGCCCTTCTTCCTGTAATTGGGCAGGTAAAAAAACAAAAAAGAAAAGAAGAGCTCAATTATTATGCGTCTTTTTTGCTGGCTTTCGCCTTTGCACTTCCGGTGGTCCAGCCACCGTTAGGGGTTCCCTGTGGGCCCCTATCTGGTCCAGCTTTGTCTCGCCCGGTCCGTGTCACAACCTCCCCCCTCCCCAGTCTATCATGGTTTTGCTAGCAAACTACCTTTCACGTACTTCAGACTAGAGTACCAATGCCCATTGTAGTTCATTTTTCAAAGTTCCTAAATAAATGAAACCCCTTACTCAAAGATAATTTTGGAAAGTAATGTGCAATCAGCAAAGAAGGCAACAACATAGTTTAATTGTAACAAACAGATGCAGATTTGTCCGTGATCTACTAGGCAAGTTGTGAAAAAAAATCATGTTTGTAGACATGATAGAATTTGAAATGTGTATAATGCAGGGTGTATTTCTTAATTGCATATCAATTATTTTGTGATGAATTAAATTATTCATGTGTGACATTATACTAAATGTAGAATGTTGGTGCAGGCTAAACTGAATAAAATAAATGATTTGAAAACAATTTTTTGGGTGAAAAAGGTGAATATTAGCAATGTTAAAAACCTGGAGTGCCCTTGTGATAAATACATGCAGTCATTGTCCAAGACACAGTGGAGCAAAGATTCTCACTGGTAGAAACAAGCTAGTAGATGTGGGAAACTACACATATGAAGAAGGTTATTGACTCACCAGAGGACCCAGGACCTTAATTAGACTTTGAGGGAAGGAAAATCCTGTCAAACAGTGGGAGGAATCTCATCCGCATTATTACAAGTGCCATGCACCTTGAAGACGGAGGATGGGACATCCATCACGTATGCATGGAGTATCACGTTCGCCAAACTCTAATTCCAAGAATCTATTCCAATTACCTCCGGGCTGTACAACACAGAGCAAACAGTTGATAGATGCTTCGTGATCATCAGGTGAGCTTCTTGGAAAGTTGCAACTTTTGCTCGTTCCAAGGGCGGGCCTTCCTTTCCTGTGCAGTAGATTGCATCACCTACAGGTTTGGGGACATTACAAGTTTAGCAAATGTTCTGAAAGTGTTGTGATTACGTATCCTAGATTTCTAGGGCATGTACTCCGAGTCCCTTTGTGGGTGATGATTAAGGTACAGTATGTACATCAGACAAACATAGCAGAGAGAGTGTTAGACGGGCTAATATGGAGAAAGATGCGACCTCCATTTTTACATCATTAGGTAACTCGGTGAGTTCATGGAGTTCGTTGGGAAAAGTATTTGCACAACAACCTCATTGTGCTAATGTTTGCAAACTGTTCTTTGTGTTAGCACATTCAAGGAAGACCTATTGCCTTTAGCCTCTCTTGCTGCTCCCCCACTTTTCCTCCCAGCCCTGGTGTTCTCGTTTCCACAAAAAACCTAATCGTAAGAACTAGGAGACATTTCAAACTTTTTAAAGGTGTGGTGGACTGCAAGTTAGAGCAGTCATGAGAAAGTGGTGGCTAGAAACATGAAGGATAGTCGATTGGATGGCAGGTTTGGGAGAACATGACGTGGATCCCTGCAGACCAGATCACTATCTCTCATACACCATAGAACCCGCCATGTCCTGATTCTAATGCCTGTAACCTACCGCTGCTGCCCACTACCAGACTCCCTGCTACTACAGCACAGTACATAGATATATTGGGAATGGCAGTGGTGAGGCATGTGGGCAGGGGCATAGCTATCAGTAGTGCAGCAGGTGTAGTTTCACCAGAACCAGGGCTGTGAATTGCCAATTTGACTCAATTATAGCTGTAGCTATGACCCCAGGGATTTGGGCCCATTTCCTTGCTTGCATCAGGGCCCAGGGCACCCTTACTATTTAATTTCAGATAGGTGTGTGGGACATTTGCGGGCCTATGGAACATAATCTGGGGAATGGATACTAGGACCACATCTTCCTCAGAACCCCACCCCACCCCATTTTGCACTGGAAAAAGCTGGGTTATGCCAATAAAGCAGGTGGTGCCCTATGGTGCGAAATATAAAGGCCAGGAGGTCAGAACGTAGAACAGAAACTCAGAAACATTCCAAAAATGCCAAAGCACAGAACGAGCCTTGTGCCTGGCACCTTAAGTAAGGCGTCGCACAGGGTGTCTTCCTCCAACACTTCTTATCCCTCCAGCTCCTGTTCTCACTTCAGTCCATGCCCAAGCAAGGCTGCATGTGACACAATACAGCACCAATGGTCATCTTACACAACACCAAAACACTTCCAACTTAGACCATACATAAACCACAAATCCTACCAGCCAAGCACAACCTATGGAGGACCATGTTAGCCATTGCGAAAGCACTTTGGCACCTCAGCCATTGTATGAGTTGCAATAGAAATGTAACTACAACACAATGAAATGTCATCACTAAGGCCTACAAGAAAATCCGACAGATAACATGAGAAACAATAATTGCATACCTTGCTTGATATTGGAAGCTGATGGGCACAAAACATGTAAATATGGTAGTAAGATGAGTTACAGATCATCTAAACTTTAAAATCTTCCCAATGTGTGAGAGGAAGTAGCGATGAAGTAGAACTTGGCTTAGAGTCTGTTGCTGCTTTACTGAACATTAAGATGCCCTGGAAGGATTGGGTGGAGGGAGAGGAGGCGGGGCTTGCAGCCTGGTACCAGAACCAGACTCTCCCTTGAGGTTCTCCCAAAACACTAACAAAATCTGACACGCAGGTCACGTGGCATTTGTAAAACTCATGATAAGTGCCAGCTGTGCAGAGCCTTAACCCCTGCCCCAGGGGGCTAATTCCACCACGTTGCGCGGAGGGGGAAGGGGCATGCGCGGCCCCGCGGTGCTCGTGATGAGCCCAGCTCGTCATGCTGCACAGTGGAGCTGTGCTCATGACAATCTGGGCTTGTCACGGCTCCGCCCACTCATTTAGAACGCCCGTACAGGAGGGGAATTAGCCCCGCGTGGGCGTTCTGCGGCAGTTATGACAAGCTCTGCTCATCATGAGCACAGGTCCACTGTGCCTCATGACGAGCTGAGCTCATCATAAGCGTTGAAGGTGTTAACAAAAGCTGGAAACCGTGTCTGTGCAGGGGTTTCCAGCTTGTCTTACCTACACCACGTGATATCAACTTTTGATTTGCAGACCTTGAGAGGAGAGCTGATACTGTGTGAACCATGGTATCATGTGAGCTGGCAGGTTTGAAGGCAGGGTTTGTATGAATCTAGTGACAGGCGCAACAGTGAAAATGGTCCTCTTTTTATTTTTGAGTTTGAGGCTTGTTGTATGCGTTTCTGTTAACCTCTCCACAATGATTTTACATTTAGGCTAGAACACAAACAAGCATCAATTAAGCCAAAAGTTCTGGTGTTGGCTGCCAGCATTTGGGCAATTCTTGTTTTGTTTTGTCATGGTTTTTGCAAAACTTCATTGTTTGGGAATCTGCCTGGCTCTCATTAAGTCTGAAAATAAACTATGATTAAAGGCAAACGTTTTTTCTGGTCTCCAAAAAGTAGACATTACCATGGTGCACCTGGCACTAAAGGGAACCACCTTATGTGTGAATATGCTCCTTGTGAAAGGGCAGCATGCCGTAACTCATTGTGAAGACAGTCAATGGGTAAAGTGGGCTAACATTGCCCCTTGATGCATACTGGAATGGGGGGGGCGTGGGCTAGAATAGTGTGAATCACACAATCACATACTAATGTATGAAGTCTGGCTTAAAAGCCTAAGGGCAACAATGTTGTATATACCTTTAATTAAATCAAGGGGGCGTGGCTTACGCGCCGAGCTGAGATGGCGGATCGTCCGTGAGCTCCGCTCAGCCTCGGGACTTTCTCCGTTATATGGACCTCGCATAGCTTCCTTGTGTTTGGACGGATTCTGCTGGGGGAAATCGGACTGCAGCGAGCGGACGTGCTTTTCGCTGGTTTTCTGCTGTTTCCATTCCGGTATGTCGAGCGGCTGATTCTCCTCAACTACGGACGCGGGCGGCCGCCATTTTGTGCCGCCGAGCCCGTGCAACCTGCCTCATCACCTCTCAACGTTTGTGAAGTGGAAGCCTCCGTTGGCGCAGGAGTGGCGCTGCCGACCCATTTGCAAATAACTGCAAGTATGGCTTAATAAGCACTGTTCTCCTTCTATTACTGCTGTACCTCCTCTCAGCCCACGTTTTGGAGGAAAGTATGCAGCTTTATGGTTTATTTCTTTCTTTATTCATTTTTTTATTTTCCCTTTGGGAGCGGGCAGCTGCTCTTATGCCGCTGAGCCCGTGGCCCAAATATTCTAACTGCCTGCTGCTACTTCTACTTCTTCAAAGGTGATTGTTTCTCAGCCAGTTAATGCCATTACATGACCTTATGCTTGTATGCTTGCTTCAACTCGCGCAATGTGTCAAGCTTTTGTCAACACTACCATTACCGTGCAATTGGTCCACTGCCTATTTTTATAATTCTGCGGTACAGTTTTCTCATGTCTGGATGCGGGCGGCCGCGCTTTTTTAGTGCCGCTGAGCCCGTGTACTTATCCAGTTATCCATGACTCCTTTGCCGCATACTAATGGGATATCTCCTCAACCTCCAATTTTTCTCACGCTGCCTACTTCAAGCTCTACTCATAGTATGGCGTCATCTGTGTCGTTAATGACCTGCTTACTGACCTAATCTGTGTCACTTGTTTTGATTTTTTACTCTCCTGTGTGATACCCTGTCAGCATCTTAGGAGGTTGAATGCAGAACACTTCCTTCATGTGCTTATTTTGTTGCCCATGCTACCTTTGTCTATGCCATAGTTGATGGATCCATGCTTTTCAGCTACTATTCCTCATTACTTTTGAGGGGGGCGCTTCTACGTCTTCTATCCTGGTTCATCTCCGGAGAGGTTGCTTTTGCCCAATCTTCCATCATATACTGCAGTGGACTTTTTCCTTTTTCCTCACATCATGGCGCATGATACAAATAACGCCAAGTCCTCTCACACTGGAACTAAACCTAAACGGCTTAAAAAGTACCCCCCTTCCCTCATCCATACCTCGCCAAATCCTGTGCTGGACTCCATTTTAGAGGAAGTGAGGGGACTACAGCCTTTCATGAGTGCGACCAATGAAAAGCTTAAACAAATTGAGGAGAGATGGATAGTTATGGAAGGCAAGGTGTTGAACTTAGAACAGCGTGTTAGTGATATACAGGATGTTGCCTCTAAGGTACCTTTCTTGGAACAAGAAATTCACAAACTAAAACTTCATACAGAGGACCTTGAAAATCGCAATCGTAGGTACAACCTACGCATTTATAGCATTCCAGAAAATGTTGAGGGGTCAGATATGGTGTCATTCATATGTAAATTTCTACATGATCTTTTGGACCTCCAGCCTGCATCACATCCCCTTAACATACAGAGGGCTCACCGCCTGGGTCGTCTTAATTCCAATGCCTCCAAGCCACGTGGTATTATCCTTTTATTCCTAGAATTCACTGAGTTAATGACTGTTCTTAAGACTGCTAGACTTAAACGGCGTCTCCAGTGGTCTGGCCATAATATTTTTATCTCACAAGATCTCTCCAGCGCAACCAATGCAGCGGCGTAAGGAATTTTTCAACCTCCGTCCTCAGATGCGACAGTTGAACATCCAATATGGCATCCTGCATCCATGTTTTTGTAAAATTACTTACAATGGTCGCACCCGCTCGTTTGATGATCCACAGAAGCTTCACGCTTACCTGCAGAGTGTCTCCTCAGCTACCATGGACATTAATATTTGATATCTCTTTTGTTCTTGCATGATTCTGTTTTGCTCTCTGTGTCAACATGGCTCCTTTTCCGCTCTTCTTTGTACTGCCTCTTATCTAGAGATTTTCTTCATTTTTCCTTTTGTCTTTTTTTCTGTCTTCATTCTCTGCTCTTCTGGTGATCGTTGATGTGCGTGCCCCCTCCGGCATCTCCTCACTACTGTACTCTCTGATTGATCTGGCTCCGTCATGGTGCTGTTTTTGTATCATCCTTCTTTTTGAGGTCCTACCTTTTCTTTCTTTTCTTTGCCCGACTTTGCTCTTCTGTTGCTCGCTGGGGTCCGCGCTCTCTTTGGCGCCTCCTCGCCCCAGATGTTTTGGTTGTCTCTTTTCTCTCAGACCTGGCGTTTTTGCCTTGCTCTGTCTTCTAATTCCTTTCCTATTCCTCTCTTTTATCTCTTCCCCCTTGCTTACTTTCCCCTTTTCTGTCTTCTTTTTCTCTCATGTGCATTCTCTTTTTTGAGTACTCTTTTCTTTTTCTTCTTTCTCTGTTTTCCTTTCTTTTCTCCTCTCTTCTGTTCTTTCTTTCTCTGCCTTGTCTACCTAGTCATTTGTTTCTCCTGTTTCTATAGTCATGAACGGTCTCTCTTTCTTTTTTTGTTCTGGGTGTTGTTATCCCTTTTGTTTTTAGTTGCATTGTACTTCAGTGTTGTGAGTATGTTGGGAATTTTATCCTCATGTTTAACGATTGTTTGCTGTTTCCCTTCTTTTAGTTACCTCCTTGCAGTGTGTCTACTCCATTTGTCGCCCATCCTCCCCTTCCACCATCGTGTGTAACTTTGTATCGTGGAACGTACGAGGTCTCGGTCATCCTGTCAAGCGTCAAAAGGTGGTCTCACCTGCCTAAACTTAATTCACAGGTTGTTTTTCTCCAGGAAACACACTGTTCTGATGTTGAATCTCTTAAGTTGAAACGGCAATGGGTGGGACAAGTAGTATTCTCTCCTGCTGTTAGTAAAAAAGGGGGGGTTGCTATTTTATTTCACAAAGCGTTAAATGTTCAAATTATCTCCTCCCAAAATGATGATGAAGGGCGTTGGGCATTGGCGAAGATTGTAATCCAAAATAAAACATTGGTTTTACTAAACATTTATGGCCCGGCTCGACCGGATCCTAAATTTTGGAAAGATATTAAAGTCCTCATATCGTCCATTGATTGTCCAGACTTTGTAATTGCGGGTGATTTTAACCAATGGCTCGACCCTTTTTCAGATCGATTATCCTCCAGCAAGTTTCAACCTGACAAATCCCATAAGAGTTTTCAATCTGCCATTGCCTCTCGTCCTTTATTTGACTCATGGAAAATGTGTAATCTTGACTTACTTAAAAATATATATTTTTTTCTAATGTACACCATACCCGCTCCAGAATTGATTACATTATGGTCAGTAAATCTCTACTTCCCTCTATTCTGAAACCTGTGATTGGTTCCATATTTATATCCGACCATGCTCCTGTTTATACTTCCTTAGACCTCTCCCTCATTTCGTCTAAATTTAGTCGCTGGAAGTTTAATTCATTTCTTCTATCCGATACTGTCTTTATGAAAGAAATTGAAGGATTTTTTAATGGATTTTTTTAAATAAATGACCCTTCAGACACCTCTATTCCTAATAATTGGGATGCTTTTAAAGCTGCACTTAGAGCCTTTACTATATCTTATGTATCTAAGAAAAAGAGGCTTAACAGGAGGAAATATGAGGACCAACTTCTGAAAATTAAAGAGCTGGAGCATTCTTACTTCATTTCCAAATCCCAGTCTGCACTTCAGGATTTAATCCACGCTAAAACTGACCTAAATAAAATTATCACTAACGAAGCCTGTAATACCCTTATTAAAATCAAGTCCAAATTCCATGGTGGTCAAAATAAAGCGGGGAAAATGTTGGCAAATTACTTAAAAATTAAGTCAGAACATAAAAGTATAGGTACTATCTATAATGATTTGATCAATCAACTGGTTTCATCAGACGAAGACATCGCTGATGTGTTTCATCAATATTACCAATCTCTATATACCGATGATACCCACCCTTCTGAGATTAACTTATCTTCCTTTTTTGACAACCTTCCCTCACCCCCTTCCCTTACTGATGAATTTGCACTACTTGAGAGGGAGATTACTCTCCAGGAAGTAACTCGGGCCATCGCTTCACTTTAGAGATCGAAAGCGCCAGGTCCTGATGGACTGCCTGTTGAATTTTACTCTGCCTTTCATGCCTTTTTTGCTCCAAAACTTCTGCAATTGTTTAATTCCTTTATTGCAGATGATAAGGCTTCTGGCTTTTTTCTCGGTGCCCAAACCTGATAAAGACCATTCACAGTGCAAAAACTTCCGCCCTATTTCCTTAATTAATTATGACTGCAAAATCTTTGCTAAAATTCTGGCTACACGCCTCGATTCCGTTATTCCCTGTCTAATCAAAACGGACCAGGTTGGGTTTGTTAGGGGTAGACTTGCTGCTGACAATGCCCGTATGTTTTCCAATGTCATTGCTCATAGTAAAAATCTTAAAACCCCAATGGCAGCTTTGTCTTTAGACGCGGAAAAAGCGTTTGACCGCATTAATTGGCAATTCATGTTCCACACCCTCAAATGGAGTTGCATTCCCGCCGCAGCGAACACTGGTTGTCCGTGTCACTTTGGTCTTGTGATTGCAGAAAGTACGTGTATTTAAGCCACGCCTGGTGTCCTCTTGCCTTATCCAAGTGGACGTTCTGCTTAAAGATAAAGGAAGAATTCTTGGGACTGGGGTCAGATTGTGATTCCTGCCCCAGCACCACCCCCCCATGTGGGTGGGTGTGTTTTGCTGGCCGCCGATATCTGTCCGAGAATTTGCAAGGACCTAGATGAATAGAGTACCCATTGTCCTGATGAAGCCTATATCATCTGGCTGAAACGCGACCGCGACTGCGTCAACACCTTTTGCTTCAATTGGAGTCCCTTGTTTCGATGAAATAATTTGTTTGATTTTTTTCAGATTGGCACCCATGCAAATATAGACTGGGTTGATTCTGTAACCCCCAGGTGCTTTACTCTTGGGACTACCATTGTATTGTGCTCTCATTACAAATGAAGTGGAGGCACTGATCCGAATTAGGATATATATATATATTTTTTTTATATATATTTTGTGTTTGGGGTACATATAAACGTGATACTATAAATGTAATGTATATTTGTATATATGTATATGTGATATTTTGTAGATAGACTGTCGGTTGTTGTGCTTCCCTTGATGTTCGCTCATATGTGTTGATGAATTTTATATGTAATTCTTTCATGTTTAGTTTCTGTTTCACAAGATAATTAATTGTTTCTTGTTTGGAAAATTAAATTTGGATCAATCCCTTCGGTACCCTTTGTTACTATTTTTTCATCTTAGGATGTCTCCTGCTCAGGTATGGGAGGGTTAAGTGGGCAGAACCCCTGACCATTTTTTTGCTGGCCACACCCTCAAATGGTTTGGTTTTGGTCCCTCTTTCATTTCCCTGGTCAAGCTTCTATATTCATCTCCCCGGGCCAGCATTTTTGTTAATAATCAATTTTCTAAGTTCTTCTCTCTATCTAGGGGTACCCGGCAAGGCTGTCCTCTTTCCCCTTTATTATTTATTTTATGTCTGGAACCCTTTTTAGAACGTATTTGCTCCAATCCCAATATTGTTGGCTTTAAACTACCTTCTATGGAGATTAAATTATCTGCGTATGCGGATGATGTGCTGGTGTATATGGCTGACCCTACTTCTTCCCTCCCACACTTTTTGGATGAAGTACGCTTGTATTCCTCCATATCGGGCTATAAGCTAAATTTATCCAAAACGGAAGTCTTGCCTCTGAATGCAGCCTGCTATCAGTACATGTTTAGTGACACTGAATTTGCATGGTGTCCCTCCAAACTTAAGTACCTTGGGATATGGTTCTCATCATCTTTAGTTGACACACTTAAATTTACCTTTGATTCCCTCTTAAAGAAACTCCAATCTCTCCTTCAAATTTGGCCCCCCAATTCCTTTCTTGGTGGGGTAGGCTGGACACGATTAAAATGATGATTACTCCCCATGTTCTTTATACTCTCTCTATGCTACCTTTCAAAATCCCTCATTCATATTTTTCCCGCATTAACTCGATATGTACAAAAGTTTGTGGAATGACAAACACCCTCATATTGCTTTACTCAAACTAACCCGCCCTAAAAATGAGGGTGGCGTACGTTTCCCCAATTTTAAATCATATCATTCTGCCTTCTTGATTAAGCAGTCCTTTTCCTTAGCTTATGATTTCATGGATAATCCTGTGCCTAAATGGGTTCTTTTAGAGCGTTCCCTTTTAGAAGGTTTTTCGTTCCAGCATATTGTATTTATGACAAACTGCTCTTTTCTAACTAAATTCCCTATTTTGAAATACTCGCAAACACTGCTGTATAGTGCATTCTCTTGTAACCTCTCTCCTCTCCAACGCTTTTTATCCTCCGTTGTGTGGTATAACAAATTCCTTAAATACAAAGGCAAATCGTTTTACTTTAAATATTGGAAAGAAAAGGATATTTTGTTTGTACATCAATTCTTTGATGGTAATGCTATTATTCCTTTCCATGTACTGCAAAATGTGTATCTCCTTTCTTGTTCGTCTCTTAATGAATATTCTATTATAACATCTGCCATTCAATCACACTTAGCATCTCTTTCGCATCCTGATACCTTTCCCATTTCAACACCCACAACTCAACTGTACCCGTTATTTTCAACTCAGCAGCCTAAGTCTGCTCTTGTTTATACCATTTTCTTATCAAATGTTACAGAGCGCCTTAAATCAAAAGTAGAGACTGCTTGGGAACATGATCTTGCCATCTCCCTTCCTGTCTCGTTGTGGGATCGGTTATGGTCCAAATTGTTTAAAGCATCAATTTCTGCTCGTATTACCCAATCTTTGTTCTTCATTTATAATAGAGTTGTTATTACCCCTGTTAGTATTAATAAGTTCTCCCCTACTTCCTCTCCATTATGTTGGTCATGCTCTAAAGAGTTAGGTACTCTTACACATCAGTTATATGAATGCCTCCCAGTTATGTCATTTTGGAATGATGTTTGGAATATTTGCATGCCAATGTTTCGCTGTTCTGCCTCATTATCACTATTGAATGTTTTTCTCAGGTCATTATCAGATGATGTTGATATTGTATCTTCTTCTGCTAGACTGTTGGACCTGTTTATTGCTATCGCATTTAAAGTTATTTTGTCGTGTTGGAAGGATAACTCCAAATTATCTGTAAAAATCAAATCTGATCTTCTCTGGCTCCCCTTTCCTATGTATCTTTCTTCCACCTCTCCTATATGATTGATCCACCTTTTAATCCTGCATTTGTTTTATTCCTACGGCTTCTCACTTTTCCTTTTCTTCCTTCTTTTCTTCTTTCTTCTGCCCTTTTCTTTCTTCTTTTCCCCTTCTGTCTTTTCTCTTTCCTCTTTCTCCTTTTCCGTACTTACCTCTCTATTATACATATGTTTTAGACTCCATGTTCTTTTGTATTTCATACCATTCTGTATGACATATGTATAATTTTCTCTTTAAAAATTACCAATAAAAACTTCTTAAACAAAAAAAAAATCAAAAGGTTTTGACTAACCAGACCTAAAAAAGCTGTTGGTGTGGCATTGACTGCTAGCCGATCCTTCGAGAAAGTAAACAAACAAGAAAAGAAGGAACAAAGAAAAACAAGCACACCAAAAGTAAGGAAGGCAGACAAGTAAGGATGAAAGCAGGGTAAAAACAAAGGGAATGAAGGCAAAAAGGAAATAATGAAAGCCAGGAGACAAAAAAGGGATGGACATGAGGCAAAAAGGAGGAAAGGAGGGAAGATGGAAAGACGGTAAAAGCAGAGGAAAAGAAAAAAGGAAAGAATGAGAGAAAGAACGAACTAAAGAAAGGAAAGAACGAAGGTAAAACAGAAGGAAAAATTAAAGAAGGCAAACAGAGAGCACAAAGAAAAAAAGAAATCAAGAAAAAAGGAAAGTACAAAGATAAAACAGAAAGAAAGAAAGGAAGAAATGAAAGAAGGCAAAAAGAAAGTACAAAGGCAAGATGGAAAAAACAAAAACAAAGTAAAGAAGGCTAAAAAGGTAGAAAGAAGGAAAAAGAAGAAAAGAAAGTAAGGCAAAGGAAAGTAATAAAGAAGAAGGAACGAAAAAAAGGAAGCAGGTAAGAAAGTAAGAAGTTAAGAAATAAATAAAGGTAAAAGAAAAAGAAAGAAGGGAATAATCAAGAAAGACTGAAAAAAGGAAATGAGGAAGGAAAGAAGAATGATGAATTAAGAAAAGAAAAAGGAAAGAATGAAAACATAAAGAATGCAAAAAATAAAGAAAGAGAAAGAATGAGTGGATAAAGGAAAGAATGTAGAAAGAAAGGAAAGAAAGAGAGAAAGAAAGAAGGAAAGAAAGAAAGACAGAAAGAAAGGAAGAAGAGTGAAAAATAAAACAAAAAGAAGGAAAGAAGAAAGAAAGAATGAAGGAAAAAAGGAAAAAGCAAAAAATAAAGAAAAATAAAGAAAAATAAAGAGAAAGAATGAAGGGAAAAAGAAAAAGAAAGAATGAATGAAAAAAAGAAAAAGGAAAAAGGGGAAGAGGGAAGAAATAAAAAAGAAGGAAAGAAAAGGAAAGGCAAAGAAGAAAGAAAGGAGGAGAAAGGAAAAAAGAAGACAAGAAAGGAAGAAAAAGGAAAGTAGGAAAGAAGAAGGGAAAGAAAGAAGGTTTCACAATATAAAATATTAGATACTAAAACCCAAATAACACATCACATATGTTTAAACAAAACAGTTACGAGTGTGCTCTAAATTAAACAGCATGACAGTTTTTTTTTCCTGGGCTTAGTTTATCAAACAACCATTGGTGAAACAGAGTCCAGGAAAACAATATGGTGTGCTGTGAAATAGCAGCAGTCCACTTCTAAAGATATTTACAACAGCACTTCAAAAGGAATTTACAACAGTATTGGAAGGACGATGGAAGAATGTCTGCAACACAAGCCCTATGTGACCTTCATTGGTTAAAAATTGCTGACCGTGTGGCTTTTAAAACTTTGTGCCTCATGTTCAAAATCCGTCAGGGTTCCGCTCCCACATACTTGCACAATCTTGTTCGGCCATACCAGCCAAATCGTCCCCTTAGGTCATCAAATCAAGCCAATTTTGTAATTCCTAGAATTCGCTTGACAAAAATGGGAGGCCGCTCTTTTGCCCATTTGGGGCCGAAGATGTGGAATGCTCTTCCGTTGACGCTCAAAACGGAGACCAATCTTCTTGCTTTTCGCAAAAAGCTAAAAACTTTTCTGTTTTAGTTGGTCAATGTTTTCTGCTTTTCCTGTTTCAGCAACTACCTATCTTTCTTCTTTAGGCTGTCCCTGGCGCCGGGAAACCCTTTATGGGTAGCTGAGCGCAATACAAATTCAATAAAATAAAAATAAATAAAAAAGGACGGTGACAAGACAGAGCTGCTCTGCTGGTGTGGAGTCCAAACATTTATAAGTGTACTTCCTCTTAACTTCTGGCCGAGGTCATTTGAGGGGCCTGTTGTTCCCGTCATATTGGTCCAGAATTTGGGAGTTATGTTTGATGATAAACTTAGTATGGAGAGTCACATGAATAAAATAGCAGGTACTTGCATTGCGATCATGAGAACCCTGCAGAAGACCCTGCCGGTGCTATCCCATTCCTCCAGAGCCTTGGTAGTCCGTAGTGTCATTCTTAGTTACCTGGACTACTATAATGCTCTGCTACTGGATGCACCGTAGTATTTAATACAACGTCGGTTGATGGTTCATATTGCAGCAGGTAAAATTGCCCTGAGCAGACCTTGGAGAGCCTCTGCCTCCTTGGCATTAAAGGAGTTACACTGGCTAACGTTTAAGCAAATAATCTGGTTTAAATCAGTTTGCATTGTATTCAAAGCCTTTCAGGAGATCTTCTGCCGCAAAAGAGGTTAAGAAGGTACACTTCCAATAGACCTCTTCGATCTGCATCAGCCAATCTGTTATGTGTGTCTAAGTTAAGGAAATCCAGACAAGGTGGCAGGGCCTTTATAGTCAGTGCAGCCAAGGTCTGGAATTCACTTCACCCCTCTTTAAGATCCGTGACCGATTTGTTGCAGTTCAGGAGGGCGCTTAAGACTTGGCTCTTTCCTAAGTAACTTTGAGTCAAAGTTGTTTTTTATCTTTAGGGGCTCTAACTCTGTTCTCTTTGGGTTTTTTCTATTTCTTCTGTGTCTCTCATTATCGTTATAGGCCAACGCCTGTATACCAGTATGGTGACAGAGTGCTTTATAAAATCCATATTTCCATATTTCAACTTTATTTCGGTCATAGACCATAAAAGTGCAAGTGCAGTATGCATCATACAAAACAATTTAAAAACCAATACAAGAAATGTCTATCAAAACATATAATACAATTCATTATGCATTAATACATTAATAACTAGTTAAAAGAAGAAAATATCAATCGAGACATAATCTAAAAATCCATTATAGATTTTAAGTTTAACATGGTTGTGGATATGGAACCGAGACAGCAAAAGCCTTTGCCTAATCCAATAGGGGGACAAGGCCCTCTATGCTAGCTGGGTTCTATGAATATTTGCACTCTTATGGGCGATGAGAGATTTTCAACTAAACATAAAACATAGCAACATAATTGAATTTAAAACATTATAGATAGTGTTAGATAAAAGAAAGAAAAAAAACAATTAAGGCCATGTGCAATGGTCTCACCCTTTCAGCAGATTCCTTCTAATTGTCCACATGTGTCCCAAGAACTTGGCAACAGAGCAAATGATCACCGGGCTAGGATTAACCCTGGGCGTAGTTCGCGAAATAGCACCTCGCGTAGCTACGCGAAGTGCACTACGCACTACGTGAGCTACGCGTGCACTATGCGAACTGCGTAGTACCCTGTTCGCGATGATTGCACTGTGCCAGATGCTTGTCCACACTTTGCAATCATTTAAAACGGCATTTTGCACAGTGCGAGCTGTCTTGTATGCGGCTCGAGCAGATTTTTACTCGAGTGGCAGCTTTCTCATCGTGGACTGGTAGTTTCTCATCGCGAGCGGTCGCGAGCATACACGACCACTCGCAATGAGAAACCTGATCTCCCTGCGTTAAGAATCTCGCCGGGAGGTTTATTTTCCACGCTCGCGATCGGCAACTTGATGTTGCTGATCGTGAACGAGGAAAAAGTCTCGCTGGGATGTCATTTTGCTTGCTCGTGGTCGCCAACTTGACGTTGAGGACCGCGAGCAAGCAAAAAATGAACACTGCACTACGCTACGCGTGTTTGCACTGTGCTACGTGCAGTTCGCGTAGTGCGAAGTAGTGCAAACTTCGCAAACTAGGCGAGCGTAGCATAGTGCTTTGCCCAGGGTTAGCTAGGATCTGATCTTAATATACAAAGTGCCTCGACATGGCAACGTGTGCCCAGTTGCTTGCAAATTGGCTTCAGCCATTTACCTCTTGGACAGGAGTACTTAAAACAAACAAAGAACACATGGGCAATAGACTCTATTGCAGAAGGACATCTGGGGCAAAACTGAGAAGAAGTGGATGACTGTCGCCAGGTACAAGTGAACGAGTTCGAAGGGAGTGAATCAAACCGGAACTTTATTTAGAGTTTCTTGTCCTTGGTGTAGTGATGATTTCAAAGTATTCTTTGTATGAACCAATCATTTTAAAATTCATGAACTCCGTGGTTAGGCATTTCCACGAGGGGCTAGTGGATAAACCATGTGCTAGCCAATCCCAATAGTGTTTCTTAATTACGTCTTTGCTAAGAGGCAATGGTTGGCCCTTGGTGTCCCAGTATTCCTCTAAACCTACTGCTCTTAGCAGGGATTTCACACTACGAATCCAACCAGATTATACAATCCATAAATAAATAAGTAGGTAGGAACTGACAAAGCGGAAATGTGTCCTGTGCTCCCTTCAAATGCATCCTACATTTAATCAGGCAATACTGGCGATAAAGGGAACTCCTGTGAAAGCGCAAAATGCAGTCACTCAAAGTGACATTTACCAGAGGCTTGATTAGGCTGACTCATTGTCCCATGGTGTATGCTGTGGTGAGCTCAGACTGAAGCAAAATGTGAATTACACAAACCCAAATCACTGGCTAAAGAAAGGTGGCTGAAAGCCCCTTTAAGTAAGTATTTTACATACTATTTTAGTTAAATCGGAAGGTCTTCGCTAAAAAGCAGCTTCCAAAGATAAGCATTGTGAGACCTACTCTGAGCAGACTTCCAAAGCAACAATGCAATGCGAGTGGAGAGTGATGTGGAGGAATATGTGAGATGGTAGGGTGACAGAACAGGTCAGTGGTTAAGTGCTGAGTTTATATAAAAGAAGTGCAGTGATAGCAGTTGGCTCCGAGCCAGAGGCAGGAGGGGCCCACTTCACCCCAGGTATAACTATGTTTTACTAGTCAGGTGTGAATAGATCAAACTATTTATCTTCCATGTGCTACGTTCCAGTGCTCACTTGCTACTCCACTGAGAGTCGTATAAACAAAACTGGAGAAACAAAAGATGGTGCGGTCTTGCAAAAAAAGAATGACATATGAAAACAACAAAAGTATGGAAGGAAACAGTAACTGAATTATGGAAGGTAATAAAAAAAAAGGCTGCAAGAAATATGGACAAGACATTAAAAAGATGTAAAGATGGCATCAATGTTAGAAACAGAAGGGAAAATGGAAAGAAAGAAAATGGGAAGAAGAAAACCATAAACAGATCATAGAATCATGAGAGAAGCATGGAAAGAAGCAATAATAGATTGGGGTGAATAAGCCTTGCCCTGCATACTGAAAATGCATCATAATGTGCAATGGATGCATTACAGTATTTCAAGAGTGCCCCTTCAAAACCAATTTTAAAACCTATTGCTTTTGAGCAATTTATTTAAACAATTGGTCTGTAAAATGCATAATGAGACACACTTTTTAGGTCTTGCATGGCGTGGATGCACATTCGCTGCTCGCCTCGCAAGATTTATTGTTAACATGGACTTTCAGAAGAGGGCTTTAATGCCCGCCCCTCATTTCCATTGTCTGGTGTCACCGTCTACCATTGGCCTGTATGTTATATGTTTTATTCTATATGTTAGAACTAGGCGCAGGACCGAAAGATAAGGGGTCCTTTGCAACCTAGCCATAAAGGCCTCCAGCCCATCCCCATCGGGACATTCGAACAACCATTCAATAACCATCTACCAAACGCTTTTATGTAATTCATGTATGCTAAACGAAACAACGAATTGTTCTAAGTGTTATATGTATATGTGTATCTTGTCAAAGGGAAACAATAAAAATATATTTAAAAAAAAAAGAAAAAAAAAAGGAAATGAGGGTTTTCTGTAGATGCCCTTTGGCCTCCCAGCCAGACTCGGTGGCCTGCTTTGCGTCTGTCGCAAAGCACTTTCTTATCTTTATGGGGCCATGTGTTTCTAACACATTGCTCCATACAGATAAGATATGGAAGCCTGTTTTTTCTGCTCGCATGCTAGGGGCATGAAATGCGTACATGTTGTGGCGAGAGTCATCTGTGTGTTTTATATTATAACTATTATATTTGTGAACTTTACAGTCCAGTTAAAGTAAAATAGGTAGCAGAGTCTTGAATTTAAGGACACGTGTATTACACCCCCATAACTGTATCTTACTTTTAAAGAATCAAATAGAATGCTGAGCTACCTTTCAGCAATTGTCCCGTAACAACGGACAGAAACTGTCGCAACTGCATGGCAAATTTATTTTTCCTGTTTACCAAGTTAATTAGGGGCACGGGAGGGGCAGCGCATCTTCGCTGTCACAGGGCTTGAGACCCCCTGAAAGAGACCGAAGCTGTGCTCTTCGTTTTGTCATATTGTCATGGCCCTGAGTGGTAATGTTTTGTTATGTTAAAATTTCTTATAAAGCGCACATACACCGATTGGTTTCTTGGCGCTAACTTGAAGTATTGCTGGGGCCCGTGTATTTTAGATGTCTGCAAAGTCTAGTTATAGGCTTGGATAAATAACCAAGTCGTAAGAAGCCCACGGAATCTAGGACATTCAGTGCAGGTTCTTATATCTAAAGGTAGAGTATTCCAGAAGCTTGGTGCCAGTACAGCAAATCTGCAGCCACCTAGTCGTTTCCGTTTGTAGGGAGGGATGGTTAGAAGGTTCTTGTGGGCAGAGCGCAAACTACGCGTAGGTAAATATCTCTGGACAAGTTTGGTTCAAAAGTTTGGACTAGCACTATGTATAGTTTTGAAAATAAGGCAGCCAACTTTAAATGCACATCTTTGTTGGATGGGAAGCCAGTGTAGCTCCTTCATGGTGGGAGAGATGTGTTCCCACCTAGGTTGCTGGGATATCAACCTGGCTGCCTGGTTCTGTACCATCTGCAATCTTTTGGTAAGATAGAGCAGGATGCCAAAGTATAGGTAAATATCTCTGGACAAGTTTGGTTAAAAAGTTTGGACTAGCACCATGTAGAGTTTTGAAAATAAGGCAGCCAACATTAAATGCACATCTTTGTTGGATGGGAAGCCAGTGTAGCTCCTTCATGGTGGGAGAGATGTGTTGCCACCTAGGTTGTTGAGATATCAACCTGGCTGCCTGGTTCTGTACTATCTGCAATCTTTTGGTAAGATAGAGCGGGATGCCAAAGTATAGGTAAATATCTCTGGACAAGTTTGGTTAAAAATGTTGGACTAGCACCATGCAAAGTTTTGAAAATAAGGCAGTCAACTTTAAATGCACATCTTTGTTGGATGGGAAGCCAGTGTAGCTCCTTCATGGTTGGAGAGATGTGTTCCCACCTAGGTTGTTGGGATATCAACCTGGCTGCCTGGTTCTGTACCATCTGCAATCTTTTGGTAAGATAGAGCGGGATGCCAAAGTATAGAAGATTGACATAGTCCAGATGTGACATCACCATAGCTAGAACCACCTGGATTAAGGCTTCCCCTGTTAGTAGTCTACTGATCTTCCTTATATACCTCAGCTGAAAGAAACAGGTAGATGTTACTGTTCCTATCTGAGATTTCATAGTGAGATCACTATTGATGTTTGCACCCAAACATTTCGCTGAAGACGAAGGGTTGGGTGGGGAACCTAGTTGGCCAAAACTGAGTGTTCCAGGGGTTCAGGGATCCGAATCACTTCCTTTTTGTCTGGATTTAATTTTAACTGGTTATTATTCATCCAGTCATGGATGTGTAGCATTGTTGCCTGGAATTCAGATTACGAATCCGAGGAATTGTCAATAGAGAACACCAGTTGCAAGTCATCTGCATAATTATACGTGCATACCTTCCTATTTTTTCAAGGAGTGGAGTAAGGGAAGAAGGTAAAGATTGAATGAATGGAGGGACAATGAAGAACCCTGGGGTACTCTACATGTCGTAGCCCTTTTGGCTGCGGAGAACTGGGAGTGACGCACCGACTGAGTACCTTCCTCAAGGAAAGACTCAACCCAGGTGGATGCCACCCCCTTAAGACCGGCCGTCCTGACACGGTCGATCAGGACATCATGATCGACCGTGTCAAATTTTATTTATTTTAATTTTACTTATTTATTTCAATTTATATAGCGCGTTATAACCCAGAGGTCTCAAATGCCGCGGACAGGTCCATCAGCACCAATGCCTGGGGGGAGCCCTTATCAGCTTTCTTGCACAGTGTGTCCTGTACAGTGAGTATTACTGTCTCGGTGGAATGGTGCCTTTTAAATGTGTAATGTTGTCAACAAGGGGCTTTTCTGTCATTGGCAGCTGTGAATATGAATGGGGCAGAGTAGCAGTTAATTGCTCATTACCTGACGGCTTGTTTTTTTCAAATGTAGGCACCGCTGCCTATAGCGTCTCAGCCGTCACTTTGTCTCAACGCCTGTGACTTACAATCACAATCATTCTCTGGACCCCGGGCCCACCTCGCAGCTCTCGAGGCAGGGTATTACATGCTGCTGCACTACTACCCAGCTAGCGCACAGGGAGGTGGCATTGTAATGTGTGCTCCTCTGCATTCTGAACACTTGACAGCACAGAAAATGACGGAAAATGACTCCGGGTGTGAGTTCTGCTTGGGAGTGCTTTCACACCAATGGATCTATTGAGAACCAGTATTGTTTCCAACACAGCATTGCAGGTCTGTAATGTTGTAAGTGACTTAACAAAATGATACCGTCTAAGTTGACCCCTGAAGCATGAAGGGCCGAACTGGCCCTGCCTATATGTAACCCTCAGAGGAACACTCATCTACAGACCCCCCGGACCCTGGGATCAGTTCAGCGACTCCATTGCCGACCTCGCCAGCACCCAGGCACTCGCCTCCACGGACTACATCCTCCTCGGGGACCTGAACTTCCACCTCGAGAACAACAACGACGCCAACTCCACCACCCTGATCGACAACCTCGACAACCTTGGCCTCAGACAACTCATCACCGCACCCACCCACGCCGCCGCTCACACGCTGGACACCGTCTTCTCCACAGGCACCCACGTCACCTTCGACCACACCACCGAACTCCACTGGACCAACCACCGCTGCATCCATTTCACCTTCAAGAAACCAACCACGCACCACCGCACCCAACAGCTGCCTCGCCGCTGCTGGAGCAAAGTCACAGAAGACCAGCTGATCACCACCCTCACCCAGAACCCACCCGCCAACCCCAGCAACCCAGACGCCGCAGCCTGCAACCACAGACAGTGGATCGACGACTGCGCCAACACCCTCGCCCCACTCAAGAAACCCTCCAACAGCCACGCCAGCAAGAGAGCCACCTTGTTCACCGATGAGCTCCAGACCTCCAAACGCGCATGCCGGAAACAGGTGAAGATATAGCTCCACGAACGCACACCGGACAACCAAGCAGCCCACAAGGACACCACCCGCAGACATCACCACCTCATCAGATTAGCCAAGAGATCCTCCTTCAAAGACCGATTGGACAAAAACGCACACGACAGCAAGGAGCTCTTCAGCATCGTAAAGGAACTCTCCAACCCCAGCACCAACGACAAAGACATCCCGCCCTCACAAGAACTGTGCGACTCACTAGCCATCTTCTTCCACCGCAAGATCTCTGACATCCACAACAGCTTCAACACCACGACCACACCGACTATGCCAGACTCCACCTCCCCTGTGAACACTACCAGCGCCAACCGCCTGACCTCCTGGTCCAACGTCAACGACGACGAGACATGCAAGGTCATGAACTTCATCCACTCAGGTTCTCCATCAGACCTGTGCCCATACCACGTATTCAACAAAGCAGATGCAGCCATCGCACCCCAACTACGGAAGATCATCAACATCTCCTTTGAAACAGCGACATTCCTGGAAAGCTGGAAGCACGACGAAATCAACGCCCTCCTCAAGAAGCCCACGGTCTGCCATTGCACTCTAAAGACACGCCTCCTAGAAGCCGGAATCCAAGAGAAGGCCCTTGACTGGACCACGTCCTTCCTCTCCGGCAGAACCCAGAGCGTCCGCCTCCCACCCTTCCGATGCGAAGCCACCGACATCATCTGCAGCGTCCCCCAGGGCTCATCTCTCAGCCCGACGCTGTTCAACGTCTACATGGCCCCCCTCGCACAAGTGGCCCACCATCACAACCTCAACATCATCTCCTACGCCGACGACACCCAGCTCATCCTCTCTCTCACCAAGGACCCACACACCGCCAAAACCAACTACCATGAGGGAATGAAGGCCGTCGGCAACTGGATGAGGAGCAGCCGTCTGAAGCTGAACTCATCCTCGGACCCACCCCCTCAGCCTGGCATGACTCCTGGTGGCCGACCACACTGGGAACAGCACCAACACCCACTGACCATGCACGCAACCTAGGATTCAGCCTTGACTCCTCCCTCTCCATGTCTAAGCAGGTCAACGCCGTCTCCTCCTCCTGCTACAACACCCTCTGCATGCTCCGCAGGATCTACAAGTGGATCCCGACCGAAACAAGAAGAACGGTGACACAGGCCCTCGTCAGCACAAGACTGGACTACAGCTACGCACTCTACGCAGGAATCCCAGCCAAACACCTACGACGACTACAACGCATCCAAAACGCCTCCGCCTGACTGATCGTCAACGTCCCCCACCGCAGCCACATCACCCCCCACCTGAGAGACCCACACTGGCTCCCTGTCGACAAGAGGATCACCTTCAAGCTCCTCACCCATGCACACAAAGCACTCCACAACGTCGGACCAGCCTGCCTGAACAGCAAACTCAGCTTCTACACCCCCACCCGCCAGCTCCGCTCCGCCAGTCTCGCCCTTGCCGCTGACCCCACATTCAACGAACGACCTCCGGCGGCAGATCCTTCTCCTGCCTCTCCGCCAAGACCTGTAACACCCCCCCTACCCACATACGGTAGACCCAAGACCTACTCACCTTCAGAAGACTCCTCAAGACCTGGCTCTACGAGCACCCCTTACCCCCTCCCCATAACGCCTTGAGACCCTCACGGGTAGGTAGCCCGCTTTACAAGTACTCTGATTGATTGTATGTCATCTGCGAATTGAGCAGCGAATGTTTAACTCCTGGAGTCACAGGCATGGATTCAAATGGATTTAGTGGGAACAAAAGCCAGGAAATTGACTTTGTAAACCTAGAACCTGCGTGCGGATCGCAGATTAGGAAATGCTGTTCGTCAGAACCACGGGAGAATGTGCGACATGATCTGTCTGACAGAAAAATGACCACCAGATTACCGGCCAACAGACACCAGCCGATGCGCATGAAATTATCCAACCCAGTCACATACCTCAGGAGAGCGGAAGGCGCTATGTCTTTATGCCTTCCCCAAGAATGTGGAATAACCCTCATTGGACACTCCGCTTGGAGACAGTCATCTATACTCAAAAACCTCCTGTTCTAAAGAGATGCCTACCTCTTCCTTAAGCTAGCCATCTGTCCCTTACTTCCGCAGATAGTGACATGAATTACCTGGACATGCAGGTGATGGCGCGCGGGATTACCAGCTCAATAAATCATACTCACCTGGGCCCATAAACATTCACACTTTTACACTGGTAATCCTGCTTCTATTTCCTAACCATCAGAATTATATGTTTTCAGGACTTATCTATATACACCATGACTTACCAATCCTTGTCACCTATGTTATAAGTCCTAGAGATCGAAAAGGGAGTTAGAATAATAAGTAGTTAATCTAATAATTGACCTTTCCTAAAAATACCCACAGACTCGGGAGAAGTTTTAAAGACTTTAACTATGCAAGGTTTTCTGAGTCAGTGGCCACAATACAGTGAGCATAAATTTTACAAGCTAGAAAATGATTAATAGGGCATAAAGTTTGCAAGAAATCGCATTAACACCTTTAGACATTGGTACCTGGGAATGGTGGAAAAGGGAAATAGCACAAGGACATACCACATGGATTATATTTACCAAGAATGGTGCGAGGACCAATCCTGGCCACAGGCTGGGGCAAAGATAGGGCTCCTGACTAATCAGGTGCCAACAGGACAGGACAGGTGCAGATCTGGACAGGCAACCTCCACTAGTGCAACGCTAGCGTCGCACCCCTCTCTCTATGCCAAATGTTGATACCCAGATTGGGTAATCGATAATTCTCCCTCAGCAAATTCTCGATTCTTCTGACAGAGTGCTCCGCCAGCACCTCTGCTCTCAATCTCCTATAGCATGCGTTGGGTCAGTGACAGGTCAGATAATCGGACAAGTCGGACAATTTTCTCTAACTAAGCCTACCTTAGTTATATCATTTCCTGGACAATGTACCACCCCTAAATGTTGCAAATCTATGTGTTCCCCTTCAGTGATTGGTCAGAAAGATGAGGAGAGGTCATCACGCCATTCTAAAATGAGGTAATTTGTCATTGAATTATTTTGGTCAAGTTCCCGCCCATAATTTATTTTCCCACGCACTTTTATTCCACCCAGCAATGTTATTTAATTTTAGTATACAATGTTTAACAAATTTGCAAGTTCTCTTCCTTTCCCCAAGTCAGGGGTGAGGTGACCAGGTGCATCGTGGGTAAGACAGTCCTTGGCAAGGTTTCAATGCCACCGCTCAAGGTTTTTCAGTGTTCCCAGCACATGAGCAGAGTAAATTCAATATGGCGATTCAAGTCACCCTTCAAGCCAAATACGAGCTAGTAACAAAGTCAAAGAAAAACATTTTAGAATACAAAAAGAAATGAATGCACTGTATACCACTTATCTCTACTCTAGCCCCATTACTTTATTTAGACTATAGCATTAATAGTTAAGTAGAATGAACAAAGTTTAATACAAGCAGCAGCATGTGCTTTAGTATGAGTAAGCATGAAGCGGCCATCTTGGCACTAGTGCGCAGAAGCAAGAATTTCCCACCAAGCAAAAGATATGTCACACCACGTAGATGTGGCATACGTATGCGCAAAATAATTCCTGCGTTTTCAGCGGCCATTTTAGGACATTCGGGTTACTGTTAGTAAAAGCACATAGACAAGCTTACCCTAGATACTAAATATGTAGTGTAATGCAAATTAGTAAACAAAACATGTTGATTAATTAATTATGTGTTATTTTGAGAGGACTGAGTCCAAGCAAGTTTCTGTACGTATGAAACCTTGCTCCATCAATCCCCTCTTTGATGATATTTTATATCATCAATAGTTACGGAACCAGATGCCAACTTTAGCACTCTCCCAATTCTATTTCCTCTATTTCTTTAGGAATTCTTTTTTCTCTTCTTTTTTGGAAACCTTTCATTCTCTTATAAATGTCCCCCTTTAATTCCTCCATTTGAATTTCATCCATTTTTTTGTCTCTTTCTTTTCTCATTTACTGCATACCACTTTCTGTTTCTGCAGCATTTGCACCAAATCATTATCCCCAATATTAGTACTGATATTCCCATTATTGGCATCAGTACTTTACCTACAATGCTTCTACCAACATTAGAAAGCCAACTACCTACTGAGGAGAGACCCTCAGTTAGTCTCTTTCATGAACTTCCAGTGGTTTCAATTCTTCCTCCAAATGAGTAATATTTCTGACATACCTTAAAATGTCAACACTTTTATTAGGTATGTAAATGCAACAATGTTGGGCCTTCAACATTCTACAGACTCCACCCTCTTTTGCCAATAATATATCAAGAGCAAGTCGATTTAACCATTGATCTGATCGCAACTAATTCAGTATTGATCAATAAAAATCCTCCAGCAGTGTCAGTCGATAAGCGACCAACCACTGTAGACAATTTCAAATTCTTTGAGTGTTCAGAATTACTCCTACTGAGGGTATCAATGCACTAAATATATCACCTACAATTTCTGAAAAACTAGCTCTTTAAATCGTGTTTGTTCATTTTTGTTTTCATTGCTTCCAGTGATTCTTTTTACATGGTATACCTTTGGGAATAGTATTCCGAAACAGCAACTCCCATACCAATGATCAGGCAGCTTAAAATAAGCCTTGTTCCCACAAATATAATAAACTCCAGGAAATACTGGATCAGTTCCCCTTTTTAGTCTCCAACCCTCAATTATCAGGAAATTTTGTTCACATTTACTGGAACCGATAAATAAATTTTTATACTCTGTTTTCAACCTATGGATACAGATGTTCCCCTTCTTTTCAAAGTCCAGAGACATAGCAGCATGAGTCTTGCCAGTTGCCATAAATTCTTCCCTTTCAGCCCATTTGGGTATTTGGGGTTTCGGTTCAGTGGCCTTTCTATGGAAATCCTGTCTCCTTTTCTATACTAAATTCAAAAATATTTTCTCTTCTTCATGTAATTTACATGTTAAATTGTCTTTGTGTGCTTCAGCTATTTCTATTGTTTTCATTGTTAGAAAATATTCACCCATGAAGTGTGCATCTCTACTGCTAAGGACGGGATTAATTTCTGCGTATAGGAATTTCGGAAAAAATGACGTCTAAATTAGAATAATAATACTGTAACTTTCCTGCTCTATAAAACAAACTAGTTAATATACTACATGAAATACCATATGTCAGTGGTAAATGGTGGTAAGTAACTCCTTCAGCTACTGATGTCGGTAATTTCATACAGAAATAGCAATCACTAACTTGCATTGTCTCTCCATAATTTACTAATAGGTTAGCAAATACATTAAAATCTGTTTCATTTCTATTTCTAAAGTGATGTAGTTCTATTTCATCTGGTGCTTCTAAGTCTACTCTATCTTGATTATGATGCGCTACATTCTGTTTAGCAGCCATCAAATAAGGTATTGCTATTGTCAGTCCTAACCATACTATAAGCACTATCAATACACTACATATGCATATTCTACAGCATGTCTTTATACAATGTATTTTCGAGTTTCCAGTAACTCTAGCATCAGCCATTTTGACTGAGGCGACTTAGCCACTCTTTGTAAACTTTCACACAGAATATATCTTTGAATTTATCTCAAGTTGGTCTCGCTTCTTCTATAGACTGATCAACAATCAATTCTTCATCACTTTCATCATTGATTTCCAGATTCTCGAAATCTTCAAGAATAACGTAAGTCCATTCAGAACCTTTGAATTTATTGTTCAGTCTTTTCAAACGTGGACTTCTCCTTCTTTGATTACTTGTTGACGGTTCAGTTTGACTTGTTATTTCGTCCACTTGTTCAGGTTCTTCATTTATTGTGACTAGGCGATATTTCAGTCTTTTAACAAAACCTGGCTATTTATCGCCTTTTCTGAGTCATTTAGCTGGCACTGTGCTTTCAGTTTCTTCAGATGTTCTTTTGTTTTCTTTGAGTTGTGGCAAAATTTGATTTTCGTCGTCTTCAGGTATCCTCTCTATCTGACCTTGTCCTGGGCTTATTACCGTTGATGTTTCTGCCTGGATGGGTTCTTCTATACTAGTCTGACCTGGTTCAGGATATTGCTTTGTTGGGCCTGGATTTTTTTCTTCGTCCTGAACCCGTTTTGCTAATCCTGTCTGGTCCTGCACAGATATTGCAAATTCTTGATTGTCTTCTGCCTGTGCATTTTTTCTAGTACCTATACGTCCCTCCTCAGACACACGAGTTCTGGTGGGTGTTTTGTTGGTCTGAGTATATTGTTCTTTCCTTATCTGGTCCTCCTCACAATTACCATTAGCTTTGATTTCTGTAATTTGAGTATGTTCTTCTATTCCTGTCTCATCCTCACTATCACTCTGACTATCTAGATACGTTTGGCTTCTCGTTCTTATTCTTATTTCAGATATATCAACCACCAGAATCCATTCATCATGACTGGTGCTCGGTTGTTCTTCGTCAACTACTTCAGGATCAACTTCTTGAGACCCTTCAGCTGCACAACCTTCAGCCTCAACTTCGTCAGGTTCTGTTACCCTTTTGGTATGGCTGGCGTAGATCCAGTTGGGATTCCTTGGCACTTTACAGCTGTGGTAGTGACCAGTATCACTTGACGTGGATCTCCCCACCTTGGTGCTAGGCAAGATTCCCAGGTGTGATTCTTTATCACTACCCAATCTCCAGGGTTCAAATCATGTGCTGGAGTTGATTGTCTGGCCACAGCGTCTTCCCCAACCTGCTGAGAGATAGAACGCACTTGGTCAGCCAACTCTTTGCAGTACTCCAACACTAAATCCTCAGATATAGTTAACAGCTTGTGTCCTGGCACACATGCTTGCCCCATTGCCCTTCCCATGAGTATTTCATGGGGACTCAAGCCTGTTTTCGTGTCTGGAATGCTTCTGAGTCCCATCAGGACAAGAGGTAAAGCATCAGGCCATTCCAATTGGGTAGATTCACACATCTTTCCCAATCTTGCTTTGATTGTGCCATTCAGTTGTTCTATCACTCTAGAAACCTCTGGCCGGTATGCACAGTGCAGCTTTTGCTCAATTGTGAATGCTTCACAAATCAGTCCAATTATTTCATTATTAAAATGAGACCCTCGGTCTGATTCAATCATTACTGGAAAACCGAACAGAGGAATGAGTTCTCTTAAAAAGAGCATGGCCACAGTTAAGCTGTCATTCCTCCTGGTTTGGTATGCTTCTACCCACTGGGAAAATAAGCAAACAATGACTAAAACATATTTTAACCCTTGACAAACAGGTAACTGAATGAAATCAAGTTATAGTCTGATAAATGGGCCTTCTGCCTTTCCAATTTTCCCGGGGCAAACCACAGTTTTCTTACCAGGGTTCATTCACTGACAAATTAAGCATCTCCGTCAAATGCTCTCTGCTATGTTCATGAACCTTGCATTAAACCAATCCTGTCTGAACAACCTTATCATAGCGTCTCTGCCTATGTGTGAGTCCCCATGGTACATTCTGGCCATTGGTGCAAGCATACAATCATGTAATTCTGGTCTCCCATCCAGGTAAACTATCACACCATCTTTAGGTCTTATCTGACACCCTATTTTCTCCCAGTCTTCCTTTTCTTTGGGTTCTGCTTCGCTTTGCAATCTCTCACTTCCTCTCATGTATTTACTCCTCTCAACAGCATAAGTTGATTCCACATGCATCGATTTTCTTGTTTACTGCCATTCTATATCTGGCACAATGTTGAGCCACTTCATAAGCATAACGATTACCAGCTGTGACTTTGTCATTTCCAGATTGGTGAGCAGCACACTTGACCACGGCCAATTCTTTAGGCAATTGAATTGCTTTAAGTAATTCTTTTACGAATTGCCAATTTTTAATAGGAGTTCCTGAAGAAGTCATGAACTCCCTTTGCATCCACAGCTGGCCAAAGTCATGCACAACCCCTTAACCATACTGGCTGTCAGTGTAAATGGTTACTTTCCAATTTTTCCCAATTTTGCATGCTTTTATTAAAGCAATCAATTTGACTACTTGTGTAGACTTGACTCCTGTGAATAGGATGCATCTTTTAAAGGTTCTTCTTGTATGTCTGCGAGAGGTTAAGTACTGAATTCAGTGCGGTCGATATAATCATGTTCAACTTCCTCTCTGGTTAACAGAATCGCGACTGCATGTATGACATACACTGTTACAGGGTGTCCCATGACAATGGGTTCACTTTTCTCAAAACTCATGCAAGTTGCAGCTACCGATTTCAGACAGCCTGGCAGTGCTGATGCCACTGGGTCCAATGTGGCAGAAAAATATGCCACGTCGCATTAACCCATGGGTCTGGGTTAGAACTGAGAGAGCACAATTGTCTCCTGTGTCACAAAATAGTGCAAATTATTTTGAAAAATCAGGTATTCCTAATGCTGGGGCTTTACACAGACAGTTGCGTAATTTTAGAAAAGCAGTCATGCTCTCATCATCCCGTTCGACTGGATCTTGTGCCCGTTTCTTTGTCAGCGGAATCAAAGGTTTATCTAACACTGCAAATCCCACAATCCACGGCCTGCAGTAACCTACTACTCCGAGAAACTTTCTGATTTCTTTCTGAGTTTGGGGTAATTTCATGTTTTGAATAATTTTGATTCTCTCAGATGTCACTCTTCTGACCCCTCTTTCTAACTGGTGTCCCAGATACTTGACTGAGGTTGTACAGAATTGCAATTTTTCTGGGGACACTTTATGTCCACCCTTTGCTAGATGATTCAATAATGCAATACAATCAATCATACAGTAATTTCTGGTTCTCAGTGCTAATAATAGATCATCGATATACTGCACCAGAACAGATTGTCTGAGCAGCACCAGTGATTCAAGACACCTTTTCAAAATCTGATTAAAGATGGAGGGGCTTTCCGTGTACCCTTGTGGAACACGATTCCAGACATAAACATGCTCGTCAAATTTGAACGAAAATAAAAACTTGCTATCTGGATGCAATGGAATGGAAAAGAAGGCATGGCATAAATCAATTACAGTGATGCATCCTGCCCTCCATGGTATTTGATACAGAAATAATGCTGTACTCAGTACTACTGGGCAACATGGGACGACAATTTTATACATTTTCCGAAGGGCTTGGACCACTCTGTACGTTCCGTTTGGTTTCTTTATGCCAATTATAGGTGAATTACAAGGGCTGCTCAATATTTCTTCTAGAATGCCTTGTTCAACCAAACGCTCTATTTCTTTTGCAACACCTGCTTTTATCTCAGGGCTCATTTTGTACTGTCGAATATTTGGGTAAAATGCACCTTCTTTCACTGTCACTTTTATAGGATCGACATCTGCCATCAAGCCTACTTCTTTTCCAGAAAAATCCCACACATCAGGATTCACAAAGGTTTTTAGTTATTCTGGTAAATCTTCTAGGAACATCTTTTTAACTTCTGTTTCTTGTTTGGCTAGCATAATTTTGTACACTCCGTCTTCATCTGGAGTCTGAATTTCAACACCATTTAGTGTGCAAAAGATTGTGCAATTCATCTTGCACAGTAGATCCCTTCCTAACAAGTTTACAGGACTAGAGTCGCACACTACAAACTTGTGCATCTCTCTAAAATTACCGATACAGACTTCTATTGGTTCTGTAACAGGGGTCCTAATTTGTTTATTAGAAACGCCCACTACTTGGATCGCTTCTCCCGAGAGGGGTAGGTTTGGGATGTCTGCTGTTCTCACAGTAGAATGGGTTGAACCAGGGTCCAACAAAAGGGTAACATCATTTCCCTCCACTTTTCCCTCAATGTAAGGACCTGACTGATCTACTGGTAAGGATGCACCAAGTACACATTCCTCTTCCCCCCCCCTCCCAGACACCGTCAGTAAGCCTCGTCTTCAAAAAATGTGTCATGTAAAAGAAACTGTGGTGTTACCATATTTTTCTTACCACTTCTGTCCCGAAATCCGGTGTCCACACTGTATTTAGCTTGACTCACAAAATCAGGCATAGGGGCAGGAGGTAACTGATTATGTATTACCTGTTTGCAGCTGTCTCATTGAAACTTCATTCTGCATCTGTGGATTTAAATTTTGATTCTGGACATTATTATTCTGTATTAATTTACATTCGTTTCTCCAATGCCCCAATTTTCCGCACCCATGACAAGGAAATTTTTTCTTTGCCTCTTTTTTACTCATTTTCCCTCTAGGCTTGCCCCCATTACTTTCACCTTGGCCTTCCCCCTTTTTCTAAATATTTGCTTGCTGACTTAACTGAAGTTCCTGCTGTTCTGCCATTTTTACTTGAACCCACATTACCTTTTCTTCTAATTTCTGTAGCTTTTTATCAATTTCATCCTCACAGTATTTTGCATACTTGAGAATCTCATCGACAGGCTTCGCCTGCCAACCCAGTTTATGTTCTTTGATAGTTTGGGAGATTTCTGGTTTTAGTCCGGACACAAAATGATATATAAAATGTGTCATGTCCTTATTATCAATGTTTTCTAGACCACTGTACTGTTTAAATACCTTCAATAGGAGTTCATAATATGCATGTACAGAGTCATCTTTATTTTGAGTGGTTCTGTCTATTTTAGTCCAGTCTGTTTCTTTTGGGGGAATCTTTCCCTTTAAATAGGTTATTACCTGATTATACTTTTTCATTACCTCTTCTGACGGGGCTCCTGTCTTTGGATCCCTAAGGTACTCCTCATTTGGCCAATCTACTGTGATTATACATTCAGCTCTATATGATTTCTGTAACACTTTTGATTTGCCAATGTCAATTCCCATTTTAGAAGCCAAATTCATCAATTTCTCATGGTATATTTCCGCATTTCGAGTAATACTTCTGCATATAAACAACAATTCATTTTCATCAAAAGAATTTAACCTTTCCAGTCCTACATTTCCAGCTACCATTTCTTCTAATTCTACCCTGAATTTGAATATGTCCAATACTTTTGGCTGTGATTTAGGCTTTTCTATATCTCGGGTCCATCTTTCTAACTCAACAGGGCTCACTACAGCTGGACTTCTCGTTCCTGTAGATGTCTCGATCTGTACTTCCTTTGAGCATCTGGGAGTCATTTTCCTGATTGAGTCACTCACTGGTTCTCGTATAGGTAAATCCATTAAGGAAATTACTGACTCGCATTCACTTGCTTGGTCATCAACTATTAGATTTTCTTTCCTGGGCTGTACTATGGGTGTAGTCAGCACAGGAGTTTTAGGACTGGGTTGCTTATCTCCATATAAAGGAACTGCAGGACCTATAGTTACTGGTATTATCAAGGCTTCAGGACTTGTATTTAATTGAGTTATTTTCTGTATTAACTCACTATGCTGTTTATTTAAGGCTTCTTTTTCTCTCTCTCGTAGTACCCTTTCTAATGAGGTTTCATGTATAACCTGCGGAACCAAGGTTGGTTGTAAAAACTGAGCGCTAGGGATAGTTCTATTGGTTTCTTCCTGATAAGGTGGCAGCTTTTTCATTAATAGATCCTCTAAATAATCATCATCTGAATCACCACCACCAGTCATTAAATGTTTTGTTTTCTCAGTACTTTTACTTCCAGTCGGTTCTTCTGTTGTAAAAACAGAATATAATCCTCCACTAGCATAGACTGTCTCCATTGTTTCATCTGCTTATCTTGAGTTTCTTTTGGCAATCTAGGATAAAACCTGCTAAAATTGTTGTCACCTCAAGATCTATCTTGCTCAAAAGCCTCTGTCTCCCACTCTTCTAGGGCTTCATTTTGCGTGAATCTTGTTCTAGGGTCTAAATCATTCATACGAGTTCGCAAATTGTGCAATACTCTATCATTAAATGTACCATGTTCTGGAAAAGCCAATATGCCAATGTCTTTGGTATACTCTATCAAATTTTCTAACCACACACAAGTGTGGTAGCCTCTTTCTATCATCATGTATGATGCGGGCGTTTTTGGTGGTGGAATAATAATTACTTCTCTTGTTTTCATTGGTTTATCTTTTTTAAAGTAATTCTTGATTTTTTGCATAAATGAAATTTTTCTCTTTTCTCCATACAAGTTGTATGGTCTTCCTCTAATACTCTGTTCTCGGGCAAAACCTAAATATTTTCTATCTGGACGATTTCCTATGATTGCTGGATCTAAATGCCACATGTACCGCTGTCTAAATTCCTACGAAATTCTAATCAATTTAATTAAATTAAGTTGTTTACTTTGCAGAAATATTTCTCCAATACCAGCGCGTCTCTTAAATTCAATGACCAATGAGTCTTTGGTTTACAATCCGCATTAACCAATGCTTGCGCGGCTTTTCTGTGACGTGAGTCTCACTATCTGCACTCACCCTTCCTTTACAAGTTTCTCACGGCTACACACGCGCTGCGTCTACCAATCCCAGCCCGGCTCTCTATGACGTCAGTGCAGCACCCGCGACTGACTCCGTCCTTTGCAAGGTAATACGACAATTCAATTTCTTTGAGTTCTAATTACTCATTTAATTAATTAACAACATAAAACATTCGCTACTGTGCCTGATTGACTACTTTCAATAGAACAGATAATTTATTTCACAACGAGTAAACCTATTTCCGTCTACCCTTCATACACTGCGAGTAAAACAACTTTCCACTTACTCTTCACTCAAGCAAAAAGAACCTGTTACTCCTCCAGACTTACCCTCTCTAAGTTTTACCAGACAACTCCTTTGTGGTCCATCACTCTCACTTTTATACAAGAATATAATCCCTAACTAGAGCTTCAAGTTTTACCTAACTTTCCGCACCTATTCCATCAAGGCAGGTAACCTCACTTCAGTGTGGCTTCCATTTACCACCTAGCTCTATTCAGTATCTCGGGAAATTCCAAACAACATTTAACAATACAAACGGGTTTTGGTTAGTACATAAAATCAAAAATCAATAATCAATACATGACTAACTAAACCCTAACGAGCGCGGGATTACCAGCTCAATAAATCATACTCACCTGGGCCCATAAACATTCACACTTTTGAACTGGTAATCCTGCTTCTATTTCATAACCATCAGAATTATATGTTTTCAGGACATATCTATATACACCATGACTTACCAATCCTTGTCACCTATGTTATAAGTCCTAGAGATCGTAAAGGGAGTTAGAATAATAAGTAGTTAATCTAATAATTTACCTTTCCTGAAAATACCCACAGACTCGGGAGAAGTTTTAAACACTTTATCTATGCAAGGTTTTCTGAGTCACTGGCCACAATACAGTGACCATAAATTTTACAAGCAAGAAAATGATTATTAGGATATAAAGTTTGCAAGAAATCACAGTAACACCTTTAGACACTGGTACCTGGGAATGGTGGAAAAAGTAAATAGCACAAGGACATACCACATGTATATATTTACCTAGAATGGTGTGAGGACCAATCCTGGCCACAGGCTGGGGCAAAGATAGGGCTCCTGACTAATCAGGTGCCAACAGGACCGGACAGGTGCGGATCAGGATAGGAAACCTCCACTAGTGCAACGCCAGCGTCGCACCCCTCTCGCTACGCCAAATTTTGATACCCCGATTGGGTAATCCATAATTCTCCCTCAGCAAATTCTCAATTCATCTGACAGAGTGCTCCGCCAGCACCTCTGCTCTCGATCACCCATAGCATGCGTTGGGTCAGTGACAGGTCAGATAATCAGACAAGTCGGACAATTTTCTATAACTATACCTACCTTAGTTATACCAATTCCAGGACAATGTACCACCCCTAAATGTTGCAAATCTATGTGTACCCCTTCAGTGATTGGTCAGAAAGATGAGGAGAGGTCATCACACCATTCTAAGATGAGGTAATTTCTCATTGAATTATATTGATCAAGTTCCCGCCCATAATTTATTTTACCATACACTTTTATTCCACCCAGCAATATTATTTCATTTTAGTATACAATGTTTAACAAATTTGCAAGTTCTCTTCCTTACACCAGGCCAGGGGTGAGGTTCCCAGGCGCATCGTGGGTAAGACAGTCCTTGGCAAGGTTTCACTGCCACCGCTCGAGATTTTTCAGTGCTCCCGGAACATGCGCAGAGTAAATGCAATATGGCGATTCAAGTCATCCTTTAGGCCCAAATACGAGCTAGTAACAAAGTCAAAGAAAAACATTTTAGAATACAAAAATAAATGAATGCACTGTATACCACTTATCTCTACTCTAGCCCCATTACTTTATTTATACTATAGTATTAATAGTTAAGCAGAACGAACAAAGTTTAGTACAAGCAGGAGGATTGGAGCAGCGTCTTCCACACAGCGCCAGTGCTCGCGCACTCCAGGCTGAAGCAAATGTTGTTACATATTGCGCTGTTTGGTCTAAGAGTAGATGGTTGCGCCTGTCTTTGGATGCCACACTCTGTGAACTGGCACGTAGAGTCTCCAGACGGTGCCCAGGGTGTGGGCACTGTGTTTTGAGAGGTTCAGGCTGACTGCCCATGACACCATGAGCATCTCAAGGTCTACTCCATCCAGAGCCTACCAGAGGGCACCAAACATCCCAGTAAAAATGCACTCGCTGTAGAAATCTGCAATACGATTCATCCTACTGTAGTCAGTCATTAAAAGAAGTACTAGTGAGTTGGGCAATTGTAGTTACCTGTCACAGACTCTGCAGAACCCTGGCAGGATTGACTAAATCATGCGGCAAGAAAAGTCAAATTATGTGAGATAATGCATCACTTGTTGTGCTAGTATGAACACCCTTTTTTGAATTTTACACATGTTAACACTATCTGGGCAAATGTTTAACCTCATCACTAACAGTCTGCTCCCAAATAAAGAAAAAAGCAACAGAAATGTGACCATTCAGATTTGGAGAAAGGCCTCCTACTGCACGGCAACACTCCGACGCGTTTTATTAACTTTTGATCCATTCGACGTAGAATTTTTTTTTTGTGTTAAAATTTGCAGAGTATGCATCCCATGATGGATTATGTGGCAAATGTGGCAAATCTATAATGATGTGGAAAAAGCTACAGCTGTAAAAAATGTATAATTCCAATGGCTCTGATCAATAGGAGGCCAGTTGGGCCCAGACAGTTGCGTTGCCTCTAATAGGACCAGTGACACCCTTGCTCTCCCACTGCACATTAGGGTGGCTTCAGACAGGCCACGCTGCCCCAACTAGAGACTGCAAAATAGTTGCTCTTGAACTAATCTCACAGGATTACAGGATCAGCATGTTCTTTATTTCCCTGAAATCTTCCTACAATTGCACGCCCTCCAATGTGCTTTTCGGTTCTCAGTATATTCTTTTTTTTATAACACATATATTTTTCGAAAGAACAACGCCATGTTCCATGTGACAGTCACATGAGACTCCTTTACTTTAGGTGTTCAGTGAGTTATGCACAAATCCGTAACACACACATAGCTTTTCAAGGGCAGCATGGAATAAAGCATGTCTGGCCAAGTCTCTCATAGATGCCACACGGCCTTTGTCACCTGATCACAGTCATTCACACAAAGAAGTCTGTGGCGAGCTTTTTCTGCCGCGGCACTGGGCGCACAGACAGTTATGATATGGTATAAATATTTATATGGCACTCACACTACCCCCGTTTTAGCACTTTGCGAATGGGTAGCAGGATACCCTGTGGGAGCGATAGTAATTTAGACATGCATGAGGGTTATAAATTGCCATGCTGTTTTCATGGCGCGTCATGCATTTAATTTTTTTTATCTCATGCGAACTTATTGTGCAATTCCTTGTAAATGGAGGTTGAATATCTTGTGTGTTTGGAGTTATGGGTGGCACTTCACTCCATTAGGAACTCTGACATTATATTGACGTTTATAAAGCGCCTTCTATCCTTTACCGCATTCAAGTGCTTTGTGGGTGGGTATTAAACTATTCCAATCGATATTTACATTTAAAATGTGTGTCATGGGCATTGTAGATGCATTTTATAAACAGAGGCTGAAAGGCCTGAAGCAGGAAGTGTCAGTCATGTGACTGATAGCAGTTTCCATCTCTGAGCACACGTCCATCATGGGCAAGGGCTGGCCTGAGAGCCCTGGGGAACCTGTGCCAAGGACCGGTGCAGTGAAAAATACCCTCTTTGTGAACATGTGTTCTGCCCCTCCTAATGATGGAGGAGGGAGAACTCGTGACTAGATCAAGCTTGGGTGCGTTTTCCACTTGCCCGGATTGTCGGAGGAGCCCCTGTGTTGCAAAAGGTCTCTCCTTACATTAAGTTAAAGCCATTTGCTTTGCTATACAATACCATTAGCAAAGCAAATGGCTTTAACTTAATCGAAGGTGAGTCCTATTGCATTTTCAATGCTTGTTATTAGAAGCAGTGACCCCTTCAAAAATCTCTGAGGAGGATTAGCCATAGTAGAGAGCACTTGACGAGTCTGACTATTTCATTAGTGCCTACACAGAATTTCCTGAACAGCATTTGAAACCCCTCTGTTTTTCGGGGCTACGCTTGGATGGCAAGGAGGCAGCAGACCTAAGTCCGGAGCTCCCGACCCCCAAGTCAAACGAACGGCGAGCAGGAGAAGAGAAACGCTAGGAAACGTGACAACGGTCACAGGAGAGGTGCATGAACACAAGGGGCACCGCAAGTCAAGTCGGACCACATCCACTGGAGAGGCGAAGAAAGGAGAAAGGAAAGCGGGCTGAAAAAAGGAAGGGGGAAGCGCAAGATGGCGGAGAGATCCTAGAGAGGAAAGACCTGAGACGCAAGACCACCAAAGCCACCAAGTAAGAGCGCCCAAAGATCGACAACGCAGAAGCCCAAGCCCCCGCGAAAGAAAGAAAACTCCCCTCCTGGCGTTATCCCATATGCAAGATATCGAGTGACTCTAATTTCCAAGACGAAGAAGACACCACACGGAAGGCAGCCATCTTGGGAGAGGAGCGAAGCTAGGGGCGGCCATCTTAGTAAAACAAGACAAAGGCGGGCTTTCACAACCGAGCGAAATACCGAACTACCCAGAAACTGCTACGGAGGACATTTGGAAAAGAAGGCAGAGCTACGGTTCGAGAAAAGAGGTGGGAAGCGCAAGAGGTCCTAGAGAGAGCGGAAACCGAAGAACGCAAATCACCACCGCCACCCAAGTAAGAGCGCCCTAAGCAAGAAACACCCCCGCGAGCGAAAGATAAGCCGCCGATGTATAGCAGAAACCAACCATAACCTAACTGAAGACGAACGAACGGGTAGACGGCATCCACCTTGGGGAGGCACAGAAGCAGGGAGGCGGCCATCTTGGGGAAGGCACAGAAGCAGGGAGGCGGCCATCTTGGGGAAGGCACAGAAGCAGGCGCGGCCATCTGGGGGGAGCAGCGGCACGGCGCGGAAGCGACGGACCTCCATGAGCAGAGACAGCAGCAGCGCACAACCAGTCCAGCGCGAAGCAGCTGGCTAGAACTAGCCCACACCCACGCAACCCCCGAGCTTAACCCCTGAAGCGAGTAAGCGGATAACGTGGCGCAAACGCTTTCCCCTGCGATACGGCGGCCATCTTAAACAGTGGACAGCAGCAAGCAGGCAGTAGTTGGAACAACAGCTGACACGAAGCAGGGTGCAAACAATAATCTGCCAAACAGACGCACGCCAAGGGAAGTAAATCAACCAGAAAGGCGCCAAGGGCAAAGCGCAGTCACACCGTAAGCGCAAAAGCAGCAGACCGAACCGAGGCAGGGCAGAAGGAACGGCGGAGGCCCGCTAACCATATAATCACAAGCTAGGAGATAGGCTGGCACCCCCAGCAAGCGGAACAACGCGCTCAAGAGCAGCTAACTAGTCGACAGCCCCAGCAGAAGCAACAGAGCAGCAAGAAGCGGAGACTGAACGAGTGTAAAGAAGGCAAGACGCCAGGGAGGGGGATACCGCAAGAGGCTGGCGGAGTCCAGGACCAAAACTAGAGTGGTCAAGTGGCCGCCCAGGTTCAGGGACAGCTCCCCAACAGCAACAAACATCCTAAGCAACAAAGAAGAAAAGGGACCAAAAAGGGTCGCCACAAAACAACAACTAACAGAAGGGAGACCCCAGACGCACCAGGTTAGAAGAGGTTTCGACACCATGGCAGGGAGAGATGGTAAACAAGTCACAAACGACCTGAAAAAGAGCAAGAACGACATCCTTGCCTCACCAGCCAAGGAGCGTGGCAGCCAAGGCGACAAAACTATCACACTTGACACACTTCTGAGGAAGATAACGGAAGGAAACGATCTAGCAAAGGCCACAAAAAAGACAGTGGACAGTATCCAGATGGAACTGATAGCAATCAGAGCGGAGCAAAGCAAGGCCAACGGCAGAATTGATGAGGCGGAGAAAAGGATAAGCCAGCTGGAAGACCGCGCTAATGTGACTCACAAGGACCTGGGCTTGGTTATAAAGAGAACCACAGCATTACAAAGAACCATGGCGGAGCAAGAGGACAGAAGCCGCAAAGGAAATATAAGACTCTTGGGAGTGCCCGAAGAGGAAGAAGACACACCAGGGGCATGCGCCCTAATGCTGGAAACCATAATCCCCAAACTTATTGGTCTCAACTTCGACAGGCCGCTCGAAATCGTCAAAGCCTACCGCATACCAGCCAAGAAACAAGTGAATAGTAACGCTCCCAGACCAATAATATGCAAGCCGTTAAGAGACAATCACACAGACGCAATCTTCACTGTGGCCAGGAAAGGCCGCCCAATGTTGATAAACGGGAAGAGGGTAACAATCACCCAAGATTTTTCCAGGCTAACAGTTGAAGTGAGGAAAGGCTTCCTAGCCCTGAGAGAACATCTGCGAAAAAAAAACATTACCTTCACCTTTGCAGGCCCTTCCAAAATGAGAATATCGGACAGGCACGGAAGCAGAATATTTGATGACCCCAACGACCTACAAAGGTACCTGCAAGGCCCGGCTCCAGAAGAAATGGAGCTACAAAGCCCAGGAGCAAAGCAAAGAGCATCCTCAGACGAAACCAACGGAGAGGAGGAATGATGAAGGCGCGGAACGTACACTTATGGAACTCGAACTTAAACGAACTTATCTACCTCAGACAAACGCACACACAATCAACCGCAGCTACCTCAACATCGCCGCCGACAACTATGGGAATGAAGACGAGGGGGGAACGACAACAGCCATATCCTTTTTTTGTTTAATTTTTTGCTCTTTCCTTTCACTCAGGCGGACTTTTTGTGTATGCACCAACTCAGCAATAGAGACTATGCAAGGACTTGGGGGGGAGGGGAGTGTGAGGACCCTTGCTGTCGCACACCCGGTTTTCTACTGGCGAAGGGAGGGGGGGAGGGAGGGAGGGGGGCGGACAGAGGGGGAGGGCGGGACAGGTGGACAGGACGGCAGACGAGACAGCAGGCATTTGTGTAACAAAAATTTCCCTTTTCCTTTCTCATTTTTCCTTTCTCCTCTCTCACTATAGCTCTTCCTCACCTTTCATCCCATACCGTACATTCCAAGCCCCGGGGGGGGTCACAAGGTACACCACGGAACACGGACATACAGGCCAGCACCAAAACGTAAGGAAAACAGAAACACCAGCGATAGCCCTGCACCACCATGACAGACTCAACAAGGGCTAGCCTAACCACGAACCTGAAGGTGGTATCCATGAACGTTAAAGGCCTGAACCATCCGATCAAATGCAGGAAAATACTAGAACATCTGGCCAAACTAAAGGGCGACATTTACACACTGCAAGAGACTAAACTCTCAGAGGAAGAAGCAAAGCTACTCAAAGCAAGATGGATAGGGGACATACTCTGCTCGCCGGCAAAAGGGAAGAAAGGTGGAGTAATAACCATCCTGAGCAAGAGGGCCAACCTAACCATACAAAAGACAAACGCAGACGAAGACGGACGCATGCTAATAACAAGCGTCCAGAAAGGCAAAGACCAAATACATGTAGCCAACAACTACGGACCAAACTCTGAAGATAAACAATTCTGTCAGGAAGTGGACATCAAACTATCCGACCTACCGCAAGAAGACCTCCTGCTTGTAGCAGGAGACATGAACAAGACGATGGATCAGGCCACAGACAGGCACCCAAACAGACCAAGCCATGACTCCCACAACAACAACACCCTGAAAGACCTGTGCATCAAACATCACCTAGCAGACCCATGGAGGCTACAGCACCCAACGGCGCGCGAGTACACTTTCTACTCGCACCCACACAATTCCTACAGTAGGATTGACTACATACTGATGTCCAACACCCACACGCACCTAATAGAGGAAACGGAGATAGCTCCAATAACCATCTCAGACAATGCGCACATATCACTCACTCTGAGCGGCAAACACAACGAAAACCCAACGAGAAGATGGAGACTAAACGACGACATCCTGCAGAACAGAGAAAACTTGAAAGAAATCGAGGAAGCAATAAAAGACTACCTCAAACACAATGACAATGGCGAAGTAGGGAAGAGCACCATCTGGGACGCCCTCAAAGCAACACTAAGAGGTAAATTGATCAACATCAAATCAAGGATGAACAGAAGCAGGAACAAAAAAATCTCCGAAATAGAGGAGGAGATAAAAGCACTGGAGAGAGGTCATTGCGCAAACATAAGAGACAAGAACACACTCACCTTGCTCACAAAGAAGAAATACGAACTGAACAAGATTTTGAGCGAAAGAGCAGGCTCCTGGCTGACAAAATTCAAATCTGTGAACTTGTGCGCAGCCAACAAAGCAGGGAAACAGCTGGCATCCTACCTAAAAGCAAAACAAAGGCAACATACAATCGCAGCGATAACAGACAAAACCAACAAGTCCCAAACAACAAACAAAGGAATACTAGAAGTCTTCAGACAGTTCTACCAAGAACTATACTCCGAGGATAAGAACCCGAGCAAAGACGGAGGACTCACTCTTCTCAATGACACCAATCTGCCAGAACTCAAAGAGGATGAGAGGGTGTCGCTCGAAGCCGATATAACAGAAAAAGAAATTGAAGCAGCAATCAGCCAGCTAAAACAGAACAAAGCGCCAGGACCAGATGGATACTCCACCATGTTCTACAAAACTTTCGGCGACAACATAAAAACGCTACTGGCAGAAACATACTCGGCCTGCATACAGAACCGCAAGATGACGGAGTCCATGAGTGAAGCCAACATCACAATAATCCCCAAGGAGGGGAAAGACCCACAGCACCCGCTCAACTACAGACCCATCTCGCTAATAAATGTCGACTGTAAAATCTACGCAAAGATACTGGCCAATAGACTAAACAAAGTCCTACCAGACATCATCCACAGCTCACAAGTGGGGTACATCAAAAGCAGCCTATCGCAAGATAACACAAGGCTACTATGCCATCTAATCAATCACACAACACAGAACAGCCAACAGGCAGTCATGATAGCGCTAGACGCAGAGAAAGCCTTCGACAGAGTCTCGTGGCCGTTCCTAAGAAACTGCATGGGAAGATTCGGCCTGGGGGAGAAATACATAGCAATGGTGATGGCCCTCTACAACAAACCAAAAGCAAAAATAGTGGTGAACGGCAGTACATCCGAAACGCTCACACTAGGAAGAGGCACCAGGCAAGGATGCCCCCTCTCACCCGGCCTCTTCCTGCTGGCACTAGAACCCCTACTAGCCAGAATTAGAGACAATACGGAAATAACGGGCGTCAAGGTCAAAGAGAAGACAGTTAAACTAGCGGCGTATGCGGATGACATCCTAATCACAACCACAAACCCATCTTCGTCAATAAAAGCGCTCATGGACACAATAGGAGAGTACGCCGAAGCCTCAGGGTACAAACTCAACAAAGACAAATCGGAGTGCAAACCAATGAACGTCCACACCACAAGAGAGGTCCTCGGGGACTCCGGCCTGGCATGGCAGACAAAACCACTCAAATACTGAGGACTGCACTTTGGGAGAGACCTAACATCCACGCTTCAGCACAATGAGGACTTAACGCTGAAAAAAATAAAAGAAAGACTAGAACTATGGTCGCCAAAATACATAAGCTGGTGGGGAAGGATAGAAACTATCAAGATGATGATAACGCCGGCGATAAACTACACGCTAACCATGCTGCCACTCCCGATGACAGAAGCTTTCCACAAGAAACTAGACAAACTTATTAACATCTTCCTATGGAAAAACAAAAAACCCAGAATCAGCCTACACAAACTGAGACTAACCAAGGACCTTGGGGGCCTCAATCTGGCAAACTTCAAAACATACCAAACAGCTTGCCTGGCAAGGCAAGGTACAGCCTGGATAGATGACACCCACATCTACAAACCAGTCTGGCTAGAGGTGGAGAAAGACATCCTAGGAGGCCTCAACCCAATAGCTCTTCTAACAGCAAACAGACACCCCCAAAGATCCAACCCAATATTGAAACACACGAGGGAAGCGCTGATGAAAATAGACAGACGCATGATGCAGAAGTTGAAAGGCACAGCATGGGAATCTATCTGGTTCAATACAAAAGTAACTTACCAAGGGGCAACAATGCACAACGACATATGGATCGAGAAGGGAATCAGTCTCCCCAAACAGATGGAAACCAAGCAGAAACCGCTGACATTCCAAAACATACAGCAACTACACGGTCTCCCAAACCAGGAGCTCTACAATTTCCTCAAGATCAAGACAGCCATAACGAGAGCTAACCTACACAGAGAGGAACCAAGCATCATCAAATATATGCAGACCCTCAACTCAGCAGGCCACCAAACTGCAAAGATCTATAAGTTCCTGAGCCCCTCCACACTGTCGCAAAACAAGAAAATAACCAACACATGGGAAACACTCCTAGGCAGGCAACTAAATGAAAAAGAACGGGCAAAAATGTGGGGCTCAGCGACAACAAACAAAGTAACCCCACAACTAGCACAAACCAAATTCTGGCTCCTCCACAGGGCCTACTGGACCCCTTCCAAGCTCCACAAGGTCGGCATTGCAGAGTCGGGCAACTGCTGGAACTGCCAAAAAGAGGAAGGCACCCTCGAGCACCTCAACTTCAAATGCGTGAAAGTCAAGAAGTTCTGGACACAGATCAACACTTTCATAAACGACATGCTCAAAGCAGACCTAACAATCAGCTTTGTAAGCCTAGCAACAGAACATCTGACCGCAAACCTAAACAGCAGAGAAGAGAGAGACCTACTAGACCTGTTCCTCACAGCGGCCCTAAAAATAATCCTGACAAACTGGAAGAACACTGCCAAAGCAAACTTTAAAACGTGGATTAATTGGGTCACCTTCCTGAGAGGAGCAGACAACATCACAGGCCATTTCTCTAAGGAGCATAACCCCAAAGTACATATGTGGCGCCCACTCGACGAGCATCTGAGGAAGACCCAGTAACCACAAGTGGGGAACCCTCGACGAGCATCTGAGGAAGCCCCCCCCCCCTTTCTCCTCTTCTCTCTTTTTCTCCTTTACTCCCCCCCCTCCTCTAACCTGGGGGAAAACCAAAGGAAAAAGCATGCATTCACAAATGGACTGTATATATAAGAACTGCCAAATGTATATTCCACTTATATTTTTTTTATCAATAAAAATTTACTAAATAAATTAAAAAAAGAAACCCCTCTGTTTGCAGACTAAGGTGTAAAATGCGCTATTTGGCCACACTGTTTTCAGAATTTCTTCAGTAGCATTAACTTTAGAGGACTGCTGGGTTTCCTTACCTCTTTTGCTCAGTCAGTGCCATTTGGCCAATGATTCAAAGTGGAGGTATTTTATTTTTCTGACTACTCACTTGCCCCGTTTTATTTCTCAAAGACTGTTTCAATAGTCCAGCTGCAACAAAAGAAAAGGGCAGGAATGCGCTGTATCTATTAGATACGGCACATTCCTGTCCTTTTCCCCTGTGCTGGCACACAATGGGCTGCTGTGCGCTAATGTAGGCACCTTTGCACCATAGTGCAGGGGCACCTGCGTTGCAGGGATGATTATTTTTGTGCAGGAAGATAAACCTTCCTGCACAAAAACAATCATACTAGGTTTTTTCCTCTTTCTATGTGTGCAGAATGCAGCACACATAGAATAAGGAAAAATGAGGAGAAATAAAGATATTTCTTCTCATTGTGCCTCCGTTACACCTCCCCTGGGGAACAATATCATTCAGAGGGTCTTTTATGGCTGTTTTTATGAGTGGGGAGTACCAATCTCCTTCAACAAAGCATATGCCACTCAGCACTGAACATGGAGGCCACTCATTTGTCCAATGTTTTCTCTCTTGTGCAGATTAAAATTAAAACAAATGTTAGCATGACTAAATATACAGTTACCGTTACAAACCTGTATCCCTGCACATAAAAGGCTGAATGACATGTAAAGGTTAATTATTTTTCTTCCCTTTTTTGCATTTGAAATTGAATGCAGAAGTGCATTAAAATATGCACAGCATATTATTGAACTTTGTTGTTCCAGCCTCTTACTTGAAAGTAAGATTGTTGTAGAGTGCCTGAATTCCACCTTAACAGCATGCAGCCTTGACCCATTAGCAGGTTCAAGATATTTAACTTCAAAGATTGTTATTATGCAAGGGTATTAGCTACAGAGATGTAAGGTATAATAATTTCATATGAACTGGTTGCTGCATTTTACATTTGGTAAGATGGGAATATAAACACGGTAGTGGATGATAGCAGATAAGGTGTGTGATCTGAGTAAAATAGTTAGATGCAACTGAGACCATGCAGGTATCTGCACCTCAGCCTCTTATTAAAATAATTAAATACATTTCCCCATTGGTCATATGGGCCTTTGTTGGTCGATTTACAGTGCTGTAAGGGAGTTAACATTAGAAATACATTTCAATTTGTCAGTCGCGCGAGCGCTCGAATTCAAGATGGCCGCCGCGGACTGAGCTCCTTCGTTTTTTCACCCGTTTTCCCTCAAAAACAAAGATTTCTTGTCAGAAATTCGGTGCAAATGAGGTCGCTATGATAGTTACACTTACTGGCTGAGGAGGTTTCATGCTTTTCTGATTGACGGAGGTGCTGTTTTGAGTTTCGTGGTTCCTGCTCCCAGCTCTCCACAGAGATACTGCCTGGATTGTCTGTCAGGGGGGTGGAGTATACTTCAGGAAACGGCCTGGCTTGGGCCGAGCCACACCCACAGTCCTATTTAGCTGCAGCACCAGTATTTTTGAGGAGTGCTTATTTTCATTTACTTTATTTACTCCGATATTACTCATTTGCTCATTTCAATTCAAACTCAGTTAATTTTCTCCTCAAAAATGGAAAATAAAAATCCTGCTAACAATAAAAGAAGACAGCAGATTTCACCTCCTCCGTTAAAATCGAAAATGATAGAGTCATCTGAACCTTCACTGTCTCTAATTTTAAAAGAAATTCAAGCACTTTGTGCTAATACCGAGACTATTGCGACAGAAGTTAAAAATGTGCGAAAAGAAATGGCCAGTTTGTCTATGAAAATCTCTGATAATTCAATCAAGATACAAGATAATAAAACCAAAAATAGATGCTTTTACCCTACAGGTGGCGAAAATATCTCCTATGTGTTCACATCTTTTGGATATGGAAAATCGTAATAGACAATGCAACCTTTGCATATTTAATTTACCAGAAGAAGTTGAGGGATCTAATTGCCGATTATATTTGGAAAACCTGATTCCTGGTCTTTTAAATATCAAATTTCCCAAAACATTTGAAGTTAATAAAGCCCACAGAATCCCTTCTCATCGCAATCCTCAACATACCAAACCTAGACAAATGATATTTAAAGTTTTTCGCCATCATCACTTGGTTTTGATCAGGAAAGCAGCAAGTGAAATTCCCTCACTGATTGTTAATGGCAAGAAAATCTTTATTCATCAAGACTTTGCTAAAGAAACTGTTGCAATACGTAAGGAATTTTCTGACCTTCGCCCACAGTTAAGAAGTCTTGGTTTCAAATACGGCCTTTTTGATCCATCTACAATGCGCATATGGGATGACAATTTCTCAAAATTCCTTTCACCGACCAGAAGAACTGCGACATTTTCATGATCTCCAATCGCATCATTCGGTGGACACTCATGACCCTACTACTTGAGTATGATTTTTGCTGTCAACTTTATAAGTAATTTTTCAAGTTTTTGGGCTCCAACGGTTTAGGCCATGCTTGTGTGCGTTTCACTGTTCACATTTATGTTTTTTGTTTTTCTTTTTTTCTATGTTTTACCTTCTCCCTTACGTTTTAGATTCCCTAGAGCTTCTCACTTCTTCTCATATGTGCTTTTTCTCACTGTCCTCTTCTTATCTTTTTCTTTCTTCCTTTTCCATTATGGCTAACATTAAAGTAATTTTGTTAAATGTTAAAGGTTTGTGCCATCCAGTTAAGCATACTAAAATTTTAGATTATTTAGGCAGTACCAAAGCTGATTTTTGTTTTTTACAAGAAACTCAAGTTGATGATAAAATCTTTGATTATATGAAAAGAAAATGGGTTGACACTATTGTTTCCTCTCCTGCTAATGGCAAGAAAAATGGTGTAGCTATAGTATTTGCAAAGAAATCTCACTGCCAAATTTTGAGTAAAGTTACAGATACAGAGGGGATATATTTAATTGTTAAAGTTAAAGTTCATTACTCTATTATATTTTTATTATGGGCCCACTGGGGATGATCCTGCTTTTTGGACCAATCTTGCAACCGAGCTACTAAAAATTGGGAATGTCCCTTTAATTGTTTCTGGTGACTTTAATGTTATCTCTGAGTCTTTACTAGATAGATTATCTCAGACGAAATGTCATACCCTAAGGTTTATTTTGCTTTTAAAACGTTTCTTCAAACTACTAAGTTAGTTGATATCTGGCGTCTCCATTTCCCTACGGAAACATTTTTTACTTTCTTTTCAAACCCACACAATTCCCACTCTAGAATTGATTATATATTAGTCACAAGACAACTTATTAAGTCTATAAAACACACCTATGTTTGGAAATATTGATGTCTCTGATCATGCTAACATTTCTTGTATTTTAAATCTAAATTCAACCTTTACTAAACAATCTAGATGGAGAATGAATCCTGGCATAGCTCTCAATGAACATAATAAACCAAAACTTTTATCTGCCATTAATGATTATTTTCAACTGAATCCTGAAGGTTCTACTTCTATGGTTAATGTATGGGATGCTTTTAACGCTTATATTAGAGGAGCTACTATTTCTATTATGACCCACGAAAATAAAATCTTTAATGCAAATATTCCATGTTTAGAAAAGCAAATAGAGAAATATGAACAACTCTTTATTACATCTAATGATCCACAATACAGGGTTAAGTTACAAAAACTCCGCTATGATTTTAATACAATTCTTAGTACAAGAGCTGGCATTCAAATTTCTAAAGCCAAAGCTAAATTTATTTTAGCAAATTACCTACATGTTAAAAAAGATAAAACTCAAATCACTTCTATTCATGGCCCCAATGGTAAAATTGCCTTATCTAATAAAGATATTGTTAATGCATTTTTGGACTTTTACTCTAAGTTTTATAATAAACCTGATTTTAATGACTCTTTGGTAGATTCTTTCCTATCCTCCTGTGATCTACCTAAGATTTCTCAATCAGATAAACTTGGACTGGAATTACCCATTACTAAGGACAAAATTTTATCTGCTATAAAATCTTTCAAACAAAATGAATCTCTGGGTCCTGATGATCTATGTGCAGAGTTTTATAAAGAATTTCAATCCCAACTATCAACTTTTTTACTTCAAGTTTTTACATCATTTGGCTCATAAGGAATTACGTCTGGTTCTTTTACTGAAGCTTTAATTATTGTTCTTCCTAAACCAGACAAAGACCCCACTCTTGTTTCTAATTATTGCCCTATTCCTTTAATAATTCAAGATTGTAAATGATACGCTAAAATATTGGCCACATGTTTATCCCCTGTATTAGACTCTATCATTCATCCTGATCAATCTGGGTTTATGAAAAATAGATATTCAGCTAATAATACAAGAACTTTGTTGCATGTCATTAGACAAGGTCGGACATTAACTAGCCCTTCAGGAATCATGGCTTTGGATGCTGAAAAAGCCTTTTATAAACTTCATTGGCAATTTTTATTTCGTGCTTTATCGTCTTTTAATTTTGGTGACACTTTTATCCGTATGGTTTCAGTTTTATATTTTGCTCCTACTGCTCGTTTATTTATTAATGGCCAAGTTTCAAATCAATTCTCCTTTTCCAGAGGTACACGTCAAGGGTGACCCCTTTCCCCACTATTGTTTTTAATAGGTATTGAACCCTTTCTTGCCACTATAAGAAAATGTGATACTAATAAAGGAATCAAGGTTAAGGAAGTTATTATTAAAACTTTAGCATATGCTGACGATGTGCTTTCAGTGATCCATTAACCTCTTTTCCTTCCTTAATTGAAATAATAACACAATATTCTTTGGTATCTAGGTACAAATTGAATACTAACAAAACAGAATGTTTTCCTTTAAATGTTTACTATACTCCTGATATGATTTCTATGCATGAAGTTATTTAGCAAAAGAATAAATTAAAATATCTGGGTATTTTATTCTTTTCTTCTATAAAATCAACATTAACCTTAAACAGTGATTTTCTTTTAAATTATATTAACGATAAAACGTCCAAATGGTCCTCATTACATCTTTCATGGTGGGGTAGAATGGAATTTATTGAAATGAATATTGCTCCTAAAATCGTTTACACCCTTGCCATGATCTCCATTCAATTTCCATTAAAATTTTATAAAGATGTTGATAAACTCCTTTCCAAATTTCTTTGGAATAACAAAGCTCCACGTATTAGTTATAAAAAATTTAAAATGTCTAAATGTAATGCTGGTTTTGCTATTTGGTTTAATCAATCAATCCTTTTTACATAACCCTCCTACTTGGTGTTACATATTGAAAAATCCATTGTGGAGCCTTTTCCACTTCCCACTTTGTTTACAATGTTTTACAAATCTTCATTTTTTCAAGACTCTATTATCCTCAAATCCACTAAAATGATTTTCAATGATTTAGACTCAATTTTTCAATACCCCATGTGCAGTACTGAAGAATTATCTTTATGGTATAGCAATGTTATTAAATTGAATAGAAATATTAGTTTCTGGTTTTCATGTATTAAAGCCGGTATTTTTTATCTTAAAGATGTTTATTCTAATAACACTTTTATACAGTTTGGCAATTTACAAACTAGGGGGTCGATTAGGATGGCGGACGGGCAAAGTCCGTCCGCCATCCTGTTGTAGGAAGGGACCGTCCGCCACAGGGGCGGAGGTCCCGTGTGTCGAATTAGGATGCACCCGCCACAGTGCGGGTGCATCCCACATTTTTAACATTGCGGCGGGAGGTGCTGAAAGCACCGCCCGCCGCAATGCTGAAAATGCATGTTGTGCGTTTCAAAGCACAACATGACAGGCACCGCGTGGTGCCTGCCATGTTGTACTTTGAAATGCAGGGGGGTACCATAGGTACCCCCCATGTGCATCCCCCACACTTCCCCTTCACCCTGGGGGCCCGCAACTGGCCCCCAAAGCAAAGACCGTATGCCTTTCAAAAGGCATATGACCGCCAGCATCGTAATATGGTTGGCGGTGTCTCGCAGACACCGCCACCATATGTAAGCACTTTTTCCTTCGCGACCGGCAGAAAAGCGGCGGACAGTCTTGCCGTCCGCCTCGGAGCCCCCAGCCATCCTAATGTGGCGGGGGTCTTTTCTGTGTGGATAGCGGACGGATTGCCCCCACCGGACCGGCGGTGGCTACCGCCGGCCCGGCGGGGGCAATCGGTCCACCATCCTAATCGACCCCAAAGTTTGGTTTAGCTAATTCTGAACTTATAAAATATGAATATTTAATTAATTCGATTTTGGATTCGTTTTCACAAGTTAGTCCATCTAATATTCAAGCTGGTTTATCTATTTACATCCAAACTATATCAACAAATGTTCATGGTGTTTCTATTTTATATAAAAAATTGTCCAACAGTCTAGGCAATAACATAAATATGATTACATTGTTCTGGAATAATGAACTATCGCTTTCCTTATCTGCTGATTCATGGGAAAATATATGGCTTAGTAATATATTGAGACGAATGGATCCCTCGACCCCTCACAGTCCGGCTTCCGAGCCAACCACAGCACCGAGACCGCCCTGATCGCAGCCACCGATGACATCAGATCCCTGCTCGACAACGGGCAAACAGCGGCCCTCATCCTCCTGGACCTCTCTGCAGCATTCGACACTGTCTGCCACCGCATCCTAGTTCAACGCCTCCGCAACATCGGTATCCAAGAGAAGGCACTAGAGTGGATCATCTCGTTCCTCGCCGGGAGAACACAGAGAGTCCGCCTCCCCCCGTTTCGAGCCAAGGCCACCGAAGTCATCTGCGGCGTATCGCAAGGATCATCACTCAGCCCCACCCTCTTCAACGTCTACATGAGACCTCTTGCAGCCATCGCACGCCAACACAACCTCAACATCATCTCCTACGCCGATGACACCCAACTGATCCTCTCCCTCACCAGAGACCCCGCCACCGCCAGAACCAGCCTACACGAAGGGATGAAAGACGTCGCCGAATGGATGAAGAACAGCCGCCTGAAACTGAACTCAGACAAGATGGAAGTGCTCATCCTGGGACCATCGCCCTCCGCCTGGGACGACTCCTGGTGGCCCCCCGCCTGGGCACCACACCCAAGCCAACAGACCACGCACGTAACCTGGGCTTCATCCTGGACTCCTCCCTCTCGATGACCAGACAAGTCAACGCTATCTCCTCATCATGCTTCAACACCCTACGCATGCTCCGCAAGATCTTCCGTTGGATCCTGACCGAAACCAGGAAGACGGTCACCCAGGCACTCGTCACCAGCCGACTGGACTATGGAAACACCCTCTACGCCGGAACCACAGCCAAGACTCCAACGCATCCAGAACGCCTCCGCCCGACTCATCCTGGACATCCCCCGACGCAGCCACATCTCCGGCCACCTGAGGGACCTGCACTGGCTCCCCATCAGCAAGAGGATCACGTTCAGGCTCCTCACCCACGCACACAAGTCTCTCCACAACCTTGGCCCCAAGTACCTCAACGACCGCCTGACCTTCTACACGCCCACCCGCCAGCTACGTTCTACAAGCCTCGCCGCCGTACCACGCATCCGAGGAGCCACCGCCGGAGGAAGATCCTTCTCCTACCTGGCGGCCAAGACATGGAACTCCCTCCCCATCCACCTGCGGCTGACCCAGGACCATCTCGCCTTCAGGAGACAACTCAAGACCTGGCTGTTCGAGCAATAGCGGACCCCCTCCCCAAGCGCCTTGAGACCCTCCCGGGTGAGTAGTGCGCTATACAATGTTATGATTGATTGATTGATGGTTACCTGTTTCACTTTTCCAAACTAATTCTTATATTTTATTTAATTGCTTATGGACTCCATTCCGTTTATTTCAAGCTAATCTTCTTCAATCTAATACATGTTGGCATTGTAATTTACACTCTGGCTCACTACAACATATGCTTTTTACTTGCCCTTTAATCTCCAAATTTTGGACAGAAGTTTGGGATATTATTAAAAAGATTCTCAATATTCATGAAGACATATCATAAAAAATATTAATATGCAAATCTGTAACTTTATCGCAGGATTTAAGTAACCTTGAATGTAAACTTTTTAACTTCTTAATTTCAGCTGTGTTAAAATCAATTACCTTCTGTTGGAAAGATGTTTCAAAGTTATCAGTTCATGCTTGGTGGTCATGGGTTATTTTTACAAGAAGAGGTGCACAATTATCTTTGTCTGGGGTTGGTCAGAATTCTATTTCTTATCATGTGTGCCGCCTTTGTCCCAGATTTCCTAAGAAATATCTAAATCACGCACATATTCTCACTGGCAGAAACAACCAGGCAGTTTTGGGAAACTGCAACCATAGGGCTAAGGTTTTTAACCCTCAGAGAGATTAAGGACATTATTTAGAGGTTTGACGATAGTATGCGCTGCCAAAATGTTATCCTATTATATGTAGCAGCACCTATAATGAGCTTGTAATAAAACGGATGGAACATCCCTAATTTTTATGACAGAGAATGACATCGCCAAGCTCGTAATAAGGCTCTTTGCACTTTCCTCCAAGAATCCATTCCAACTACCTCGGGGCTCAACCACACACAAAAATAGGCATTCAAGGAAGGATCCTCAGATGAAATTGGTGGAAATTTGTCCTTGCTGCTTGTTTACAGGGCGGGTCTTCTGTACCTGTGCAGTAGATTGTAACACCTGCAGTCTTAGTTCATCACACGTACAGCACGTCTTCAGAAAGTGCTGTGGGTACGCATCCTAGATTTCTAGAACATGTATTTTGTGGATTACATGAATAGGTGACGTTACAATGCATGCCATTACATCGCATGCCGTTGTACCGCAAACTTTTACTCCAACTTTCTGTCGGGGGCGATGGAAGTTGGAATAGATTAATTTTCTATTCCAACTCCAGTGTGTGCAACATTAGAGAAGGTGTTGGAGTTGCCCCACTGCTGCACGCCTTCTGCGTTGCAATGACGTGATGTAATGGCATGCGTTGTAATAGTTTTGTTGTAAAGGCTGTCTCCTATGTGAAAGCAGTGGCTGGAACCATGAGGGCTTGTACATTGGATGGAAGGGTTAAGATAATGTGGCCTGGTAACAGGGAATGGAACCAGGACATGGCGGCTTCTATGGTGCTGAGTGATTACTCCTGCCTGGCTTCCTTAGCAACAGTGCATTGTGGGTGAAGTGCAGTGAGGTACGAGAATTTGGTGAAATGAGAGGGGAGAAAACAGGTATGTGGTTCAGCGCTAGGAGTGTAAAAGAGCAGTGAGGTGGTGACAGTGGCATCGGGGCCCCATTACACTCCAGATATGACTGTTTTTTACTACCCAGTTGGGGGTAGAGGAGGGTATTTGATTTGCATGAATTAGGGTTCATGCTACCTTTGCTACAACACAGAGAGTTGTATAAAGAAACAGAAGAAATATGACAGTCATCTCACAACCTAGAAAAAAAAGAGGTAATCATAAAAGCAAAACCTTGGTGAGATATCAGTTCAAGACTGAAAAAAAAAGAAAAATGCAGTAAAAACATGGAAGGAAATAATAAACACGCCAAAAAAACTTTATTAAGCAAAACACATCAGAGGTGATTGTAACCAATGACAATTCGTTGAACCAAGATTTCCTTTCGTGTCTTCACTGTCAGTGGTTTTGAAAAGAGTATACCGGGAAACCTGCATTTTACTTTGAAGAATAAAGATTAGTCATCAAACTTTCATATCTGTAAATCTTTAGCATATTTATTTGTCTTTAACTCTAGATATACAACAGACGTTGCTTCACCAAAATGCTAGCAGTAGCAGAAGTGACCTCACATTCTCTTAAACCGCATGATGACATCACAAGAAGTGACATCATATGGTCTGCCTTCTATTGAGATCACAGGAAGTGACGTCAAAACTCCCCTAAAACTGAAGAGATCACAGAATTAAAAAAAGTAAAATACAAGCTAAAACTCTAAATTCAAGAGTAATAACATAACAAACACTTTTTTTTATAGAAGATACTTTCTTTTTTTGTCATCACACAAATACTGAGTAGGCTGTTTTCATAATATGCCAGTGGGGCAGTCATATATCACATATCATATAAAGTCCTGATATGGTGCAGTTTAGCTCCAACTGGGCACCCAGTGGTCTGATTTTAACGACTATTGGAAGCATAGACCAACTATTGTGCAAGCTTCCACCACCTCCACCCAGCACACACAGGACACAGAGATTGGACATCAGTGGCCAACACTCATGCTGGGGACCCTTGGCTAAGGTCAACATATTATGCAAAACTACCTTAACTTCCTATGACAGACGATAATACTTCCTATCCCAAATGATATTTAACAGACAGAAGGGCTGCAAACAATAGGAGCAAACCATCTCAGAAACCTCAAAGTATATCTTTTGGATAAAGATAATTCTTTATGCTCTCACAACGATGTCAAAATCCTATTAAAGAGAAAGAACATTTTGCATCCTTGGAAGACCGGTTTTAATACCCTTCTCTGTCAACTCAGTCCAGGGTATGACAAGCGCACACCTCATCACAAATCAATGTTGTCTGTGAATCTCAGTCCATTCTCCCGGTTACACCCTGGGCACGGAAAACTTCTGGTACCAACAGGCTAATTTAGGGCAATATGCTAGCTAGATCAAACATTTTCAATCGACAATTACTCCCAGAATGACATTCTGGCATTGTTTTGCCAAATACATTTCCTATGATATGACGCCACCCCCTGATCAACTATTGACCATGGTATGACCATTAAATAGTGAATTGAAGGCAATGACCAATTTAAAGTTGAAATTGATACCTAAGTCGTTCCCTATTTGAATCTTAATATTACTTTCATCACAAACAAATCACAACCTCCCTTACAAAACAAATGTAATGACTCAGATCTGATCAACTGGAAACAGTTGTTATAGAATGATTTCAACTGGTTTAGAACATTTGTGTAAAACTAGTTCGAACTCTGCTACAGGGTTCTTTTGAGGCGGCACCAGGTCCATATAATCGTCAACTGTTATCAGGCATAATGAGGTTTCTCTTAACCATGGCCTCAGTGCCCAGACGTGCTTCCTCAAAACAAGCATCTGAACAGATTTACAGAGGACAGAATTCAATGCTGTAGTAGATATAAAATCTGCAGCTCTACAAAGGGGTTTGGAGCTGGTCACTTTGAACGAGCACAGCAGCGGGTTTAGAGAGGTATTAGTAAGATTGCAATGATAGCATTCCGGGTGAACAGCAGTCTTACGTTGATCGAGCTCCCCTTCATCTTTCTAGTTGACCTTACATTGTACAGTCATTACATATGAAATTTTAGAGCCCCAATTCCGTAGTAACAAGCATGCTGCCCATCCTTTCCTTTAAAGAAAATATTAATATGACTTCAGTAAAGATTATTCAACAAAACTTATATACAACAATAAAAGGAAACAAGTGAAACAAATTTCCCATTTGTGTGAGTGTACATCAAGAGTACTTGTACGCTAACGTCTTCTATTTCTTCAGAGGTACACCAACCAAAGAATGGGAACAAAAGGCATATAGAATATATAAACTATGTAGAACAGTAGAATGATTACATTGATGGTAAACAAACAGCAGGTAAAGGACACAATTAATCACAATTGCAATCTTCTAGTTTCTTCAGAGAAGTTACCACTCTCCCAGATCACCCTCTTCGAATAGGAGGTCTGGATTCATACTCTTTCTTATTATCATTTTCTTGCACACCAACATTTATACCATTGTGGACATCCTCATCAATCCTTCATTCTTTATGACAAGTAATACTGTATTACTCAACATGCTCTTATTCATTAGCTTCCTCCTTGTACATTCACATTCACCACCCAATCATTGAAAGTTGAATTCATTCCGCATCCTCTCCACCCTTTTGTTTTTACTGCTATATTCCTACAAGGAACCACACCGTTCATTGGTGACACTTTCCCATCACTTTGTTTACCTGCATTTTTTTATCACTTTTGTGATTAATTATGGTGAGAAGAGTCCTTCTGTTCATGGAGGACCAGGAGCGTGAAATGCTCAAGGCTACCAGCTGCATATCCGATACTGGGCTACTGGATTGGCTTTTGTTGGTGGGATAGAGATATCGTTGTTTTTGAAGCTACTGGTTGTATTTAATTGGTGTTTCCTAATGCAGAAACCAGTGGACTTTTCTTTGACTCTGAATGAGAGCAAACCTCTCTGATAAGTCCTCCTTGAGTGTAAGGTTTGTACTGCACACTTCTCTTTTTCCCTAAACTTCCACTGAAGTTCATCCCTCTGCTGCCACCTTCTAAGGTTCTGGCAAGGGATCCAAATTAGAGAATATTGACTTAAATTTAGGTTTAGATTAGAAAAGGGAGGTTTCTTTACTGAACACTCTATTGCAAGAAATGAGTTTTCTTGCACTGTGACTGTTACTATTTTGTATCTTTTTTTTACGATTTAATTTTCTGGCACATTTTGGCACATTTTGGCCTTCAAACTATATACTAACTCCCATGTATGGATATGAAAACAAACTTTTCCCTTTAGGTACCTTGCATTATTTCTATACCTGGGCGTAAAATTCTGCTCTGCTCACGGAGTTTGCAGAATTCGGGTTCTCCACGCCCCTGCAGAGAACACAGAGTTTCCCGAAACACTCTGCACTCTAGCAGAAACGTTTATCTGTTGACGTGCTCGAGTCCTGTTTTGGCACATCCTGGCAAGCGTGATGAGTGTTGCTGAGCGCTCACAAGTGCCAACGAGATTTGGCGACTGCCTACAAGCACCAGCAAGACTTGCCGACTACCCACGAGTGCTTGCAAGACTTGTCGGCAGCTGGGAACATCCGTCACCTTTTTTCTGATGATAGCAAGCATGAGAAAGCGCTAGTGACTGCGGCTGCATCCACTGGCAGATTTTGTCCTCGAGAAGCCGCTAAATCTATTTGAAAGCATGTTTTTGAGTTAATATTCTCCTCTAACTGATCGTTCAAGTTGATTTTTAGTGTGAGGAGCCTTTTTTTTATATTAATTTTTTTTTAGCAAGGAGGAAGTGTCCCAGAGACTCCAACTTGCTGTTTCTGTCCAGCAGGCTCCTCCCAGTGCGTTGTCCATCTGCTGGTCACTTTTCCTTTGGATTTGGAGCTGGAAGGATCACTCTCTTTGTTTGCTACATATATATTATTGGATTTAAGGACTTTGTTTTTGTGATATCACAAGTAAGTTCAAAAACTGTTATTTAAGGGTGTTGTTTGTTTGATAGAGGGCATGCACCATATTTCTATTCGATTTTTAAAATGTATTGTGGTGGATGACCTGCAGTTTCAGTAGGGGCCTCGTTATTTTTCTGCATTTCATTTTTCTTCTTGTGTAAAGCAAGAATGTTGCACAGTTCAGTACATTTTCTCCATGCATTTTAATACATTTGAAATATTCATTTAATTCACTATGTGGCCTGGTGAACCAAAGGGCCTTCCAGCCACAACTGTTTCTGTTGAATTGAAACATCATTTAGGCCATGGATACCATTGGATTAAATTACAAAATATGTTTTTTAGTATATTTCATGTTTTCTTTTGCAAAAAGTGTATAGGTGGGGTAATATATATTTTACATCTTTGGTGGGTGTGACCAGTTAATTTTTTTTTTTTTGATTGCTGAATTAATGCTGTTTTGTTCTGTTTTACCATGCCCCCTTTGTATGACCAAGGTGTGATTGTATTTGCCAAAGGTCCCCATTTGTCTTTGGTCCCGTTGCCATGTAGCCAGGTGCCTTTTGTATAGTCAGTATCCATAGGCCTGCATGTGTTTTCCATGCCTCCTTACTTATTATATAACCATTTTTTCGGCTGCCATTTTGTATAGCCAGCCAGTGTGGTTTTGCTATATGCCTGCATTTGTTCTTTATTGTGGCCATGCCCCCTTGTGGTTGTTGTTGTTTGCCACGTGGCTGGAGGCCATTTTGTGTAGCCAACCAGTGGGCTTTTGCCATAGGCCTGCATCTGTTCTTTGTTGTGGCCATGCCTCCTTGCTGGATGTTGTTGTTTGACCTTGTGGCTGGTGGCCATTTTGTGCAGCCACCCTTTTTCCCCAGGTTTCAATGAGAGATTGATAGGAGAGGGCATATGTTATTTTTTTCCTTTTCCCTAAGAGTTTAATATTTTGCTTGAGGATCATTGTGTAATATTTGTTTATTTATTAACAGTTTTATATTACATGTTTTTTGTACTTTTCACTTGCACCCCCTTTCCTCCTAATAGATTTCTCATACTCCCCTAGTACACCACCAATTCATTATTGTTATTTGGTTTTATTTTAATTTTTGTATTTTAATTTTCTTATTTAATGAATTTTTTTAATTACATTTACATTTTGTTTTAAGAAAAACTTTCCACCAATCTTCCACCACCTACCTGCCATAGGTGCACAGCTGCACAACAGCATTCATTTTTTAATGATTATTCTATTTTCCCCAGGACACCCTACCAGCCACGGATACACAACACACACCTGCATTAATTTTTTAACAATTATTCCATTTTCTCCTGGACATCCTGCCTGCTTTTGTTGCACAACACACACCAGCATTAATTTTTTCAAGATTATTACATTTTCCCCTGCACCTCCCTGACTGCCACAGGTTTCTCCCTTAGATGTGTGCATTGCACACAAAGAAAACAATTACGTTGTATCCTGATTGGAAATTAAATATTATGTTCTGGTGGTGTGGTTTGACTTTGAAATGCACTGTTGTTGTTAATTATTTAGGATAACAATGCATAACCTAAATAACCACACTGCATTATATTCAAACTTCAACAATGCCACGTTTCTCTAAATGTTTTTCTTGCTTGTTTTCCTTTAAGTGCACAAGAGACATTATCCACAGTACTGTCAGACCATCATGTGAGTCTTTCAATCTCTTCCACTTGTGCAGCTATGTGCCAGTACCAACTGACAGCTTTAAGATGGCTCCAAAGAAAGTTGCTGCCAAGAAAGTGGCAAGTCTGGAGGAGACGAAGCAGATTTCTGCCACAGGTGTGTCTACCAGAAGCTTGTTTGGCAAACTTGTGCCTACCGCACTAGCCTCCAGGGAGCAACCTAATCCAAAGTCCATGTCTCTCAATGAGGCAGCCACTTCAATCATGTCGACGCCAGTGAGCACTGACATTGAATTGGATGTGTCTCTTTCCCAAAGTAGTACACAATTTTTTCCAGAAAGTGGACAATAGCTGCAGCTAGCAATGGATTTTACTGACGTAGGGGCAGAACAGGAGGTTGAGCTACCTGCTGAGCAAGAACCTCTTCTTTAACAACTATTCTCTTCCAGATGTCCGGCAAGAAAAAGGAAGGGTACTCCACCATCTTCTCCAAGCCCACCTTCTGATGATCTGGATATGAATTGGACCCCGGCCAGGAGAGCCTGAGGAAAAGGAAAGCTCCTGAAAGCCTTCCAATTATGGAAGGGGGTGAGGATGACGATGAGCCACTCATTGTGGAAGCTGGCACAGAGGAGACTGACATTACCGCTCATATTCAACCTGCTCCAAGGTATATGACACCACCCTCCCCACCTGCGCCAGCTCCCATATTTGCAAGGCACACACTGAGACATGCATCCACCACTACCTCTGTAGTAGTTCCCACTGCAGAGAGACAATTGTTGCCACACCCGCCTAACTCCACTTCTACTGGCATTGGCGATGGCACCAGTGGCCCAATGAAAAAGTGGAACTCCCAGTTTGGGACATCTTCAAAGCTAGCAAGAAGGTTTACAACATTGGAATTTGCTCCATTTGCAATGCTAGAGTTTGTCAAGGTAAGCTTTGCACACGCTATGGCACTGAAGGCTAAGCAACCCATTTGAAAAAATATCACACGCATTCCACATGGAGGCACACATTAATAAGCTTTCTGCACATGGTGGTGGTCAAGGTGATGCAGTAGGGGTATTGACTCCGGAGCCTTTTATCAGAATGGGAGTTGTAGGTGGTGATGAGGAAGAACAGGTTTAAATTCTTATGCAATGCAGCCCTGTCCCTCTCAGTGCATCAGTTTCACCCGCCTCATCATCAGCATCCTCCCAATGGCCTAAGAGTCAGAAGAAGACAACACAGCATACATTATTGACTGCCCCAAGATGTGCTTTGAGTCTTCCCCCTCCTGGTACTCTCCAGAGGTCTCCTGAATCGGTAGCACTGATAGAGCTTCAAGAAAACAAAACTTGCTCGGAGCTATCCCTCATCAACAGTGCTAATCATTTAAATTATAGATAAAATGAAAACTAATATACACGCAACATCGACATTTGGGGAGATAGCATACGTAGATAGTAACGTGACTAACCCGTTTTGAGAGGGAAAACGCATGCACATGAATTACTAACATTAGGTTTTGGGGCACCGCATGCCCGGCATATGCTTTTTTGAATTTAAAAGAGAGCTATTTCTGCTAATGCTTCTGCTTAAAGAAAACAATAATAACATGGGATAGAGTAGAGGTGGGTGGTGAACAGTGAAGATTATATATTTGAGAAATTAACATCTGTTTATGATTCCTTTGTTAATAGTGTACGTTTGGACCCACTGATGCACGTAATGAAAGGAAAATGGCAGCGAAAGAGAAGCAAGCTACCCATGCGCATTGAAGTCATAATGTGACCCGATGACCACGTTGCTGAAAGCCTGCCAAGATTCAAGGATGAGAGTCGGGTGGAAGAAACCCTCCACTGTGGAACTGTATGGAGAAAATGTAATTTGCAACAATAGATGTATGGGAATTAAGTAAAATAAACTGTGTGAATGAGCTAAAGGGGAAAGGTTTGTCAGACAAAGAAGGACTAATAAAAATGAATATGTCAACATGAGGTGACGACAACTCCCCTGCCACTGTCTAATCAAAGTCCGATTTCCATCAACATTTGCAACTTTTGAGGGTGGGACATGCAGAAATGAAGACTATAACTAGAGTAACTTTAAATTTTGTAATAGGCAAGCAAGGAGATTCAAGAGAGGCAAGCAAGCGAGCTAACCGAGGGAGAGGCGCGAGCTGCTGCTGATGAGGAGAGGAGAGAACAGACTGGGAAGATTCATACCTGAATGACAATGAGGAGGGAGAGAGTGTAAGAGAGGGATGCGCCCTGATGCATTGCCTTTGTAAAGAAGTCTAGTAAGTATTGCCCTGTCCTGATCCTCTCCTTTAGTCTCCTGATTCTTAATCAGGGGACCTCCACCAGTCCTTTGGCCAGAAAGGTGGTTTTCCATTATCACCATTGGGTAACTATTATTCTGTCTCAAATTTGCATATCCTTTACCAAATGTATGATTTGTTATGCCTTTTGTCTCTACATCTATCCACTCTTAATACATTTGACTTGTTGAATGAGTCTGTGATTTTGAATGTATTTGTTAAATGAATGTTTTCTCCCATGAAAAGTTGATGAAGTTTGCACTGTGAATCTGTAAAAATGAGCCTTCAATTTATGACTGAAAATTTAGTAAAATTCATGAATCTTACCCCGAGTCTGTGGTTATTTTACTGAGATCTGTAAATTAGTCAGTTCATTGTTAATATCACCATCAACTAACTCAACTAATGGTCCATCGACCAGAGGAAAGAGTGTTGATCTGTGAAGATTAGTTAGGTATTGAAATAATTTTCTCAAATGATTTTGAGGTTACCGTGAGTTAACTAATCAGAGCCGAAGTGAAATGATAAATCCTGACCCCCAGCGGAACAGCCAGGGAAAAGTAATGTGTATATGGGCCCCATTGAAGTTTTCTTAACTGAAGTGTTCATATTTGGCCTTTCGCTGGATCAGCCCCACCAACAAAAAAAAACAGGCTACTATTAGGAGCATGTTTAGGCAGGAGAGGACATACCACAGCAACTACAGCAACCATCCAACGGCATATTTGTACAACGGCAAGCTGGTTAAAAATGTCAACGCTGAACCTCCTCCCTTTTTTTGTGGAAGGAGTGGGTTTTTTAGAGTCTGTGGCAGCCATCTGCCTGAAATTGAAGGTTCCCAGCAGGAGCTACTTTTCCAAAGTGACTGTTTCAGCGCTCCATCATGATGTGCTGGAATTGGTTGCAAAAGCTTTACAGCAGAGCTCTGTTCATACTATCCACCTGAAGACAGAAACGTGGCCCGCAGAAGCTTGAACAAGATCACAGCCGAACAGCTCGCAACTTCCCTGAACAAGAGCCCACCCACCAACGCAACGAACCCCAGCCAAGCGGCCACCAACCTCACGAAGTGGATCAGCGACTGTGCAGACGACCTCGCCCCTCTGAGGACCCCGCCTAGCAGACCCGGCAGCAAGAAAGCCCCTTGGTTCACCGACGAACTCAAGTGCTCCAAGAAGAACTGCAGAGCCCTTGAGAACACCTGGCGCAGAGACCCCACCCCGGACAACATGAGTGCCCTCAAACTCGCCACACGAAAACACCACCAACTGATTCGCGCCACCAAGAAGACGGCATTCAAGGAACGACTGGACAACAACGCACACAACAGCAAGGAACTCTTCAACATCGTTAAGGAGCTCTCCAACCCCAACGCCGGAAACAACGACATCACCCCTTCGCAAGACCTCTACAACTCCCTCGCCTCCTACTTCCACAACAAGATCGCGGACATACACAACAGCTTCAGCACGCAACCGACGCCCGCCACAACCGAACCGCCGCCCCCCACCACCACCCTCCGCGCCTGGAACACGATCAGCACCGAAGACACCATCCGCACGATGAACTCCATCCACTCCGGATCTCCGACCGACCCTTGCCCCCACCACGTCTTCAACAAAGCTGACGTTATCATCGCACCCCACCTACGGGACATCATCAACACCTCCTTCAACACCGCTACCTTCCCGGAGAGCTGGAAGCACGCAGAACTCAGCGCCCTATTGAAGAAGCCATCAGCCGACCCCACCGACCTCAAGAACTACCGACCCATCTCGCTGCTCCCGTTTCCCGCAAAAGTCATCGAGAAGACCGTCAACAAGCAGCTGGCCGCCTTCCTCGAGACAAACGGATCCCTCGACCTCTCGCAGTCTGGCTTCCGAGCCAACCACAGCACCGAGACCGCCCTGATCGCAGCAACCGGTGACATCCGAGCCCTGCTCGACAACGGAGAAACGGCGGCCCTCATCCTCCTAGACCTCTCCGCGGCTTTCGACACAGTCTGCCACCGCACCCTAATACAGCGCCTCAGCAACGTTGGAATCCAGGAGAAGGCACTGGAGTGGATCATCTCCTTCCTCGCTGGTAGGACACAGAGAGTCCGCCTCCCCCCGTTCAGATCAGGAGCCACCGAAGTCATCTGCGGCGTTCCTCAAGGCTCCTCGCTCAGCCCAACCCTCTTCAACGTCTACATGAGTCCCCTCGCAGCCATCGCACGCCAGCACAACCTCAACATCATCTCCTATGCCGACGACACCCAGCTGATCCTCTCCCTCACCAACGACCCCGCCACCGCCAGAGCTAACCTACACGAAGGGATGAAAGAGGTAGCCGAATGGATGAAGAACAGCTGCCTGAAACTGAACTCTGATAAGACGGAAGTCCTCATCTTGGGATCCTCACCCTCCGCCTGGGACGACTCCTGGTGGCCCCCCGCCCTAGGCAGCGCACCCAAACCAACGGACCACGCACGCAACCTGGGCTTCATCCTGGACTCCTCCCTCTCCATGACCAGACAAATCAACGCCGTCTCCTCATCGTGCTTCAATACCCTACGCATGCTACGCAAGATCTTCTGATGGATCCCCACCGAGACCAAGAAGACGGTCACCCAGGCACTCGTCACCAGCCGACTGGACTACGGCAACTCCCTCTACGCCGGAACCACCGCCAAACTCCAGAAGAGACTCCAGCGGATCCAGAACGCCTCAGCACGACTCATCCTGGACATCCCCCGCCGCAGCCACATCTCCGGACACCTGAGAGACCTGCACTGGCTCCCGGTCAACAAGCGAATCACCTTCCGTCTCCTCACCCACGCACACAAAGCCCTACACAACCAAGGCCCAGGATACCTCAGCAGCCGCCTCAACTTCTACGCTCCCAAACGCCAGCTTCGATCGACCAGCCACGCCCTCGCCGCCGTCCCACGCATCCGAAGAGCCACCACAGGGGGAAGGTCCTTCTCCTACCTCGCCGCCAAGACCTGGAACTCCCTCCCGACCCACATCCGCCTGACCCAGGACCACCTCGCCTTCAGGAAGCAGCTCAAGACCTGGCTATTCGAGCAGTAGCGGACCCCCCCTCCCCTAGCGCCTTGAGACCCCCCGGGTGAGTAGTGCGCTATACAAATGCTTTGATTGATTGATTGATTGATTGATTGAAACGTGGACCAGTTGTCAAGCCACTGAGTGCATGTGTATCAATGCACTCTAGATTTCCTTTGTAGGGGTTAGGCAACAGCTGTCTACAGGTTTCAGCACTGAAGAAAGTTGTAAGGGAGTTTGTGGCATGGAACAGTATATCTGCCATGGAGAAATCCCATACAGCTGCAAACATCTTAGAAGACTTTAACTGCAAGGTGTTTGAATGACTGCAAACCAGAGGTCTCAGAATTGGATTTGTTGCCATGGATAATGGCAGTAATATAATTAAGGCCACATGGGAGATGGTCTCTATTTACGGGTCCTGTGTTTGACACATTGCTTCAACATCATTGTGCAGACTTTCTCAAAAAGGAAGTACTAGTCAGCAACTTAATGACCAGCTGCAAAAGAATCTGCAATCATTTCAGTCATTCTTTAAAAGCCCAGAAGCATTTGAGGATCATTCAGCATGGTAAAAGAGTACAAATGAAGCTCTCATACAAGAGGTGCCAACACGTTGGAACTCAACCTATTACATATTACAACGTCTTTCTGAGCAGTACAAGATCAAGGAGTGTGTCATGCGAAGAGGAGGGATGTAACTAAAAGCATGACCATTAGGATGGACAAACTAGTCTAATGCCTGACAGAGCTGCTACTTCCTTTTGAGGTGTTCACACAGGAAGTCAGCAAGGAGGACAGTAGGATGGGCCAAGCAATCCCGTTGCTGTATCTGCTAAGGGGAGCAGTTAAAAAATGTGTCTGACAGTTTCACATTCATGAATGCGAAGATGCATATACCTTGATTCAGAGCTTAATCCTTCACTTGACTGAGAATACAGGACTGCAAAGGCAGGTGCGGTTTCTCCATTAGGGCTAAGGAGCTGCGCCCCTCAGAAATTCCTACACATTTACATAAAAACATATTAAATAGATCGATTTATTTGGAGATACAATCATATCTCTAAATAAATCGATGTATTTAAGTCAGGGCTGTCTGTTTCAGGTTGCCTGCCCCTCCTTGATCTGAAGCAGGAGACGGAAGCTGGGCAGTAAATTAACTTTCTGAACTGTAATGCAGGACGCAGGGCTTTCTGTTTTAAAGCACTTCATTGCCATTGTGGTCTTGAGTTGTATGCACTCTGTGGGCCAGTGACGCAATCAGCGTCACAGTTTAGGGCGTCTGAGACTTAATCCCTGCGTGACTTCAGACGGCCGTCATTCAAAGACATAGATCCCACCCTTTCATCATACATGAGAGTGGATTTTATGTTATGTTACTTAGGTATTTGTAAAAGCAAACGTATACCAGCAGGTTTCATGGTGCTGAGGGTCTGAGCAGAGACATTACAGGCAAGGGAGCTTCTAGTTATAAGCCTAGGTAAACAGCCATGTTTTGTGCTGTTTTCTGAACCACATTTAATCTACTTCAAGCCTCAGTGAGATGGGTAGCGAGTTCCAGAGCCTCGGACCCAAAAAGGAGAACTGAGTCCCACCAATGCGTTTACGTTTGAATCTGGGAACCACTAAAAGATTCACGTGCAGTGATCTCAAGGTTCGCAGGGGTGAGTACTTATTGATTCGAGAAGAGATGAAATTAGGCCCAGTTCTCTGAATAGCTTTAAAGAGAATGCAGCCAGTTTTAAACATAGCTTTCTGTTCTACTGGGAGTCAGTGGAGATCTTTTAACAGTGGACTAATATGACATTGTCTTTCCGGGCTGCTTGATTTTGAATCATCTGTAGATGATGTTTCTGCTTTTGCGGGAGGTCAAGATAGAGAGCACTGCCATAATCAATTTTAGATAGGATAAGTGCAATCACCATTTGAGTACAGGCCTCTTTGCTGAAAAAGTGTCCAATGTTGCGCAACTTACGAAGTTGGACAATGCAAGAAGAAGTAACTGACCCAATCTGGGCACTCATGGAGAGACCTGAATCAATGTGAAAACCCAGACTCTTTTTCACTGTTTCAGGGAGTGGGATCACCCCTAACTCCGAAGGCCAATGAGAGGGTGTCCATTAGATGAGTTTGTTGCTGGGTATGATTATCTCTGTCTTGTCAGAGTTTAATTTTAAGATTGGTGAGAGAGAGGAGCCCTGCGGGACACCACAACTCATTTCTACTATGTTAAAAGGGGAAAGCCACACAGATTGTTTGCGATCCTCTAAAAAGGATTTAAACCAATCCAAAGCTGGTCCTCCCAGACCCACTGCTGGTATACGATTCAACAAAATGTTGTGGTTCACGGTGTCAAATGCTGCAGATAGGTCAAGGAGGACCAGAGCCTGAATACAATCAATGTCCGCATGTCTTTTGAGATCATCCATGACAGATAGAATCACTGATTCAGTGGAATGCCCGGGGCGAAAGCCCGCCTGATGGGCATCCAGAAACAAGTTTGCCTCTAAAAAAGAACTGAGACAAGAAGCTACAGGAGCCTCCAGCAGTTTAGCTGGAAATGGGAGTGACAATATCGGCCTATAGTTCTCCAACTTTTTGGGATCCATACTCTGCTTTTCTTGGATAGGAATGACCACTGCTTCCTTAAAAACTGACGGAACAGTACCATAATACTGGGATAGATTAAGAAACTAAAAAATAGTATCGGGGAAAGCCTGATAAATTGCCTTTAGTATGTAAATAGGGCAATCCTCCTTGGGGGAGCCCGATTTAATCTTCGTAACAAGATCTAAAAAAAGGTTTCTGTCCAACTTAGGAAAAGTATTGAGAGAAAAAGAATGGAGATAGGCCAGGCTAGCTTCTGTGCTAGGATTACTAAAATCAATGGAATGTTGAATTTTCCCCATTTTTTCAATGAAAAAAGAGTTCAAATCATTACAGAGATCCTGGGTTGCCATGAGAGACGGAGTCACGCGGCTGGGATTAGATAACTCTTTCACGACCTTATAGATTTCGTTCGAGCTATTATCCGAATTGAGTACCTTATTCGTGAAGAAGGTTCTCTTAGCCTCCAATATGGCATTTTTATACACATACAATTTTGAGGTATATGTTATCTTATCCCCCACTGGATATGATTTGGTCCATTTCCGTTCAGCCTGGCGAACATGAGGTTTTTGGATTTCCAATTCCTTAGTGAACCATTTAGATGCTTCATGTTGCCTTAGGCGGGAAGTTTTAGTCTGTGAGGGAGCATGAATATTAAAGGCCTTAATTTGCCAATTAGCTATCTAACTCTCCTTCTAAAGCAGGCTGCTCGAAGGATAAAGTGTCTAGAAGCGTCTTCAGGTTGGTTAGATTCCAATTTCTAAAGGTGCTTTTTAGACAGGAAGGGTGTTTCAGCAGTGACAAATTATTCAGCCTAAAGTACGTCTGATCTGGTGTTTTGTTCTCGGTAATAGTAAGTGTTTGCATGCTAATGTTGTGCTGAGGCCCCTCATCATGCTAACCTCCCCCATTGTGATATCCCAGGCCCTCGTTGCAGATTGCTAGCTCCATTAGAAGTGGAGCTGCTGTATTTTTTCCTGGATCCAAATAACTAGCAGGATTCTTGTTCCCTTGTGAAGTTGATCCAAAAATACCAGTCAACCAAGGTGATTAATATGTGCTTACAGTTGACAGTTCTCTGATGTATGACATTAAAACTGGCCATATCTTCATGCCCCTAAGTTAATGCTGATGCCAAAAACATGGATTGACTTGCAAACAATGAATGTTAAAAATGTTAAGGGAATGCATTTCAGCGAATAAGTGGCTCTCTTATTTCACATGCTATACTTAATCTTGCATTCCCCAAGAGAAAGCTATTTTATAATGTTGTTTATCTATTTTTTTTCTGTGCGTACTATGAGGCTTTAGCCATGCTAGGAGTTTCTGAGGGGCTTTCATTGAACACGCAGGCCCCAAGGCTGAAGCCAAAGAAACAGCCTGTCAGTGGGTTGGCCTCTCTACAGAGCACACAGAACAATGTGTATATGTTCCGTCTGCAGCTGACATTCTTTGGATATGTGTGTGAAGGGGGTACACAGATGTAAAAATATTTGCAAGTCTAAAGAGAAACTAAAGTGCTTACATTAGCTGGAGTAAAGTGCATGTTTGGGGGCAGTGAAGTGACAGAGATGCGAGGAAGTGAATTCAGGGGAAGAGTAAAAAGAAGATACTGAAGAGGAAAGAGAGGTGGTTGAAGATGTGCAGATGGACAAGAGAAGCAGAGAAAAAGAGGATACATATTTAACATAAAGCAAACATAACTGAAGGCCAAAACTACGTGCACAGGCCTCAATGCTATTTAATTCACAGACTCACAGTTTCAGAACTGAAACATTTCTAATGTTAATTATTTAGAACAAATCATTGTTGTTACTCATTTATCTTAAACAACTAACACCCATTGACAAAGCCAATCATACTGACAGGTTTTAGGTCTATGTCAGTTGTTGTGTCATTTATCTGAATACAATTACATCTCAGAGAGAAACCAAAATACCGGTCAGGTGGCATACTATGGGAATCACAGAAATGTATTTAACAAAGGTTAGAACAAAGTCTGGTTAGAGCATATGTTTCCAAAATGTATGCTGCATGCAGGGCAACACACTGGGCAAGCAGACATTTTAAAGGGCTAACGTTGTCATTTTGTACAATTGTGATTCTCATATTACCATGACTAGAGAAATTAAATTTCATTAAAGACATGGAGGCTGACATTATGCATTATTCCTTTAATGCAGTCCAAGCAGCCGCTTACATCGCAATATTAAAAGGTTCCAGAATAGAACAATAGCAGCACATGAAAGGCATGAGCCATCAACAATCTGCCTCTTTTAAATGCGGCTCCAAGCAGATAAGTTCATTTTCTTTCATTACCATTATTAATTTTTATCACTGTGTGGTGCCATTCGCACGTGTTTTCAAGTATGAGAACATGCTACGCATTGCTGAGCGTCAAGAACGTAGCACAAACTCCTGCTTTGAGAAGCTCTGCCCATTCACAGAATTCCGCATAGTTCGCTGAGTTTTTTGGCCATTCCATGGAATAACGCATAGCGGAACTCCGCGAGCTTAGGCCATGCCAAATTATTTCTTGAGATGCATCCACTATCCTATATTAATCAAAAACCTCTTCGCTCCATGCCAAAAATCGTGGTTCACCCTTGTATGTGCCTTCTGCTTTCAACACGTTATTCCTACTGCTTGAGGAGACCCATCCACTTTCCTAAAATGAGTCATCCTTTCCAGACTGTCCTTAGTAAACAGAACTCTACTTCTCATTACACTAAAAGGGCATAATCAATCACTTCATTGAGAGTAATGCGATACAGCATCTTGTCTACTTCCCAATCTAGATGCTGATTATATCGCACCATTTATCAAACAACGCTGTGACTTCTTGAATAATATAATGGTCTTGTGTACAATGACATTATGGGGAAGATAGTTTCAACACAATACATCCTGAATTACACTACATTGACATTGACTATCTGCTTGATGTCAATAGCTTCCACCTCTCATGGCATAACTGGTTACTCCATGGGACACAGGTGATTTCACAGTAATTAGAATTGTTCCCACAGTGGCACATTCCACACAAATCCTGCCCTATAGCTCTACTTCAGAATCTACTACCGGCCACCAGTACTACTATCTAGTCATTTTCTCAGTTTTTACAAGCCCTATCTGTCCTTCATGTAACAGGTGCATAATGTTGCTCCTCAATATCTTAGCTGGCACCATTTTACATTTATTCAAAAGGTATGCCTTTTATTTTGTGGGATCATGTCTTCCTTCCCAAAGCACTAATTCTTTTGTTAAAAAAAAATGCAGGCAAGCCATCATGCCCATGATTCCAACCTTTATCAAGGGTTTAACTCCTTGGGTACGTTTCTTTAATTTTTTCCTACTAATTGCTATTTCACTATAGCTATCTACCCACACCACCGGATAGTTATCCTGTTTGCTCTCATGGTTAATGACAACATAATTAAAGATTTTACCACTTGTTTTTTGCACCAGGACCACATAGTATTTTGTAACTGTATGCTTGGAATGAAAAAGCAATAGATAAATCCCTTGTGGTGCATGATCACTTCTCACCACATACTCCTAATCCATTCTTATAGGTCTGTCATCCTTAGGGTGGTCTTCCCCCAAACATTTTGCCTGCTTACCACCTCTTTTTGCTGATTCTTTCTATTGGCTTAGGACTTGGAGCACTTTACCACTGCAGACCAGTGCTAAAGTACATTTGCTTCTCCCCTAAACATAGTAACATTGGTGGTTATGCAATTGGCATATTTAGTTTACTTGCAAGTTCTTTGTACAGCAGTATAACACATACCCAGGCCCTGTAAGCTAAATGCTACTAGTGGGCCTCGGCAGCGATTGTGTCACCCTCACAAGTAGCCTTTTAAGCTTGTCTCAGGCCATTCATTGCAGGGTCTGTGTGTGCAGTTTGCTGCTACTTCGACTTGGCATTTAAAACTACTTGCTAAACCTTAAACTCCTCTTTTAATACCCATAGGTCACCCCTAAGGTAGGCCCTAGGTAGCCCATAGGGCAGGGTGCTGTATAAGTAAAGAGGAAGACATGTACTGTTAAGTTTTACATGTCCTAGTAGTGACAAACACCCAAATTCGTTTTTCACTACTGTGAGATCTACTCTTGTCATTGGTTAACATTGGGAGTTCCTAAATCCACTTTAAAGCTGCAATTCCTGGAGGAGCCTAGCTCGCGACCGAGATGGCCGCGCTTTAGCTCGGCTCCGTTCGCCCGCCTGTGTTTTTCACATTTATCCTGCATTTATCCTGCCCCGGGAAGCCCTCCTTGCTGTGTGGTACTACTACGACGCACTGCAGGCACTTACCACTTGTTCCGGTTGTCCTGGCTGCTGTGGGTCCGGTGCAGTGCCCCCGACCATTCCCGGGACTCGAGAGCGGACTGGCCTGGTTCTTCGTCCCGGCTCCTGGGCCGGATGCAGCCTGCGGGCTTGCCCTTCGGGGCGCGCTGGAGGTGATTGGAGGGCCGCTGTTCGTGTGAGCCGGAGGTTCCTGGCTGAGGGACTCCTGTGTGGCGGCAGCCTTGGATGGTGACGCTGCCCTTCATTATTGGGGTTCCTCGTGTGTTCAGCTTCCTCCCCCTTTGTTCTCCGGTCCGGCCATTTTGTTCTTTGCCGCCGGACTCGGAAAACGGGACTGGCGACATTGGGGGGCCGGTGAATCCCCTTCTTCTGGTGGCCCCCCTTCCTGTCCGGGGTGTTCTTCTGCCTGTCGGCGGGACTTTATCTGCTTGACTGCCGCCCCGGCGGAGGTTGTTGGCCGCGCGGCCTGTTCGGGCTCTCAAGATGGCGACCAACCCCATTTGTTTGGGCCGGGCCCGGACGAGCACTGGGGGCCCGCCGCAAGGCCCGGGTGTCGGATACTGTGAAGGTTTTCCTGCACTTAAGGGGATCTTAAACATCCTGCTATCCTGGCGGCTCTCGGTGGCCGCGCCACTCCTGGCTCTGGAGACGGTTCCTCACTGCGGGCCTCCCGGGCCCCCACGACCGGATGAGGCATTGATATCGCGGGGTGTGGCTGGTACTCTCCTGGCGGACTCGGCCCCGGCTGCCGCCCCGGAGGTGCGCAACCTGATGGCGCCTTCTCCTCCTGTGCTGCCTCCTCTGCCCTTGGCCCGGGAGCTGGATTTTGTTTTGCCGGACTTTCATGATTCTCCTGGTCCCTCTCAATCACCACTGCCCGATGACGTCTCCTGTGCCGGCCCGGATGGGTCGGTTTTTATGGATGTATCCTTGGAACTGTGCCTGCATCGTTTGCTACATTCTGTGCTTTTCCTGGATCTTCCGTGCTTTTCTTCCTGTGACTTTTTTGGACTCCCGTTGGACTCTCCTGCTGCCTGCCTTCTGTTCTTTCTGGCAGGGTCCTCGTTGGATCGGACCCTTACTGCTTTGGATAAAAAGGGTCAGGGCTGATGAAAACTGACTCTTATATGCGGTAGCTCATGCACGGTTTGGAAGATCTCTGTGTCCTGATATGGTTCTGTGTAATTGGTTAGTGTTCCTGGACTTTGGCCTGATACTTTTGGCTTCCCGAGGACTTGGACCTTTAACCCGGGCGGGTGGATGGGTGCGTTTACTCCTGTCTTTGGCCCTCCCCCGTGTGTATGTTTGTATGTCTTTACTCCCTTCTTTCCTTCCCTTCCTTCCCCCCCCCCTTTTTTTTTTTGTCTTTTAATTCCAACTTTTCTTGCTCCACTATATTTCGGGTTCTATTTAGGGCGACAGGCACGCTGCGGGGGGGGTAGGCCGTAGCCTTCTGCAGGGGTGCAGGGTGGGCTTAGGGGTGGGTGGGGGGGGTCTGTTTGTGTCGGGGGGTCTTTTTCCCCCCTTATTTTCCCTTTTTTTGTTCTATGGCTCTTGTGTATTCACTTTTTCGGGACTCTGTCACCTCGTGTCTCCCCCGGGGGTTTTCTGTCCTTCTTCCGGTGTGTGGCTGATTGTGGTTCGCTGCCTATTCTGGTATCGTGTTTCTGTTACATCGCATGCCAGTTTTATTGTCCTGTTTTTCCCCCTGGGGGTGCATGGTCTGGCGGGTGTTCCTTTTGTTGTCTTTTTCTCCCTCTTTCCCTTCCTCCTTTATGGAGGTCCCCCTTTTCCGTTGGGGTGCGTATTGCATAGTCTTTGTGATGGGGCTTTTTGATCACGTCTTCTTTGTTCGGGTAGGGGCGGAGGTGAGTGAGCGCGTTTGACTGTTGCCACGGTCGCTATTTGATGGTCTGATTCTGTTTCTGTCCTTTACTAGATTGGATTATATGGAGTCATTTTCTTACGTTGTGTTTATAAAATGGCGGCTTGCCGCGGTTCCTCCCTTTTATTCTCATAGACGGCCCGTTATTCCTTTGGTCCCCTCCCCGTGCTAGAAAATTAACCTTTATTATCCTGCTCTTGCTGAACGCTCGATGGTTTTTATTGCTTCCCCAGTGCTCCTGATGTTATATCCTGTGCAGGTCTTCTTTTTGTATGCTGGTTGTTCGACCATTCTGTTCTGGCCAGCCCGTGGGGTTGTAGGCCAGTATTTGTGAGCTTTCATTGTTCAATAAAGGTTTTAAAAAAAAAAAAAAAAAAGCTGCAATTCCTGATTAGAAAGGAGTGGCGCATCATGTTTTATATCTTTGGAATGGTATTAATAAATCCTCTTCACTGGAAACGTTGGATTTAAAATGACCATTTTAGAAATGTCACTATTAGAAAGTGGGCATTTCTCTGCCCTTTTGCTCTGTGTGTATGCAACCTGTCTCCAATACATGTCAGGGGTGGGTGAGAGCTACACTTTGTGCATTCCCTCCAGACAGCTCCAACACAGGAAGGTTAGGTGTGCCTGTATACGCAGCTGCATTCTGATGGCCCTTCTTGAGCAGGAAGGGAGGGGGAGCTGGCACTTACACCTAAATAGGCAATGTTGTGTTTGTCACACAAATGACTGATTACCCCCAACCGATAGTCTGGAGCCAGGGCTTAGGAGAAAGGACATGTGTGCCCCTCAAAGACTCTTCTTTGAAGTCACCTCCACTTCAAAAACACAACTGGGCATAACAACTGGGTCTCTGACTCTACCAAGACAGTACGCTACTAGACTTGTGAAGAAACCTGTCAGGAAGAAGGACTGCTGTGCTGTTACAAGGTTAGCTACTCGGCTGGATCCTGCGCTGGAAGAATTGCATTTATGCTCTGAGATTCTGCCTGTTACCAGCTGCTTGCTAACCTATACCCTGCTGAGGAAAATGACTGGGCCCATCTCACTTGAACCCAGAGTGACTCCAAGGGCGTGCTGGCTTTCCCCCTCTTCTGAAGTGTCAGGGTGAATATATGACGTTACAACACATGCAATTACAACGCATGCTTTTACAATGCAGTCTTTACATCGCAACTGCCATTACATTGCATGATTTTACAAAGCATGCAAAAAAAATATATATATGCATTTTTAAAAACTACCATTACAACGCATTCCATTACAACGCATACCATTACAACACATAATACTTTTAGGGCAACAGTAGGGTAAGTGTTGGATAGTTTAGGGGTAAAAATTACTATTCCCACTCCAGTGAGTTCAACAGTAGGGGCAGTGTTGGATAGTGTAAGGGTAAAAATTACTATTCCCATGTACCCCAAAACCCATACCCACCCTAATACTAAAGAAATCTCTATTATTTACCTTTTAATGTGTCCTAATGGCATGCGTTGTAATGGTATGCATTGTAATGGCATGCGTTGTAGTGACATGCGTTGTAATGGCATGCATTTTACTGACATGCGATGTAAAGCAAGTTGACTTGTAACAGTAGGGTTGCATTGTAAAGGTAGGTCATTGTAATGAATGCATTGTAACATATGTTTCCCGTCTTGGCCATTAAAGACTTCCTCCAACCCTGCAACAGTACCTGGACTCTGCCATCTGTGAGTCCTGGCTTGCCAAGTAATGCCAATCCAGTCCTAGGCCCTTGGAAGTGCTTATTTCTCTGCTGACCCAGCAGAATCCACTCATCGATGACTTTGCGCTGATCGGAACCGTTGAGTTACTCTTCCATGCCGACGAAGCTGCTGCCCGACGACATTGCTTCAACAGACCATGTGGCTCATCATTTTACGTGCTCACGTTTAAAGTTGACATCTTTCTTAAACATTGACATTTGACACACATTTGCTTGTGCGTCTGTACGGTACAACAGTCTCTGAAATATGTTGTTGTTGTTGTTATTGTACGCTTGGCGACCGACCTGTCTGGAAAGAACAATAATGGCAGCCTGATTAGGCTTCAGCATTGCAACATGGCTGACGTTTATTTTATAAACAACATCACTTCTTTGCTTAGTTAGAGGAGCATTTTGCTGACACTGTTGAGGTCTCCCCATGCCAGAATTCCAGCCCAGCTGAATCCTATTTACCTCCTGAGAAGGATGGTGCCCGGCTTTGCACTATGACGGGCTTCCAGATGAAACCTACCTATAGGTAACTGGGGAGTTGGATCACCCGCAGGGATTTAAGCAAATTCACCCACCCTAGGCACACAAGGATAGGGAGTGCTACGGAGGAGCATAACTCATGCTTCAACACCACAAAACCAGCAGGAAGGGCCAAATTCTGACATCGGAACATTGGAAGCGTCTGCCTCTGTGGCCACCGTTTCACCTGCTGCTGCATTGCCATGATATTGGCTAAATTCTTTGCAGGTGATCGCGCCTGAAGAAGGTGCTTGGGGTGAAGGGGACTCGCGTTTTGATGTAGCATAGCTGGGGCCGTGACATCGGGAGCGGGCCCCCGGGAAACTACACCGGCTCTACAACCAACGAAATCCAGTCATACGGGGGCCTCCATCTGCTTGTGTGGCTCGGCCGCAGCATGTGGAAGGAAACGGCAGCCGCAGCGGACATGCCGGACAAGTTTTCAGGAGCCCAGAGGCACTTGTAGCTGAAGGAAGAGGTGAGCAGACCTCCCCCCCGCACAATGCAAAATGGCGCCTCCTACCGTGCTGGCCTGCCAAGAGGGCATTGCGACCCGGTGGGCTTATAGGGACTGCATGACCCACGATCGCCCGTGGACGCCTGGGAGATCTTGTGACCTTTGAAGTGCAAAGGGAGACTGGCCCATCCTTCCTTGTAAATTACTATGAGTACCTGGCATATGTAGGGTGTGGAGAGTGGTCCCTGGGGCCACTACATTCTCGAAGCTGAGGCCGATGGCTGCCTGACCCTAACATGGCCACCAGTATCTTCAGGCTATAAGCATTGCACTCAGGCAATCCTACCAGTGCACACTGCAGGCCCCATCCCCGATGCTTATAACATGGAGATTCTTGGTAAAGAGAGTGAAACGGCTTCATGTTCTTAGGGGTAAAGAAGAGTGAGGTACATCTACCTAGTTATGTTAATAAGGTATAGGGCGTGCGGAGTACCCCACTTCTGATGCTGCCATAGTTTGTAGTAGATATTTGTTTTCGGTCTACAGGTGCCCAATAATAAATGTATTTAGTCTCTTCCTAGAGATAATGTTGGACAAAGGTATCTTACTCGGTGGTCAGGGTGGGACATAATTCAAACCATGGGATGTCCTGATTAAGTCCCCTCTTGTGTGTCTGAAGGCGATGTACCCATCATTGTTCTCTTCTGAATATGGCAGTCGTGCTCCATGTGGGGTCTGTCGCTATGATGGTCCATTTGATGTCATCTGCAGAATGTTTCTTTTCAATGAAGTGGTTGCACATTCTGGTAGTGATGCGCCTGCATCGAATCGTACTTTTGTGTTCCCCTATCCGGACTTTGACCGGTCTAGAGGTCATCCCTATGTAGAATAATTCACACGGGCAGCATATGAGGTATATACAATTCTTGGTGTTACAGTTCGTGTGTTGTCTCTGTGTCCAGATAAATTTGCCCAATTTCAGTGTCTGGTGGGTGCACAAGCGTTACAGGTACTGCATGGGTGATGTCCTGTTACCAGAGGGAGGTTCCACAGGGTATTCTCTCCCGGGTTTCTGCCGGAATGTGGTCTGGTATGTACCAGCTGGTCTCTCAGGTTGGTGGTCCTCTTTAAGACAAACCTGGGCCATGCTATATTTAGATTGTCTGTGTTCAGGATCCTCCAATTTCTTAGTATAATGTCTTTGATTTGATTGGACACTGGGGTGAAGGTGGTGTCACAGGTCATCACATCTTCATTTGATCGTATGTTGTTTTCCAGGAGGCCTTCACAGTTATTATTGCGGGCTCTTTTCCTGTCTTTCTTTATCACACTGGGTAGTTTCTGGTCTCCAAGTAAGCTGTTAGTGAAGCTGCTTGGAAGTCGTAGTCAGTTAGGGAGCTGCAGTTCCTGTGGATTCCGAGAAATTGGCCATAGGTCAGATATTCTTGCAGAGCCTTCAGATGGTGGCTGTCAAAAGGGAGAAGACTGTTACAGTCTGTGTCTTTTTTTGTAGGTTTTTGTATGTAAACGTCCCTGTTTGATGGTAACCAGTAGCTCTAAGAAAGGGACTTCCTTTCTAGACAGTGATTTGGTGAAATTCAAGTATGGGTAAAAGGAATGCATCAAAATGCTATGTCATTGCTGGGTAGGTTCAACGGGGAGAAATACCTTAATTTATCCTTGTTGTTTCCTCTTGTTAACTGTGCTGCATTCTGCAGCATACTTAAAAAGAGGAAATAATCTCTAATGATACAAAAACAATCCTGCCTGCAATGCAGACACCCTTGCATCATAGCGCTACGGTGCCTGCATTAGCGCTAGGCACTACGTAGTACGCCAGCACAAGGAGAGAGCAAGAACGTGCCATATTATGGTAATTATAGGACATTTCTGCCCTCTCCATTTGACACAGCGCAGCAAAGCAAGTTTATTTGCTGCATTGCACTGCTTCAAAGTATGATAAATCTTTCCCACAATGGTCGACCTAAGTATCACTCAGGAGCAGCCGCGGCCCGTGGAGGGAGTTCGGTGGGGCAGGGAGGCGGAGCAGGGGAGGGGCAAGGTCGACAGTGGTAAACACCGGAATATGGACAATTGCTGGTAAGTAAACAATTTAAAAAATAAAACGAATTTCGGAGCGCGTGCTGCATCGCATTTTGCGTGGCATGGTGCGCTACAAGATTTGTTACATTTTTTTAATTGTTTACTTACCTGCAATTGTCCATATTCCGGTGTTTTCCACTGTCCACATTGCCCCTCCCCCGCACCGCCTCCCTGCCTCACCAAACTCCCTCCACGGGCCTCGGCTGCTCAGGAGTGAAAAACATTTTAGCGATCTACATACAAGATGTTGATTTTTAGCTTCTCCTCTTGTCTATGTGATCGTAGATCACTTACTCTATCTCTCTATCTTAAATTCCCATTTAAGTTGTTCAAACATGACAGCTATACATATTTCAAAGTGAAGCAAATCCTTATAGCAGGTATACATCGAGGGGTAGGAGGAGCTTATCAACAAAAAGAAAGAATTAGCATAGCAAGTGACAATAAATTTGACAATAAATTTGAAGTTTATGTTTGGTAGTACTTCTTTTTTAAAGAGTAGTTATTTTGAAAAATAATAGTGTCCATAAAGATTTCAGAGCCAAACCCAGATGGCCCTTAAGCCCTAAATTGTTAATTGACCTGCACATTTCAACACAATCATGCATTTTTTCTGCTCAGAATAAGCATGAATCAATGAGCTTGGTTTGCACTAAGAATCAGAAATGTATTTACTCATGTAAAGAGATAATAGGAACACTGTTCTTCGAGAGTGAATTAAAGTCTATCAGAAGAGCTTGGCAACAAAACCCTGGTCAGATGACTGGGAAGGAATAATGACTTCACTGTGCTTCAACTCTTCGTGCCCTCATTTCCAGCCAGCAGCTCTCCATGTAAAATCTTGTTGCACGCCATAGCCTTAAACCCTTAGGAACATGGACATTCAATATATAAGGCTGGCTCGTGTCCAGCTGTTCCTTCCACAACAACATTTTTGCATTATTACATAAATCCTATATCATTGTGTATACACCCCAGTTCTACTGCATACAGGTGTTAAGTTTAGCTGGGTAAATTAAGTAAACATAATACAGTTTATAACAAGCATTTGCAATGCAATAGGTCTTGCATTTGCGAGAATTTGAGCCATTGGCATTGTAAATGACAATGCCTTTTATTTATGTGTTTTAAAAATGTGCAAGCGGCGCGTAAACACACACTTTGTACTTATAGTCCTTACTTACAAGATCAGGGTTGGCAGTATAAGTTGCGCAGTTACTGCCAGCTTTGCTAGTCGTAAGCAAGGACTACGCACCACTTGCAGGTTTTTAAAACACATAAATAAAAGGCATTGTTATTTAGAATGCCAATAGCCAAGACCTATTGTATTGCAAATGGTTTTAATGATAGCATCTCTGCTAAAAAACATTGGGGCCCATTAGGATGTCGGGCGGATTTCGCCCGACATCCGCCTTCGAATTCCCCCCTGCCATATTAGTATGGCGGGAGGGGGACCTCGGCGGACGGAAAGACCGTCCGCCGCTTTACCGCCCCGGTCGCCTTGCGGCACGGAAAGGCATGCGGTCTTCACTCTGGGGGCCCTTTGTGGGCCCCCAGAGTGAGGGAGAGGTGGGGGGTGCACACGGGGGGGTACCTGTGGTACCCCCCTGCATTTGCATTAACAAAGCGGCAGGCACCGCGCGGTGCCTGCCACTTTGTTTATGCAAATGTAAAAGTGCATTTTTAGCATTGTTATGAATACAGGATGCGCCCGCCACAGTGGCGAATGCATCCTAATACCCCCCGCAGGACCGCCGCCTTTATGGCGGGCGGTCCCGATTACCGATGGGATGGCTGGCGGACTAAGTCTGTCCGCCATCCTAATGGACCCCATAGTGTTTTGTAGCTTCCACATTGCTTTCACGAGGTTGTATGGCAGAATATTGTATCTGCATGTATAATTTGACATAGCATGTCCTTTGAGAGGGTTTTGTTCGAGTAAGATTTTCTCTTAATTTCGTCTGATGTATAAACTTAGTTCTACCTATCTGTAAATAAAAATCCCCTCCCCAGTCTTTAAACTATCTATTAATAAATCCAATGGAGTGATTTGCATATAGCTGGCTCTGAACTGGGGTGGCGAAGTGAGCCAAAGAACAATGATGGATTCAACCCAGATCTGTGACTGGGGGTGACTGTCTGAAATGTTTCACCGCTCTGTCCATCCTCTCCTTGTGTTTGCTTTGTTCGACCTAAGTTGGCAGGGTATGTCCAGACGTGGGTCCTTTGCTCACTTTGCCACTGGATTCAAACTAGCCCAGCTGATGAGGGATGTTACCCCGAAATCGGTCCCTGAATGCTTCTTTCCAGTCCAGAAAAGATCTTGCTTGGCAGTTCGGGCTGGACTGTTCTCATGAGGAACAGGGTCATTACTGATTTACATATGGCTGGGTCTGAACAATATTGATTCAACCCAGATCTGTGACTGGGGGTAAGTGTCTGAAAAGTTTCAGCGCTCTGTTCATCATCTCCTTGTGCTTGATTTGATCACCCTCAGTTGGCAGGCTAGGGCCAGACGTGGATTCCTTGCTCCCTTTGCCACTGGATTCAAGCTAGCCTGGCTGATTAGGGGTGTTACCCTGAAACCGGTCACAGGATGCTTGTTTCCAGTCCAGGGAAGACCTGGCTTGGCAGTTCCGGCTGGACTGTTCCCATGAGGAACAAGGTCAAGACTGATTTGCTTTTCGCCTTCTCTTGCTATATTGGAAGGTGGCTGTGTTGGGCAAAGGCAGCTTATATCTTCCCTTTATAGACCTCAAAACCGCCTTTGACCTTGTCTCTAGAGACCAACTCTGGCAAACCCTCATGAATATGGGAATGCCTCTCGAAATTTTAGAACCTTTGGTCAGGTTGCATGATGATAACTTTGCACGTGTGAGGTGGGGCAACCAGGGGCAACTTACCGACCCAATTAAGATCCGGCGCTGGGTACGCCAAGGGTGCGTTTTGGCCCCTACTCTTTTTTCCCTTTATGTCAACGAGATTGTCGACCTTTTGTGTGCAACTCCAGCTGATGCCCCTTCGTTGGCGAACCAGAAGATAGCTACTCTGCTGTTAGCTGATGATACCCTTTTGGTATCTAAAAGTCCAATAGGTCTCCAGAAGGTCCTGGACAAATTTAAGGCTTTCTGTGATGTCAGGGGCTTGGTTATTAATACCCTCAAACCAAGTTGATGACAATGAACCCTCATAAATCCTTTAAACAGAACCTGGTCCTAGATAATGTCCCTTTGGAGAGGGGTAGCTCCTTTGAATATTTGGGCATAGTGGTCTCCGATAGCATGATCTGGAATAATCAGTTGAACAAGGCGTCCCTAAAAATCTCTCAGCCAGCAGGGGCATTGCGGTGCGAGATTTGCTTATCATATACGAAGCTCGTAGCCCCAGCTCTTAGAGTATGTAGCTCAAAGGTTGTGAGTAGTGTACTCTATGGGGCAGAACTGTGGGGTCTGGTGGATGCAAGGAAATGAACAACAGTTGAAAACAAGTTTCGTAGGAGTCTTGTAGCCCTGCCCCAAAGCACCCCACTCCTTCCCTTGAAACTGGACCTGGGAGTTAGGTCTATACATGACCAAACGAGTCTGCGCCCCTTGCTTTTTTGGTATAGGTTGGTTACTACCCCGACCCTTATGTTGCTGCTTTTATTGAAGTGTGCGCCTTACACAGGAACAAAATAATTGGGTGGATAAAATCTGTTAACACTGCTCAGGCAGGAATTGGCCTCCCTAATGAGCCTGCTAGCTCTCTACCACGGAACTCAAAGGAACAGCTAAAGAGTCAATATTGGCTTTGGGTAGAACAGACAACCTATTCGAGGATTCGTCATGGTTGTTTTCTTAGACATAAAATCTGAGAAATACCTTGAGAAATATCTTGATATCATCAAAGTGCCTGGGGACAGGAAATTGTATACCCAGTTTAGGTTTGGCTGCTTACCCATCAATGCCTTTACCAACCTTTGGCTAAAAAACACCAGCCAGCCCAAGGGATGCCCATCCTGTCCCGACCCAAACGAAACTGTGGGCCATGTTTTCTTTGCATGTCCAACCTACGACAGACCAAGAAGGAATTGGTTTGTCCCAATATGCAGGCAGTTGGGGACCCATAGCCATCTTGACGCACTACGGATTTTAAGATCGGATACGAAACCATCCTTTGTATGTGCCATTGCAAAATTTCTTGGCCGGTTCTGGTTCATTGGGCAAAGGCTCCGGTCCACTTTTCCTTGTGCCAGGGACCAGCTATAGTATAAATCGTACGACTCGAGGGTGCTTTAATCCCCAGGATCCTGTTTTTAACTTCCTTTTCCAAGTTGTTATCAAAATCTTTTTAAATTGTGGATATTGTTAGTCATTATTGCACTCGCACTTTAATCCTGTTTTATCCTTTTTACTTGATTTTTAATTGCGTACACGCATAGAAATGCTGCATTTTTGCGATTTTCTCAGTGTCTACAATTCTCATTACTTGATACTTGACCATTTCAACTTGGTATATTAAATATTTGCTTGTACTTGTTTTAACTGTATCATGGGCTCCACTGTTAAGGAAGAATATGTGTGTATCTTTTATGGTTTACAACCGAAATAAAGATTATGATGATGATGATGATATAAAGTTGACTAGCACTGAACCCAACAGCATTGGCTACCAAGACACGCCTCACGCACATTGCTGTCTTCTAGGCACTAGGCATGTCAATCTACCTAGAAGGTGTATAAACATTTGACAAAGCCACACACAGCTCACTGAATGAAAAATAACTATTGACCCAAAAATATGACTGAAGCTCAATATCATTACTTAGCGTTCCCTTGCAAGCACCTAAGGTTTCTGATGCTAAACCCAATTTACTAAATAAAGTAGACAGGGTTTAGTGCCAGAAAGTAGGGCAGCTTTCAACCAGGCGCTATGAAGTACAAATGCTTTTTTTCTTCTTTATTTTCCGACTTTGTGTGCGTGTTGCACTGTATGGTAGGGGTGGGCAGGCAGCTACGCTCCGTCCACGGAGCATGCGTAGTGCCGTCTGCTACGCATTTTGCGGTGCGGGCATAGTAGCCGGCACTACGCATGCTCCGTGGACGAGCGTAGCTGGCCCGCCACCCGCCTCCCTCCCGCCCTCAGTAAATACCCCCTTCAATGTTTAAATAAGTTTAAAACCACTTACCTGGTCCGCGCGCGTCCCGGGGCTCCCTCGTCTTTTTCAGTGCGCGTCTTGAACCCTAATGGGCATGCGTGGCCGCCCGCGCATGCGCATTTCTCGCTAGAAATGCGCATGCGCGGGCGGCCACGCATGCGCATTAGGGTTCAAGACGCGGGCACTGAAAGAGACGAGGGAGCCCCGGGACGCGCGCGGAAGTGAGCTTCCTGCCTCAGTAATGTGACATGATTGAGAAAATAACAATATCAACAGCAAACAGCAAGACAGTATTACAGTGCATCAAAAAGTGCCCGTGGGCGGCATTACAAATAGCAACTTAGCTCAGTCCGGTCATTAAGATCAAAAGGTTTCTGTGATTGTAGCCTGTACATCCAGGCTGTTTCTCTCTGAAGTAACGCCTTGTTATTGTCTCTGCCTTCTTTTTGAATGACAATCTCAAGAACCAGATATTTGAGTTGAGATATATTGTGGTTCGCTTCATTGAAGTGAAGCGCAATGTTGGATTTGGAATTCTTGGTCCTGATATTGGACTTATGTTCGTTCAACCTTGTTTTAATTTTCCTACTTGTTTTTCCCACATATGTTTTGCCGCATGGGCACTTCAGGAGGTAGATTAAGTTTGAAGAGTCGCATGTAGCGTCGACGTTCAGTTTGATGTTAAATCCTCTCATTGGATGGCAGATGGTGTTACCTTTAATTACATTGTTGCAGTTGCTGCAGTGGTGACATGGTCGAGTTCCAGTGTGAGTAATGGGTGTATTTGCAGCAAGGGGCTTGGATAGAATTTCCTTTAAGTTCATAGGCCTGGTGTAGGCAAAGATCGGGGGATCATGAAAGAGGTCACCGAAATCCGGTTCTGATGATAGGATGCGCCAATGTTTCATAATGATCTGTTTATATTGGTTGCTTGAGGTCGAATACCTTGAAACCAATACCATTCTCTGGCTTTCCTTTTTAGGTTTGCTTACTAAGGCGTCAATTCTTGAGATATTGGATATGCGATCCCTGGCGTCTTTGAGGATGGTCTCAGGATATCCTCTCCGTTGGAATCTGGATGCCATGTCTGTGATTTGGTTCCTTCTGATGATGGGATCAGAAACGATTCTGGTTACTCTCAGCATCTGGCTATAAGGTAGATATCTTTTGAGGGAGTCTCGATGGAAGCTGCTGTACAATAACGCATTATTGCGGTCTGTAGTTTTCCTGTAAAGATCTGTCTGTATACCTTGTGGGGTTATTTGGATGAGTACATCCAAGAAAGCAATTTCTTGGTGGTTGATGTTCCAAGTAAAGTCTATACGATCGTCCTTGGTGTTGAGGTCCGTTAAGGCCAGTTCTAAACTTTCTTGGGAGCCTTTCCAAATAAAGAGTAGGTCGTCGATGTAACGTGTGTAGAGTTTAAGGTTGTCCGTCCACATTCTGTTCTGGTATATGTGGTTGTGTTCGAAGTTACCCATGTATAGGTTCACATAGGTAGGAGCCGCACAATTCCCCATAGCCATTCCGGACATTTGTAAGTACCAGGTTTGGTCATGTTCAAAGTAACTGTGGTATAGAGTATATACCATCAGTTCTAGAATGAAAGGTTTCAAGGTGTCGTTGATTCCTGAAGAAAGCAAGGCTTGTTCCACCGCGTTAATACCACCTTCATGCGGGATGGAGGTGTATAAACTTCTCACATCGGCTGTGCACAGGATCAGTTTCTCATTTTCACAAATTTCAATGGTCAATAATTTGTTTAGCAGTTGTGTAGTATCCTTAATGTAACTGGGTAAAGCTTGGACCATTGGTTGCAAATAACGGTCTATGAATTTACCAGTGGGCTCATGAATTGATCCTCTAGTCGAGACAATTGGACGAAATGGTGGGTCCAACAAGTTTTTGTGTATCTTCGGGAGCATGGTTATTGACGGACTCCGTGGATGTTCTAAGATTAGAAATTTCTTAGTTCTTTCTTCAATGACTCCATCAGTTGTGGCTTTGTTAACGATGGACAATAATTCCCTTTTATATTCATTCGTAGGGTTACCGTCTAGAGGTAAGTAGACATTACAGTCCATGACATGTTCTATGGTTCTCTGTTTATAGAGGTCCGTATTGAGGATGACGAGAGCGCCTCCTTTATCGGCTTTCACGCATTTTATAGCCGGATTTTTTGCAATGTTTCTTAGAATGTCCATGTCTTTAATGGTGATGTTCTTGTGAGTCTTTTTCCGAAAGTTAATCTTGGAAATGTCCTGTTTCACAAGAGTCTCGAACGTGTCGATGCTTTTATGGCTAACTGGTGGTATGAAGGTACTAGAGGGTCGTAAACCCATCAGTTCATCTGGTTTTTGATTGGTAGCGGGGTCCAAAACTTTTTCAAAGAAATGCTTGAGGCGAAGTTTCCTTGTAAGTTTGAACGTGCTAACGTCCAATTCAAGGAGATTGGTATCGTTGGTGGGAACAAAAGTCATGCCTTTTTGAAGAATGTTAGTTTCGTGATCAGTCAGGGTGGTGTTCGAGATGTTAATCACTAGCGGTGCTTCCTGGTTTTCTTGTTGGTCTTTGAGGGTTGTTGAACTTCTCCGTTGCCTTTTTCCAGCCCTCTTCCCCCGTCGGGGTCTGCGGTTTTGTCTGTGCCTTCCCCTAAAAAAGACTCAGTGGAGGTTGAATCGATATTTTGAGTTGGAGGTGTTTCACTAGATGCTTGAGCAGACGTGGTTGGTCCTGCGGGTGTTCTTCTCGGAGGTCTGTTGGTGTTATCACTCCCCGAAGATGAGGTATCTGTGTTTGGGTTGAAGGGTTTATTTCTGCGGCGTTGGGCATAAACATCAGCCCACGTATATACCTCCCCTAGCTTGTAGTCCAGGGTGTCCCGTCGAAATTTACGTATCTTCCTTTCATTTATTTCTTTAGTATGTCTGTCCAGTTGAGCAGAAATTTCTTCTAGTGTCGCGTTTAATTCTTCAGGGGTGCTCAGATCTTTTAGTTCACTTTCAAGAGTTGTTATTTCTTGAGTGAGATCAGTTAGTATGCCAGATAACTCCTCCACAATTAACAAAATCAAGTCGAGGCTGCACTTGTTTAGAATTGCGTTCCATCTCTCAATGAATTGTTTGGAATTTTTACAGAGTGACGGTTTCAATGCGATCCGTAGGCCACGGGGAATGCGGAGTACCTTGTGATATTTTATCAGGGTATTGGCGTGTAGCTTCTGGTTAATTCGGCGTCTTGATAAATAAAGAAGTTGCTTGATGCATTGTTCCTTTGTTCTGCTGGTCGCAGTTTGCGTTAAATCATCGCTAATCAGGGCGTATATCCTCTCCGTGGCGTCTGTGTCAAAGACTAGAGTTTCAGCTCGAGCTTCAGTGGATTTGGATATCTCTTCGTACTGCATGTTGTCAGGTGCGTGCTGCCTGCCCTGCGAACAGTGGAGGAAAATATGCCAAATGGAATGGGTATGGCGCACTGCGTGTTCATCAAAGTTCTTTGAAAAGGTGAACAGAGTATCAAGGTGAAGGTGCAAAAGTTAGCACCAAAGCAAAACATAACATGATATAACAAAACATAACATTACATAACAGAACATAATGTAACATAATGGCCAACCCTTTGTAAAAAGAACACATTTATACTGCCCCACAAATAAAACTTTTTGTATTAACACATGTTTTATGGGTGATTGAACATATTTACAAACCCCAAAGCAAAGACCAGTTGCTTCTGCCAATGACAAATCTAATTGTGGTAAAAAAAAACACAAAACATGTTTAAATTTCTCATCTGAGCATTCAAGAATTTATGACTGATGTCTTCATTGGAAGAGCCATGTAGTCTACAATTGTATAAGTTCTCTGTCAAAACCCTCTATGGCCAAAGCAGTCTTTATAAACAGTCTTTAATTTTTTCTTGCTGGAATCGCTCTTGTATTTTCAACTCTATAGCTATACTGTGAGTATTTTAATTTATCATCTCCTGTGCTATCAACTCACTGACTACTCGCCTGCCATAAAACCATTCTCAATGCTTCTTATTTATTTATTTGTAGTTTTGATAATGTGAACCAGACCTAGTACACAACAGAAACATGATGGTAAAACTGAAAGTAAAGCCAGCCAACATCAATTGTTGCAGAGATCCAAGTGTTATAAGCACCAAGGCAAGTGGTTCCAGAAGCTCAGGGCCTGCCCCAGCCCTGTAGATGACTGTCTTCGGGGCAACCACTCACTCTGGCAAAAAGCCCTGTTGCCACCTTGGAAAAAGCATTTTTTATTCCCCAGCCATGACTGACATCCCCCAGTTTGTTCCACCATCCCTCTATTTCCCGACACTTACCAACATTGATAGAGCAGACGTGTGGCTTGCTTCAGTCATCTGCATTTCTTTTCATGTTCTCAACTATCCATCTACAATCTCTTTGTTTATCCTGTCTCAGGGCGGGATGTGAATCCAAGGAAAGCAGGAGATGACGGAAGCAAGATTCGTGCTCCCCCAGGGCATCACTAAGAACACTGAAAAGTGCCAGGTAGGCACCCGGCGGGCACTTTAAACTATGCATTGCGTCCAGGGCCGGACTTGGAAAAAAAGCAACGTTAGCAATTCACTAGGGCCAGCCCCTGGGGAAGCACTACCTGGTTCCAGGAGGCTGAACATGCTTGCTTGCTGCGTTTGTTATCCGGGGCTTATATTGCATCACTGCTGCAAAACCGACCCTATGCAGCTCAACTATGCATATACAAAGTTTGTACAGCCACAAACCTTTCTGGTGTCAATTGCTCAATGAGGGCTATCTTCGCTTCATTACTAGGTCGATTCAGTATTCCCTTGCATACACTGCAGTGCTGCTTTAATGAGGATCCGTGCTCTACCTTACACTCACCAGGAGATCACAAACCAAAAAATAAATAAACAGGGGTAAAGGTTCATCAGCTTCACCATTAATCTATAACATATAATCACTTATTATCACTCAACATTATCAGTGTTTACTTCAGTACCCAAAGCACTCTTGGACATGCTGTGCTTTTTATCCAGCTTCCCATAGTGGCCTTTTAAACCACATCTTCTACACAGACTCATCAAAGTGAGACATCTTTACATATTTTCATGTGACTTGGAAAATACCACCAGATGCACTCATTCATTTCTGTCCCTCCTAATTTAGCTGTACTAATATCTGTGGTATGCCCATCCTTCTGTGTCATATGATTTCCTTTCGTTGGCCAGGCTCCACTGTGTTTTCAATCCTTTATAGCTACCCATATCACACTGTCTCTATTTAATATCAATCATTCTGCATTTACTCAACATTTCCACCCCTTGCAGTAAATCTTATTACCTTTCTGATAGGTTCATTCTTCTCATCCCACAACTTTTTCAGAATTTTGGGTTTGAACATGTGTGACATTAGATGATCTCCTATTTATTTATCTTCAATTCCTATGATATTTCATTGAAGCAAAACCTCAGACAAAATAGCTTCAGAATTATTGACCTTTTCATTTTCCCCATGATCACTTGAGAAAAACCGGTCTCACCTGTTGGCTTTGTCAACAGGGCTGGACTGGCTGTGACGGGCATCGGGTGTTTGCCTGGGAGGCTGGAAGAGCGGGGTCTGGTTTTGGAGCAGTGGGGAAGGTTGTGCAGCAATGCTGCACAACTGTGCCAAGTAAAAAACAAGCATTTACAATGCAATGGTCTTGGCATTATTAAAGGTAGAGCTCTTGGCATTGCTCATGACATTTTTTTCTTGTAATCTTAAATAAATGGCATTGTCATTTACATTGCCAATAGCTTAATCGTTAAATAAATGGCATTTTCATTTACAATGCCAATAGGTTAATCGCTCGCAAATGCAAGACCTATTGCATTTACACCCACACAGAGCCACACACACAAAGCCACCCACACACATACAGAGCCACACACACACACACAGAGCCCCCCCCACACACACACAGAGCCCCACACACACAGCGCCCCACACACACACACACATACACTCAGAGCTCCACACACACACAGAGCCCCACACACACAATGCTGCACACTCACAGTGCCCCACACACACAGAGTCCCACACACACAGAGCCCCCCACACATACAGAGCCCCACATACACAGAGCCCCACACACACACAGAGCCCCACACACACACAGAGCCCCACACACACACAGAGCCCCACACACACACACACACACAGCACCACACACACACACACAGAGCCCCCACACACACACAGAGCCCCACACACGCACACACACACAGAGCCCCCCCACACACAGAGCCCCCCCCACACACACAGAGCCCCTACACACACACACACAGAGCCTCACACACACACACACAGAGCCCCCCCCACACACACACAGAGCCCCACACACAAAGAGCCACACACACACCCAGAGCCACACACACACCCAGAGCCACACACACACCCAGAGCCACATACACACACAGGAGAGCAAGCACAGCGAGGGGGCAGGGAAGCAAGCACAGCCAGGGGGCAGGGGAGCAAGCACAGCCAGGGGGCAGGGGAGCAAGCACAGCCAGGGGGCAGGGGAGCAAGCACAGCTAAGGGGCAGGGGAGTAAGCACAGCCATAGGGGCAGGGGAGCAAGCACAGCCAGGGGGCAGGGGAGCAAGCACAGCCAGGGTGCAGGGGAGCAAGCACAGCCAGGGGAGCAAGCACAGCCAGGGGAGCAAGCACAGCCAGGGGAGCAAGCACAGCCAGGGGGCAGGGGAGCAAGCACAGCCAGGGGACAGGGAAGCAAGCACAGCGAGGGTGCAGGGAAGCAAGCACAGCCAGGGGACAGGGAAGCAAGCACAGCCTGGGACAGGGGAGCAAGCACAGCCTGGGGCAGGGAAGCAAGCACAGCCAGGGGGCAGAGAAGCAAGCACAGCCAGGGGACAGGGAAGCAAGCACAGCCAGGGGGCAGGAAAGCAAGCACAGCCAGGGTGCAGGGAAGCAAGCACAGCCAGGGTGCAGGGAAGCAAGCACAGCCAGGGTGCAGGGAAGCAAGCACAGCCAGGGTGCAGGGAAGCAAGCACAGCCAGGGTGCAGGAAAGCAATCACAACCGGGGGCAGGGAAGCAAGCACAGCCAGGGGGCAGGGAAGCAAGCACATCCAGGGGGCAGGGGAACTAGGGGGCAGGGGAGCAAGCACAGCTAGCGGGCAGGGGAGCAAGCACAGCCAGGGGGCAGGGGAGCAAGCACGGGCAGGGGAGCAAGCACAGCGAGGGAAAACAAATCCGTGTGGAAAAACAAATCTGTGTGGAGAAACATCTAAACACTGCCATGAAAGTCAAATTGTGAAAAATGACAAAATAATGTGTAATAAACAATAAAGACATGACAAGAAAAAAATCAATGATGAGTAAAACACAGATTTGTAGCAAGAACGAATGATTTAGTGGCAAAAACAACCTTTTTCCCCCTGACTCACTCAAATGAGAGGTGCACTTTTCCAGCACATTCCTCAGCCATTAAAACAACATACTTGCTTAATAATTACTTACTTTGCCTTATGTTTTAATGAGAGGCCTGGAGTAGGGAGAGTACGGTAAGAGCGGGTCACAGCAATGTGTTTCTCTGCAGTGTTTTCATTCATGCAGTTGGACCCAGATCTGAAGAGGAGGGGGAGGGACGGGCAGCAGAACACACAGCTCAGACCCCGGCAGCAAACAAACAGGCAAACACACACAAACACAAACAGGATTACCACCCGGAGTGCATCCCTGCAAGAAGGGGACAGAGAGAGGGGCGACTCCCTGCCAGTGCCTTGGACTGCAGAGGCGGACAGGGGCGCCCAACCCTGGACCACTGCAGGCTGACTTCAAGGAGGAAAGGTCGAGCCTCCCTCCCGGGGAGAAGCCCCGGCTGCAGCGCACGGGTCTGCACTGGAAGACACCAGGCTGCGGTTTAAAGGGCAGCTGTGCCTAAGCGCCCAGACCTGCTGACCCAGCAGCTGGGAGGTGGACACCCAGGCTCCTGTGGGTAATATCTGCCGGGTTAACCCTCTCACTGCAGGGAAGCACTGGAATATTTCCGATTTAAGCCCATCACTGGATTTTTTTCTGTCCGGGACGGTCGTATGCCAGTGTTTTCTGCATGTGCTGCATTTCTTGTGGTGTATTTGCAGGAGGTCGGAGCCCTCGCAGCTGAATCTTCAAGGAGCGCAGAGGAGGAAATGTGCCGGTCCACCCGAGAAAGTGACCTGGCGGGCAACCAAGCACAACGAGGGGGGGTGGGCGGGAAACAAAGCACAACGAGGGGGGGCAGGCGGTAAACAAAGCACAACGAGGGGGGCAGGCGGGCAACCAAGCACAATGAGGAGGGGGGCGGGTGGGAAACAAAGCACAACAAGGGGGGGCGTGCGGGAAACAAAGCACAACAAGGAGCGGGCGGGCAACCAAGCACTACGAGGAGCGGGCGGGCAACCAAGAAAGCAAGCACAACGAGGGAAGGGGGGGCAGTAGAGGGCCTCTCACCTGCATTGTAGAAGCGGGTCCAGCACGCCGGTCTCCCCGAGGAGTGCTCCACACCACCACGTTTCTCCGAGGCGAAGCAGAAATACCTCGGAGAAACCACCGCCATTTTCGTGATTGGGGGCGTGTTTTCGTTCTCACCTCTTCCCATTGGCTGGAATGTAAAGTTCCAACCAATGGGAAGAGGAGAGAAAGCAAATAGAAAGAAAGTTAAAAAACACGCCCCCGAATGCAAAAAGACGGGGCTTGATCGGAGTGATGCCCCTCTCCTCCAATGGCTGGCCAGCATTTACTAGGCCAGCCAATGGAGAAGAGGGGCGGGTTCCAAGCCTTCTCTAAGAAACAATAAATCTTCGGGCTCTGCCCACACTGCTTACAGCAGTGCAACGGAGTCCTCGACCTAAAATGCAGCAGTGCTGGGGGCCAGTTTTGTTTAGCTGTAGTGCTTCATGCTGCTGCCTCACCCACTTCCCCGGGGGTGGAGGCCGGTCCAGATAAAAAATTGCCAGGGCTGCTTTGGGTTCCCAGTCCGGCACTGTTTGCCAATGCTTTTTTTGGATGCTGTTCAGCAACAGCAAAACTATCAACAAAATGGTTATTGCCAATGCGGAACAGCTTCAGCATTGAAAAAAAGCACTAGGGCGATGAGGTATATGTGATCATGCATCATCTCACATGCGTTCTTATTCATCATGATACCATGGTGTTCCAGACACGATGACATATGCCCTGGATATTGACACCAGAATGTTGATGTGACATGACAACACATTTAAAAAATGTATAGGTAAATCAGTCTAGATATTCTATACCTAACTTCACACATATGTACTTCTACTATACATATATCTTCAAGGTACACAAATGTGGAGCAAGGAATAGTATATCTATACTTCCCTATGTGCACTTACCTTTAGGTATTTGTAACTATATATTCTGTCCACTATATTCTTGGATCACGATATTCTGGGAGTCGATATTCTGTAGAACTTTCATGCATGCACATCTTGCCTCATGATGCTGCAGCGGCTAATTACTGGTCCAAGGTGTTGGGCAGTAAATGAAAAAATATATTAAACGTTTTCTAAAGTAAATAATTTAGAAAGGAGTGGTCAGACAGCAAATTCTGACTGCTGGGCACTCCAAACAAGATGTTTTTTTAGTTAACATGAAGGTGGGGACAGGAGAGCCATAGTGCAGCAAGAAGAGAAAGTTGATGAACAAGTGAACATCATAGAGCGGCTGGAACAACATGGTGCATCGAGTGGTGAGGGGATAATCGAGGAGCTTGGAGCTGAGGGATAAATAAGGCGAGCAGGGAGGTGAGTGATGGAGTCAGCAATAGAGGGAGTGAGAAGCTACACAGTGATTTTCAGTCATGTTAATGCTACAAAAAATTCAATAAAACAGATTTAAAAGAATCTATATGGAGAGCACGTGGGATGTATAGAGGGATGCATATTTTTAGGTATTGCCCATTGCATCTGTTTGCTGTCTTTTGAAAGTCCCATTGTAGACAATATCAATGCTTACAGTCAGATTTTAGATGAGCCAATTGCTTACAATTGATTGGCTTTTTGTCATTCTCATTTGCCTGCTTAAACTCCAATGTTTTCCTTCCTCTTTCTGCTTCCCTCCTCTGAAGCATAGCTGCTTCTTTACCATGCTTTTGGTTGGATGACTTGTACCCTTCCACTGGTTACATTCAGGGAACTACATTTTTCTTTTTCTTTCAGAAGTCAGCAGAAGTGTGTTTTCTTCCTCTGTCCCTCCTATGCTGTTACCACCTTCAAATCCCCACCCCTTATGTTCTGTTCTCCCAGTTTCCTCTCCTCAGCCTTCCCAGATCCTTCAGTTCCTGTTGCTGTTCAAGTTTTATCTTTTGCCTGACATGGCTCACCCAAGCCCATGCTGTTCTCCGCCAATCTTTTTTGCTTTCTTTTAAAAAAAACATATTTTTCTGTCTGCTTCAAATTGCTACAAGGCTGCTCCTTTTTAGGTCGACCCAGCAGCGCATGTGCTGCTCTGCAAGGCGTTCTGTATCTACTCTGGGGGCTTAGGCCACGCCCACCACTTTCGATTTGTTCCCTCCTGTGCCTGTCAAAATTGCTTACTTTTCATGGGTGAAACGTTGCTCATTGTCCTGCCTTTGGGTGTGTTTTGACTTTTGTGGCGACTGCCCTGGTACATGTCCTCTTACTCTTGACTGTATTTATTGTGTCTTTGGTGCACTCTTTCTTTCATCGAATAGTCCAGCGCAGTTTCTTGTTTGCCCGCGGACACTTGCGATATTGTTCCAAGCCAACATTCTTTTTTTTTTTTTTTGCATGCCACGATTAATCTTTAACAATGGCGGTCCACGTCTTTTTAAAACCCTGCGAGCGGCAACGAGGGAGGCGGGAGGATATTGCAGGAGGTCCCCCTCATGGTTGCCAGTGTCCGAACTGCTTACTCGGCCTGCTCCCTCTGCATGGCCACAGGGCTCCCGTAACTGCTTGCGCTGTCTGCTGCCTCCCTGGGCTGTTTTCTCCCAGTCACAGCATAAAGAGCGGAGTAGGTGCAGGGAGCAGCCCCTTAAAGGCACAGGAGGAGCTGAAGCAGCAACAGCAAAACACACAGGCTATGTACTGTAAATACCATGCCCTTGTAGCATCTTTCTTGAAGCATTAACAATGTGATATTATTATTAGCACTGGTCCCATTGAACTGACCTTACTGACGTCACTGTCCTTATGAAACTGGCTATATTTCACAATCCCTGAAATAAAAGTTCTCTGTTGTTGGCACTGCTCATATTAACATATAGGCTGCTGAGCTCTCTCACCTGGAAATGCCTCTCTCACTGGGAATGCGGTTTCTGAGTTGGCTCCGCGCCCCATGGGCTCCCTGTAGAGGCAACTGAACCGCGACCTCCCCTCCCATGCACAATATGGTAATCTCTGGTGGTGGCATGGTTGATGGTGCCTTGGAGTGCGCTCTGGGTGAGTAAGATACCCCCATATCACAATGCAATATACCCCACACAACCCCTGCTTACGAACAACACACTTTTGCACCAGACTTGCCATTCTTTATATGTCTTTATTTACTGCTCCCCCACCATTACAAAACAAAAACCTGCCTTCCAAAAAGATTGGCAACATAGAATTGTAGAACTTGCATGTATAGTATGTGGAGAAGTGTGGCTCACTGGTTAGAAGCGGAAGACCCTGAAGCAGAGATCGGCCCGGGACCAGGGTTCAATTCCCGACGCGGCAGGGTCTTGGGTCAATGTCTGCGGACTCGATAATTCTCACCGAGGTGCCTAAGCTAACCATGGGTCCCACTCTGCAACTCTGGGCAATAGCTTTCTTAATCTCCACTACGGCCCCATCAACGCCGGGGATGCCTGGCTTCACCTTGGAGGTGCCCAGGAGGGACCATCTCACAGGGAAAGCCAGGCCGGGTTCCCCAGCGGTATACAGCGCCAGGACACTCCGAGATGGAGTAACCGTGTGCTTTACAAGTATACTTACCTTACCTACCTATGCCATGCCTACGAGGAGGCTGCTAAGCTCTCTGATTCACATCTGCTCTTCAGAGCTCAATTGGACCTCCCCTCCCCTAAAGAATGTGGTGATCTCTGGTGGTGCATGATCAGTGGTGCATAGGGGTGCGCTCAAAGTGAGTAAGATGCACCACCATATCACAATGCTATGTACTCAGCAAAAACCCTGCTTATGAACAAAGCGCTTTTGTGCCAGACTTGCTATTCTTTATCTGTCTCTGTTCACTGATCCCCCACCATTACATAACAACCAAGGATTTCTCCATTGGCATGAACGTCGGAGCATATATTACAAGACTTCTTTGAATTTGAGACATAATTTCTATTTTATCTATTCAAGTGTGAATCCAGTGGCGTCACTAGGGTTGGTGTCACCCAGTGCGGGTAAAGGTGTCACCCCCTCACGACTGGTGGGAAAGACAGGCAGAGGGGTGTGTACGGGTACATGGGAAAGGGAATTTCCCCGAAGTCCCTCCTCATACGATGTCTAAGTGGTAAATCGGGGTCCCCAGTATTGGGTGGAAGGAAGGCTGGGTTATTATGAACACATCCGGGGCATGAGTGAAACCCCAAGAACCGATTTTAAGAACAATCGGCCAGATTTTCAAAACCACCTGGGCCTCTTCGGCCTTTCATCTTTTTGTAGCCGATACAGTGGATACCGTCGAGTAGTGAAACAATATCACCAGTAGTGTAAAAGGGACACTGTGTTCCATGCGCTGTGTTACATAAACACACATCTTTAGTCCAGACGGGACTATTATACGCTCCAAATAAAAGGTTACAGGATTATTGCCTAATAATTCAAATGAACAGAACCACTGCAATAATGGAAACAACCAGAGGAAAATACCATCCCAGCGATAAAGTTCCTCGTTTTGAATCGGTTTATTCGTATTTTTTTTTATTTTATACTATACACACTTTACTCCAAAACAGCATTCAAAACCATAGCGAATCTTAGTACTTTACCTGATTAGGAGTAGCGAAATGTTTTGACACTGCCTAACATTCCTACCTTATTGTGGACACCGGAGTGCAATGGCATGGCAGATGGGGTCGTGGGGGAAGGGGGGGAGGTGTTTGTTATAACAAAAAAAACTTACCTTACCGCCTGGTCCCACTCCGCGCCGCCTCAACGCGCCTAACCGGTCCTGGGCTGCCGCATTTTTTCGAGACAGGCTTCAAGCAGCCTCCCTCCCCCCCCTGCGATAATCACAAGGCTGCAATGGCAGCGTTGTGATTGGCTAGAGCAGGGATACTACTACCTGCCCATAGGAGACCGGGGGCGGGGGTTAAAACGGAACATGAGCACTATTTGCTGCTGCGCTACCCTGGGCCTGCCTGCAAGGCTGTCAGTCAACTCCAGACTGCTGCCGCGTAGTCCAGGCTCGCAGCGTTAGTGAGCCGCAGCCCCGTTGTCCCACTAACCATGACCACCTGGGGTGACACCAATCACCTGGTGCGTAATTGGTGTCACCCCAGGTGATGGTGTCACCCGGTGCGGTCCGCACCCCCCTAGTGACGCCACTGTGTGAATCGACAGACTGCTGTGTAATCAATATATTATGCAAAGCTTTGCTGGCTGGACAAAAGCGTGTCTTCCAAAAGGACTGCCAACATTGAATTGTGGAAATTGCATCATTTCCATGAGGAGGCTGCTAAGCGCTTCAATGCACATCTGCTCTTGAGCGCTCTCTTTGGGGTGCATCTTTGATAGGGTGTTGGTTGTAGGTAGATGTATTGTGGGGTAAGTAAATATGCACATACAGTGAAGTGGTACCTGTGCATAAGGTATTGTAGGGAAAATGTGAGAATAGTACTATATCTTAGTCTTTCGAACTTAGAATGAACTTCTGTAAGACTTTTAAATGAAGGGATCATTGAGAATTGAGCTAGCCTAAAGCGAAATGATACATGTCAGAAGACTTAGACTTAGCCCGACGTTTGAACCCACTGTCTTTGAAACACAGAAAATATGACAAGATAAATGCTGAATTTAAAGGCATCTTGATTTATTGCTTCAACATTCACAACTCACCATAAATTGGCATGCGACCCAGCCAAAGTTAGTGAAATACTGTCCTAGACTCTGTAGGCTGTACGTTGTCACATTCTAGACCACACTCCCGTATTACTGACTCTGCATCAGGCTGATGCCCCTTGGACCTGGTCTCTATTGCTTTGAGGGGCTCAGGATGGGGAACATCCTTTACAACGCAACTGTTACAACAAAGTACCTTTTCGACGCACAATTACAACGCAACTTTTACAACGACTTGCGCTGGGGGGCGCTCTAGGATAGGGAATAGTTTCCAACACCTTCCCTACTATCCACGGGGACTGGAGTTGGCGGGCGACCGCGCATGCGCATTTCTCGTGAGAAATGCGCATGCGCGGCCGCTCGCGCATGCGCATTAGATACACAAGACGGAAGCCATGAAGATAGCGAGCCCCGGGGACGCGGCGGGCAGCGGCGGGCAAGGTAAGTGCCTTTTAATTCTTTTACACTTTTAATTTAAAGTATTTAGGGAGGGCGGGAGGGAGGCGGGTGGCGGCCAGCTACGCTCCGTCTGCGGAGCGTGCATAGTGCCGGATTCTACGCCTGCTACGCAAAATGCGTAGAAGCCGGCACTACGCACACTCCGTGCACGGAACGTAGCCGCCCGCCCAGGGTTAGTTGTAACATCATACATCCCTCAGGATAGCTCATTCGATGCAAGGATAATGTGCTGCATGGCTAAACACTTATAAGGTCCCAAAGGCGAGACCTATTGGCTATGCCACTGCTTCTTCTTTGATATGCATTTCTGTGTATTTTTGTTTATTTACCACTCCAAAATTGACATCCACCATCCTGGAATGGTAAAGTAATATTTAAATAGTGTAAATAAATGGCCACCATGTTATGACTCATAAGGGTGCATGCATGGGGGTGTATGCACACTTCTAGGCCATCACACTACACAGCTTTGATTTTGTTTCAGTAGTGCCTTTACCTATTAGCAAACACACGCTTTTTTTTCTCTGCTGATGAGGATCATAATTGGTAAAAAGTTTTGGCCAAAATTTTGGGTAATTCCACTAAACTGCCTTTTGTTTTGCTTTGGCTTGGCAATACGTGTTTAGTCTCATTGCCTTTGAACTCCCTGATATTTTTTTTATTGCTTTGTTGTTTTATTATTGTACTATTTTATTACTGCCCAATTGTTATTTTTATCAAACCTTTACTGCCCTCAAATGGTTTTATAGTCTAGGTTGACATCACATTTCTCATCAGACAATTATGCGATACTCACTAGAGGTGGGACGGTGCTCTACCCACATGTAAGGAGCTAGGAGTTCATGTTTTGATTGGGCAGAATTTGTGTGGATCCACAAAAACGTGCTTGACATCCACACAGCTATTTATTTATTCATCCAGCTGCCTGAGTTTGAACTTTCAGGGGCACACATATGACATTGTAATGCTATTAAACTGTCGTAGATAACCAGGTAATTTGTGTTGTTTTTCTCTGGCAGCCACACAGATGGGAGGAGGGCAGTGATTAGCCTACATTTATTTTTAGGTTTTGTTTGATTGTGCAACAGTTACCTGACTTTTTAACCTACACAAATATTATTGTACAGTCCTTTGCTTCCTCAGAAATACGTATCCATCCCCATCCTATATACTTGTAATGCTTCACATTACCATACAACTTTCTTTTACAACTAGGCATTGCCAGTGCATGTTTGTCCTGTTGCTCTTTTGCTGTCCCGTTTTCTCACTGTTACTTTACAGTTCTCTGGCTTTTTCGGTCTCTTATTTTCCCGCTTATAATAATGCACAGCATCACTTCCTGGCACACAGGATCCTGAAAAGCTAGGGCTTAAGCAACTTCCGGGCAAACATGGCAGTGTGCAAGGCGACTTCCACTCCCAGCAGTTGAAAAACAAGCTAGGAAAATATGACTTCATCTGCTTACCGCATAACGTAAAACAGCTTTCAATGGAGTACAGCGAGACCATAAGCCCCCAGGACCTGGTGTCACTGCACCTGCTGTACGACTGAAAATGGCGGGGGAAGAAATTGTACCACTGATAGCTATGCCCCTGACTCGCAGTATAAACCATTGAAAAGACATAAGCAAAAGTACTCCTGCAGCACACGGACGCTACAATAATTAAATGCCAAGTAGAAGAAGACAGAGGCTTACCACATTAGTTTCGAGAAGGAAAATCACATAATTGCAATGTCAAATTAACACAGGCAAAGCATGATTTTCGCCTTTTTTTAAAAAAGACATTTAATGCCAATAGGAGCTGAGCGAAGTAGAGCATGGAAGAAAATCTGTAAAACATGTCCAGTGCTGCAAAAACTTTTAATTATGATAGCAAAAAAAAGCATTTTCAAATAGAACTAAAAGGGTATTGTGGAATCTTCTGGAGTTTTAGGAAGTAAACATATAGTGACAAAGAAAATAAATCTCTTTGATGATTGCATGTTTGTAGGTGAGGTAAAGTAGATGCAGACATGCTCCTGAAAATTAGATAGCTGTCTGATTGGGACTGATTCCTAAAAATAGGCCTCAAAGTTAAAAGAAAAAAAAAAGAACCTCCCCCCAAATGGAGCTGAAGTACTGTAAATTGAATGTCACACCATGAAATACTTTGGGATAAGACTGCCACCTGGGGGCAGAGACACAAAAGGACAGTCAGATGTGAATGAGCATTGTTGCCACTAAATTTTATGGCAAGACCGGAGGCTCCTATTATGCTTTCTTATCTTGCATTTAATTTAACAGCAGCCAAGATAAGTAAAAAACTACAGTTCCCAGAGGGCCAGGAACACACTGGGCCATGGGAACGAGAAATAACGAGAATACAGTAACCAATCACAGTAGACCTATTAGATAAACACTCTAACTGACTGCGCAGCTTCCTCTTTTCTTGCTGCTCGCAGTCAGATAAGTGTCTATCTTTGCTCACAGTTATTTATATTTATTGCTTTTACATTTATTGTGCCCGTTTTCTTCTCATATCTGTTTATTGGTAAAGCGCGACCTCGCGCTACTGCTTTCACGCTCTCCGCGTGTATTTCTGGCCGGCTCCGGTGCGCTGTTCCCCCGCTCCCCCCCCCCGTTTTTGGGCCTCGCTTGGTTCCTTCCTTGCGCGCGCTGCTTCGCGCGTCTTCCCCGACCTTCCTCACCTCTTCAGGGCTCCTCTGGTTCCCGGCTCCTCTGCGCTTCGATATTTTCAGCTCTGGTGCTCTGTCTAAACTGCGTGTGAAGCCTTCTGCTGATGCTTCTTCTCGGCCCGCCCCCTCACACGCCCCTGCTCACATTTTAACCCTCGCCTACCTCCTTTGTTCTTGCTGTCTCAGCCTCCTAATGGAACTCGATAGTTCCTCTGAAGAAGTTCCTGCACAGGACTCCCAGTCCTTCAGGAAAGATCTGAATAAGTTTATTAATAATTCTGTGGAGACTGCAGTGGAAGTTTCAATGAAAAGAATGTCAAAAAACATGGAAAACTCCATGTTAAGCATCATGTCCAAAGTTTTGGCCCAATCTGCGGGGGAAAGCAGAAAAAGAAAGGTGGAACACTCTGCTCATTCTCATGTCCCTAAAAAAGCGTCATTGTCTTGCGAGTCTTCCTCGCACTTGATTGAGGACCCAGTTCCTCCCAGGCCTCCTGCTAAGGAGGGGTTTGTTGGCTCCGAGGGCAAGCGCAAACAAAAAGCCAAACATGCAGAGTCTCCTAGAAAAAAGTTGGTAATATCCACCATTTTGGACACAGACGATGATGATGATGCAAATTTTGATGACGCTGATCAATTATTTGACCTCTTTGACACTGCTGACCCTTCCCCCCCCCTCCTTCAAAATCTCATTCAGATTCCTTTTCTTTTGAGCCAGTCTTTGACTCCGAGGGCCTTCCTATGTTCGATCCCTCTACTATTCGACACCCGAATTCTACCGAATGGCTCCCTTCTCACCATGTCGGAGAGTATATTTCTGCCAGATTACGTCTCCCGCTGGAGGCCCCTGTGAGAGCCAGACTCAAATCTGAATGCCCTAAACCTTCTCTTCCCGACAAAATCACTTTGGTTCCTTCTATCGACCAACCTCTCCTCACTTTCTTTTCCAAGTTTGGCAAAGACCCCCGCAGAGGGGTGGACAAGGCTTGGTCCACTTGCCAGGACAAATTATTGGATGTTGTGGGCCCGCTAGCCCGTATTTTTGATTTGGCTGAATGCTCCCGCTTGGAAGGTACTGACCTTTCTGCTGAAGAAGTCTCCATGTGGGCCCAACGCGCCTTCTGTCTTTTGGGTAATGCAAATTCCGCAATTACACATGAGCGTCGCAAGGGTCTCCTGATCAAATTGGATCCCAAACTCTCCAATCTAGCTCCTATGGATCCTGGCCCCAAGGCAAACGGTCTCCTCTTTGGAGAAAATTTGGTGCGTGACCTCAGTAGATTCGTTTCTACTTTTGCTTCTTTGGACAAAGCCCAGCAAACAGTGAAAAAGGTTTTCGCCCCTCGGGTTTTTGGACGGGCCGGCAGAGGCAGGGGCCGCTCTTCCGGCCGTCCCTATCACCAAGGCTCCAGAGGTGCGTCCACCAACAACCAGGACTACAAACCCCAATTCTATCCCCAACGTGGACGTGGCTTCCGTGGGAGAGGTCAACGAAACTACCGCCACAACTCCAACCAACAAGGTAAGCCTTTCTTCTTCCCCTCCTGTCGGGGGCCGCTTAAAACTGTTTCTTCAAAAATGGTGCACTCTCAGTGCAGACCCTTGGGTCTTACACACGGTGCAGGGATTCCTAATAGAGTTCATTTCTCCTCCCGTTCAGTCTTCTCTTCCTCCCCCTCCCGTTTTTTCACTTCTCGTGGCATCTCAGATCTCCGCCGAGATCACGGCTCTTCTCCAAAAAAGGGCAATTCAAGTTTTTCCCTTCGACTCCTCAGGCTTTCTAAGCTCCATTTTTCTAGTTCAAAAGAAAAACAAGAAGCTCCGCACAGTCATCAACTTGAAGTGGTTCAACCAATTTGTGGTTTATCGCCATTTCAAAATGGAGACCATTTTGCACCTGAGGGACACTCTTCGCCCCAACGATTGGATGGTCCGTTTGGATCTTCAGGATGCTTACCTCACGGTTCCTATTCATCACTCTCAATGGAAATATCTCCAGTTTCAGTGGGCAGGTGTCAACTATTGTTTAACCTCTCTTCCCTTTGGCTTATCATCCGCGCCCTGGTGCTTCACAAAACTCTTGAAACCAGTGGTCGCCTATCTTCGATCTCTTGGCATCAGACTAATTATTTACTTGGACGATATCCTCCTCATGAATTCCGACCACCAGTCCCTCCTCTCCGACCTGCGGGTGACTCGGTCGCTTCTTCTGGACCTGGGATTTCTCATCAATATCGACAAGTCATCTCTGATTCCATCTCAGAACATGGAATTCTTGGGCTTTCTAGTGGACTCTGCTGCAGCGTCCCTGCGCCTGCCCCTCTCCAAAGTTTCCAAGATCAAAGCGGAGATTGTTTCCATTCTTCAGTCCTCTCTTTTGTCTCTCCGATCCTTAGCGAGGATCGTCGGCCTCCTATCTTCCTCCATTCAAGCCATCTTCCCTGGCCCTCTCCATTATCGCGCTCTTCAGCGCCTCAAAATTCAACACCTTCGACAAGGCCTCGCTTATTCGGATCTAGTGTCTCTCGATCCCGAGTCTCGTACCGAGCTTCAGTGGTGGATCGACCATTTAGATGCGTGGAACGGACGCACTATCTTCGCCACTGCCCCAGATCTTGTCTTAGAATCCGATGCAAGCCTGTCGGGCTGGGGCGCCCGATGTGGACCAATCTCGACTGGAGGTTCATGGTCCGCCGAGGAGTCCAAGTTGCACATCAACTGTTTAGAGATGCTTGCAGGTTCCTTTGCGATCAAAAGCCTTACAAAAAACAGGATCCACTGTTCTATCCTTCTTCGTATGGACAATGTTTCTGCGGTCCGCTACATCAACCATCTAGGCGGAACAAGGTCCAAACCCCTGGCGGACTTAGCAAAGAGTCTGTGGGAGTTCTGTCTCGCACATCATCTTTCCTTGACCGCAGAATATCTCCCCGGAGATCTCAACAGTGTTGCGGATTGGCACTCGAGATTTCTTCGAGATTCCAGCGATTGGAAGCTCTGTCCATCCGTCTTCCTGTCTCTTTCCCATCTTTGGGGCCCTTTCTCTATCGATCTTTTTGCATCCCGGCTCAATTCACAGTTACCCCGGTTCTACAGTTGGCGCCCGGACCCCTTGGCTTTGGCGACAGACGCTTTCCTACAGGACTGGTCTCGTCACCTTCATTATGCCTTCCCTCCTTTTCTGATGATCAACAGGGTCCTTTCTCAGGTTCGCCGCCAGTCTGCGTCTCTGGTTCTTGTGGCCCCCTTCTGGCAAGCTCAAGTGTGGTTTCCGACTCTTCTCGAGATGGCAGTGGATTTCCCTGTCCTTCTTCCCTCCTTCGAGGATCTTCTGCTCAATCCCCAAGGCGTTCAACACAGTCTCATCCTAGACTCCTCCCTGCAGCTCTCGGCCTGGAAAGTTTCCGGCCTTCCACTTCTGACGTCCTCATTTCACAAGAGGCTTCAATCTTTATCAGCCAAGCCTGGGCTCCTGGCACATCCAAAGCTTACAAATCCGCCTGGTCTCTTTGGTCAAGCTGGTGTTTGGAAAGGGACCTCGATCCCATTTCAGCCTCTCTGAATTTCATCATTAATTTCCTTGGTTCTCAAGCCAGTGCCGGTAAGGCTTACCGCACTATCAATCTCTATCGTTCAACCATCTCCCTCTACCATTCCCAAATCGATGGCAAACCGGTTGGCGCTCACCCTCTGATTTGTCGCCTACTCAAAGGTGTTCGTTGTGCAAAACCACCGTTGGCTAAGTATACCTCTTTATGGGATGTTACAGTGGTTCTTAAATTGTTTTCTAATTGGCCAGACAATTCTGCTCTTTCTCTCAAAATGCTATCCGCCAAACTTACCATGTTACTGTGTCTAATTTCTATTAAGAGAGTATCTGATGTTAAGGCTCTAGATGTTTCTGCTCGCCAATTCTCTCCTACAGGTGTCCTATTTCAGATACGCAGACGTACTAAAACTCATTTGGATTCAGTGTTTTATCCTTACTTTCCAGATCATCCCAAATTGTGTGTGGGACAATGTTTAAAAGTGTACGAACACCGAACTGCTGATCTCAGAACGCCCTCTCATTCTCAACTCCTCATATCCTTTCGTAAACCCCATCTTCCTGTCTCCTCTCCTACCCTCGCCCGTTGGGTTCGTTGGGTCATGTCTCTTGCCGGAATTGATGTCTCCGTTTTCGGGGCTCATTCGGCCAGGGGAGCCATGGCTTCTACAGCCTTTTGGTCTGGCTCTCGTTTGGAGGACATTTTGAGATCAGCAGACTGGTCAAATGACAGTATTTTTCGCATGTTCTATTGTAAACCTGTACATACTGTGGCTTCTGATGTTGTTAATATGCTTTAAACAAGCATAATAGGAGCCTCCGGTCTTGCCATAAAATGTAGATTTTTCTAGTGTTCATGACGGAAAATCTTAATTTTATTAAAGACACGGAGGCGAGTATTATCCCGCCGCAACATTTTTTAACATTGTTCTCCCTCCCTACAGCGAATCCAGCCCTGCCACCGGCTTCATCTTAGAAGATCTTCACTTCGACTACTTCGATCTTCACCTCCATCTTCTCCTTCTCCAGCGCTCCTGCATCATCGTACTGGACTCCTATTTGGTCTTCCTTGGATTCCCCTGCTTCAAGACTTATGTTCCTGGACTTTGGCTATATCCTTAATTTTATCTATTTTCCCTTTGTTTAATGACTATACTTGATCTGCTCGCCAGCGAAAAGAGGAAGCTGCGCAGTCAGTTAGAGTGTTTATCTAATAGGTCTACTGTGATTGGTTACTGTATTCTCGTTATTTCTCGTTCCCATGGCCCAGTGTGTTCCTGGCCCTCTGGGAACTGTAGTTTTTTACTTATCTTGGCTGCTGTTAAATTAAATGCAAGATAAGAAAGCATAATACTCGCCTCCGTGTCTTTAATAAAATTAAGATTTTCCGTCATGAACACTAGAAAAATCTACATTTCTGTTAAAACGTTCAAAATGCATGCGCTGTTGGTAAAGGAAATGGGGTTCTGTAGAGGAGGTCTAACTCTTTGGTGGGTTATGACCTTGAGAAGAACTCACTGGCCAAGAAAACCGCACTTTGACCCGATAACAATGCGAGTAAACAAGATTCCAATTATAATTTATCTCCCCACGTGTTTACTCCTATTAGGAATTAAACCTCACCTCATGGAATGAGGAATAACTGATTTTACCTGGATTCCAAATTCCATGGGGTTTAACGCCGCCAGGCGGTAAAAGAGAGCAGCGCTACACTACGGGCCAGGAGTGGAGAGGAGAGTTGGATGGAAGTGGAAAATTGGTTCTGGCAGGAGGGAGCACTGAACGTTAAACCTTGCTGGAGGAAATAAAATCGAGCTGGAGTGAGGGACGAGGCTGGCTCTAGTTTCTGACAAAGCTTTTACCAGCCGGAATTACCAGTGGGTAAATTCGGGTTTGGGTGTTTCTGCATCTGGAATAAGTGTGTGTGGGAAGGGGAGCTTGGGGGGGGTGGGGGCTGCTGACCGCAGGGAGGTCCCCCCCCCCAGTGGTTTGGGAGGGGCAGGGGGAGGGGCCAGCAGGCTATGGGCCGGACATTTTGTTTTAGGCTTGTTTATAGCCCAAAGGGAGCCCAAGCATAAAGGCTTTGGGCTCCCGCTCCCGGCCACCATTTTGTCTTTGTTGACCTGGTGGCCGGGAGCTCTAGATAGTCAGGATTATTGTTTTTCTGTGTGAGGCGGGCTTTTTGATGCTGGAGGGCGGGGGGGGGGGCTTGCTGGTGAGTAAGCAACGCTGGGAGCGGCAGTGTTGTTGCCTGCTCCGGAGCTGCTTGTAAGGGCGTCTTCAACCCTCACGCTGAGGGGTAAGCGCGGGGGACCACGGGACGGCAAGAGGCACTCGCTCTCCCTCGGTGTCCGCTGCTCCGGCACAGAAGGCGGTATATGAGGGCGGGGAGCAGGGGGGCCTGGGAGTTGTTATCAGTCTGGGAGCGAGCGGAGTTTGGAAGCGAGTAGCGGAGGGGGAGCAGCAGGTGCAGCTCGCTTCCCCTCCAAGGGTAGTGGAGCTGGGCACTGTGGCTGGTGGGGTGGTTGGGGGGGGTGGGGTTTAGCACTCCGGTGCGGGCCGTTTCATCATTTATGGGGGCCCCTGCATGTCATTTGGGTAGAGAGAGAGGCCAAATTATTGTGGAGCATGAGGCTGTGGGGGTGGGGATTCCTTTAGCCCCCTTTCTTTTCCCCCCTCCATATTCTCCTGGGGGCAAAGTGGCCTCTGCGTTCGGTAGCTCAGTGGGGGATGGGGAAGGGGCACAGGTGGGGGGGTTGGGAAGTTTTTCGTCAGTTGGGGGTTACTCAGGAGGTAGAGATCTTGACACCAGTTCCTCTTTCAACCCCCGAGAGGCCGAAGGCAGGAGAAAGGCAGGGTAGTGGGGTATAAAAGGGCACTCGGGAAGGGGAACTGGCCTCGGCTAGTGGGAACATGGCTTGGGAGGGCCTTTAAATTTCCTTCTTGGTCGGCTGGTGTGCAGGGCCTTGGTGAAGGGGACCGGTGAGACTTTGTTAGCCCCGCCCGGCGCAGTGCAGTCTCAGCTCATTTTAAGAGACCAATTGGGTGGGGTCGCAGGGGTTTCTAGAGGTTTGGGGGGAGGAGCGGGCACCAGGTCCAGGGGCAAGCTACTGTCGCTGTGCAAGCAAGGTTGGAGGGGAGCGGGGATGAGGAAGGGTGGGAATTCCCCCCCTGCCATGCCCCTGGTAGGGTAGGGGTAGGCAGGTGTGCATGGTAGAAAGCAGGTTTGAAGGACCCGGCAAATCAGTCCAAAGAATTTTGTTCACAGGGCAGGGAGCTTTTCAGGATGGCAGACTCGGTAGGGAGTGGTGCGGCCCAACATCGCCGAGCAGAAGGGAGGGTGGAGCCTTGCGTGGCACATTCCGTACCGGCGGGGGATCCCTGCGCGGCCAGCATATGAAGGTCAAGCGCGACCTCGCCGGCCTCAATGACAAGCAGGATACATTGGTCAGCAAAGCCAGCGGACGGAATTTTTTCAGGGTAGTCAACGCTTGGGGGAGTATTGGCGAGTAAAGTTGGCTCCCCCCTCAGGAGTGCACTCAGTGGCCGGTAGGGCCGATGTGGGCAATGTAGGGTCCGGTAAGGCCTGTGATGTTGAAATGGTTTCGGATACATGGCAAATGGAGGAGCCAGTTGTGCTCGACTATGATGAAGATAGCCCGAGGAAGGAGAACTGAGGGTCAACGAGCATCGGGGGGGCTTCTCATGTGTCTCCTAGTTTTTTACAGGCACCAGTGGTTGGTGCAGCCCAGGAGGGCAGTGGCGTCTTGACCCGGAAGAGAGCGCGGCCCCTCGGTGAGGGCTCCTCGGACGGTGGACAGCGTGGAGCATGTCGCATGGCGGTCGGCACTCGGCCGGGCAGCTTTATTAGAGCCAGGTGAGATTTATGAATCACGGGCCAAGCCAAAAAATGGTGTCTGTGGGGACGGGGGGTGAAGGAGAAGGGGGAGTGCTGGAAGTGAAGCTTCACAAAGTTAAATACGTTAAGGATCAAGGCGTGGGAACAAGGGACGTGGAGGGTCCGCTGGGCACTAAGGTGGAGAGTGGGACGTATACTGAGGCACTTGAAGCAGGTAAAGAGCCTTTATAGAGTAAAGAGTTAAAGATTAAAAAACTGCCTTATATGGGCGTGATGAAGCCCCTGAGTGTTCATTTGATGTTAGCTACCAGAGAACACATATAAAAGGGGGAATATGTTGAAATACCGTTGCTTCTTCATAGGGAGGTGCGGTTGAAGGAAGGTTCTAAAGAGGAGGGGTATGAGTTAGCTAAGCAGCCTAAGGTGCCCTTGACAATTGAAAAATGGACGGCTGCATTATAATTTATGCCAGCGTTTATTGCGAAAGTTTCCTGAGCGCTGCGTTGCCATTTTCAAAAAATATGGATGTTATTAGTAAGGCTCAGAGCACGGGTAGTAGTTATGAGTGGGCGTAGTAGGAGGAGAAATTTTGGGCCCACATGGCTTGGGACCCGGAGGCGAAGTGGGGTGAGTTAGACACAAACTTGTGGAAGCACACAATGGGAGCACCGGCTGGGAGTAAGACCATATTCACGGCTAGTGGGTTGCCATTAGTATACCTCCCCTTTCAGGGGAAGCCCACCTATGGAGGGGTGGGGAGCACAACAGCTACACAATCTGGGACCCGGGCGTGCAGGATTTTAACGAAGGCCGGTGCACAAGGGAATACTATAGGTTCAGACACGTGTGTTCTCAGTGCGGGAAGAAACACCCTGTGGTAAAATGTTGGGGAGTTATGCAGCAGGGAGGCCAGCAGACAAGTGCTACCAACCTGGGGCCCTCTTCGACATCCCAGATTGGTAATGGTGGGAAAGGAGATAAAGGGTCTGGGCACAAGGGCTCATACGCCAGTTAGGCTAGTGGCACTGGCTGAATGTTTGGAGGAGTATGGAGATGTAGGGGCAAAACAGGTGCTTTTGATGGGTTTTAGGGAGGGGGTTTTCATTTGGGATACAGCGGGTCACGGCAGAGGTGGGTGCACAATTTAAAATTGGCAGCAGAACTTAAGACAGTTGTGCAAGAAAAACTGGACAAGGAGTTGAGAGAAGGGAGAATGACGGGTCCTTTTGATGACTGGCCATTGGAGGATCTGATTATTTCTCCGATCGGAGTGGTGCCCAAAAAAGAGGTGGGTCAGTACCGTTTATACAGCACTTGTCATGGGCAAAGGGGTCTTCAGTTAATGATGTTATGGAAGAGGAGGCGGCCTCTGTTTGATTTTCCTCAGTTGATGTTGCAATGTCACTAGTTGTGACCGCGGGCGCAAATGCAGAGATGGTAAAATGTGATATAAAATCTGCATTTCGGTTGCTTCCAGTCCATCCAGATGATTGGAATCTTCTGAGGATCTATTTTGAAGGAGAATGGTACGTGGACAATGCATTACAGATGGTTTGCTCAATGTATTGTGCCCTGTTTGAGTGTTTTAGCACCTTGTTGCAGTGGTATTTCACACAGCACCCTGGTCATGGGTTGGTGACACATTATTTGGACGACTTCTTTTTTGTCAATTCCCTGGGCTCCACAAAGTGCCAAGTAGCCCTGGACACGTTCCATGAGCTCATGGAGGATTTGGGTGTGCCATTGGCCCCAGTGAAGACAATGGGTTCATGCACAACCATGTCTTTTCCGGGAATTGAGCTGTTCTCTGTGGCAATGCAGGCTTGCTTGCCAGAGGACAACAAAAATGAAATGTTACAATTACTGAATGGCATGCTATCAAAACAGAAAGTGATGGTAAAAGACATACAGGCCTTGCTTGGCCACCTTAATTTGCCTGCAGGGTAGTCAGGGCGGGTAGGACATTTTGCAGGAGATTGGGGCGAGCATTGGCAGGTTATCATCTGCCTCACCACCATGTCCATCTGTCGTCTGGGGTGATAGAGGAGTTGCGCATTTGGGTAGTTTTTCTCCACTTTTTTAAGGGAGTCCCGTTGAATAGGGAGTTGGATTCTCAATGGGATTTTAAATAATTTTTAAGATGTGGCAGGCAGTTTTTGTTTTGGCATATACTGGCAGGGCAAGGCAGAACAGAGGGTCTAGTCAGAATAGATGGCCAAGTGGTAACAGGCAGGGGCTCTCAGTGCTTTTAGGATTTCTTAGCATCAGGGGCCTGTAGGCGGGAGGAAGAATGGAGGCGGTCAGAAGATGCAATCTAGTTTCTTTAAGACATCACTGAGATGGGTCTTTCCAAGGTCACCATTGCAGAGAAATTGGCAGGCATTTCTGTCATGGAGAAACTCCTGTGGGGTTATTCCCCTTCAGTGGGTGAAGTAGGGAGGAGAATGTTGGAAGGTGGGCCTAGGAGCGGGGCGAAGAGCGTTGTCACGCAGCTCTCTGTCATGGCAGAAGTTAGCGCGCTTGTTGGAAGTGTTATTGGGTGTTTGTAAGGATGGATTTTAGTCTTGTTTTTTTCTACCCTTATGGTATAGATTTTGTTTCGGAGCTTTTAGAGTCTCTGAGCTGTTAAGCACTAAGTTGAAATGGGGCATTCTTTGGCAGGAAGTATTTTTTTCAGAAAGGGGGGTGCATTTATGGCTGGCCAGCTTAAAAACGGACCAGCGAGGCTTAGGGATAGGTGTTTGCCTGGCGGCAGCTACGCCCGTATTGACATTCCCCCTACATTAGGCTCATCGTGGGAAGGCGTTGTCGGGAGGGGAGGAGGTTAAAAGGATGGTCTGTCGCGCCGACGGAAGCCGGGTATCAGGGTATCAGTTGCGAATGGTGATGCGCAGGGCCTTTGGAGTATTGGGTTGGATGGGGCACAATATGGGACGCACTCTTTGAGGATCGGTCCAGCAATGGAAGCTTCTATTCGGGGCTGCGCTAGGAGGGATATTATGCGGCTGGGGCTCTGGTCTTCTAATTGTTTCCAGCGCTACGTGAGAAGTAATGCGGAGAAGGCGCATGCGTCATCCTCTTTGTCATAAGTCTCATTATGTTTTTCGTTACATTTTAAGTAGCCAGTCACGCCTGACGCAACTGACCATCTGGATAGTTGGGCACTCGTTCATCATATGGGCACAGATACAAGCGTGCCGTTATTATTTTGGGTAATGTTGGGTTTCAATGAGCGATTGTTTAAAATCGGGTTGATGGGAAAAGTGGGGATGCTTTGGAGGGAGATGATACCTGCTCTGAACAAGTGGATCGTTGGGGGTCTGTGGCCAGTTGGGCTGTTAATTAATTTGGGAGAGAACGGCCTTTGTGGAGTTAAAAGGGTAGTTTTGTTGAGGGCAATGAAGAAGGACTTGGCACTTTTTGAAGGAGCAGTGGGCTGGTTTCCACGTTTTTGTGGACAAAACTGGTGCCGCGCAGAATCTGGAGGGGAGCTTCGAACCATAGGATGATTGACATGGAGCGTAAGAAGGTGAACTTAGAGATCTCCAGATTATGTAGGAGTTTAGGTTTTGGTAGAGTGACACATAGGGACATTCGTTATGAGGCTGTGGGGTTTTTCAGGGGGGATGGGATTCACTTATACAGGATGGGTATGGACCTTTATTTGTTGGAGATAAGAGAAGTCTTTTCGAGGTTTTTGAATGTTCAGGGGCATGCCGTGTAGGCCTGAAATTTGCTGTCATTTTGGGGGGCAGAAGGGGGGCGGTTTTTTCTCCCCCCCCCCCGGCTTTCTAGGTGGCGGGGGTTATTGGAAGTTTTGTGAATTCTTTATGGTGGCTTTGTTGGTACAGATGAGCAAGGTTTTCTTTTTGTATTTGTCATTTGGAACAGGTGCAGTGCGGGGGTTATTGGAAGTTTGTCAGGGTTGGCTGAGTTTTGTTGTTCATTTTTAGAAGTTGGGTCATAGACAGGGATAGTTTGGGCAGGTTTATGGTTGGGGTGTTTACATAGGTTGGGTGATCGGAAGTTCTGAAATGGCAGGCAGGGGAGGTTGTGTAACAGATGGTTTGGCTTTATAGGTTTATACGTTGATGCATTGATTTGTACTGTCTGTAATTTTGTAATGTGGTATTGTACGGGTGGGGGCGGGTTTGAGAGAAATTTTAGGGGCAGTGGAGGGGAGATGGGGTTAAGTAAGTTTTTTATTGGGGGGGCGTGGCTACGCAGGCGAACGAAATGGCCGCCTGACTGTAGAGCTCCGCCGGGCGAGAGAGGAACGGGGCCGTTCGCAAGAGATCCGGCGCTGCGATGGGGTCGAAATATGCCTGCCACTGACCCCTAACGCCACCTGATGCAGCCTGCCTAGTCTGGAGGAAGGGGGACAGCGAGAACGGGCGGAACAGCTGAGGGGTGCTGAGGCCGGCTGGGCCTCGCGGGCCGTTACTTCGCAGCGCCGGAGCGCCTGGTGAGTCCGCTTGTTTGCCTCCCCGTTGTCCCCTTCGGCCTTGGGGTCGCTGTTGTGCCCTCCCGGGTCCGCTGCTCGGCCCCGGTGGTGCCCGTTGGTGGGGGTGCGGCCCCTCGGTGCGCGACCGGCACTTGCGGCCTGGTCCGGCCTTGGGAGCCGGGTCCTCGATTTTCGGGGGCTGCCCGGGAAGTGCGGCGGCGGGCGGAGGGTGCGGGCGGCGGGCTCCGGGGTTGGGGGGTGTTTGGCGGGGGGTGTGGCCGGCGGGCTCCTAGGCGCTCTATGGACGGCTACGCATCGCTGCATTCGGTGGGGGCCTGTCTCCTTTGCCCCCACCGTTAACGTGCACCCCAGACCCGCGTCTGTCCCCCTGCAGACCCAGGACCTCTACGTTATCCTGATCTCCTGCTGATGCGATTGGCCGGAAATATCGGACGCCTATGCACATTCACAAGGCCGGCGCTGGCTGCATGACCTGCGAGCCTTTGCCCATTTGTGCTGCTGATGCCTCGAGACCCTGACTACCTGGTCCCCACACTACGCCACCATTTGCTGCCTGTCTCGGCGAGGCCCTGGACCTGCCAGCTGCTGCTGAGTGGTCGCCACGTCCATTTGCTGACCCTACGTACTGCGCAGGGCCTCTGACGTTTGGCTCCAGCCGGATTGATATCCCGACGACCTGTGTGCTTCTACCTTGGCAACTCTGAGGCTCCTGTGGTGCGTCTCAGCCCTGGTGCGGGGTAACATCGAGTACCCCTGATCCTCTGGTCCCGACCTGACTGCCGTCGGGGTGCCCTGTCGCTGTGCTCGACTCTTTGGCTGTCGCAGTTGTCGTGGGGTCCTGTGACACTGGTGATTTGCCCGCCATTACTTCCAACATGGTGAAGAAGGATGTTACCCAGAAGAGACTTACCTTCAGCTCAGCGCCCCTCCGTACGTCTGCGGGTTCGCCAGCAGCTGAGGCGGACGCCGGGGGCCAGGCGGCGGCGAAGGACACCGCTGGTATGGTCGCTGAAATGATGGGTGAGATGCGGGCTGGATTCAAGGCCCTGGACTCCCGCTTTGATACCCTCGAAAAGAAAATGGCGGACATGGGCGCGACGATTCAGCTGCACGATAGGCGCCTGGACCTGGCGGAATCCAGGGTTTCCGACATCGAGGATGGAGCTGCGTCGACGTTGAAAAGGCTGGAACGTGTAGAGAAGATCCTTAAAGACGTCGCAATCAAGAACGAGGATTTAGAAGCGCGCAGTAGGCGCAATAATATCCGAATAATTGGTGTGGCGGAGACGACAGCTACCGGACGCTTTGACACTTTTGTGGAACACCTCCTAATCGAACTTTTTGGCCGAGACACGTTTACATCTGGTTTCGTGGTGGAGCGCGCGCACAGATCGCTGGGGCCCCGGCCTAACCCGGGCCTGCCGCCCCGACCCATTATAGCCAGGCTCATGAACTTCAGGGACAGAGATGCGGCGCTGAAAGCTGCCAGGGAGGCGGGCGAAGTTCGGTGGCAAGGGGACGTGCTCTCTTTCTACCCGGACTTCACAGTCATGGTTCAAGATGCGCGCCGTAAGTACACTGGTGTCAAGGCTGCTTTGCGTAAACTGGGCCTCCGCTATGGGATGCTGTATCCTGCCAGGCTCAGAGTGGACGTGGATGGCAGGTTTCGCATTTTTGATTCCCCTGCGGAGGCACAGGAATTTTGTCGAGCCTACAAAAACAGAGGGTCGCCTCGTAAATCAGATGATGCACAACGATCTCCGCCACACATTGACTCGCAGGCTAGTGCTGACCTGTTTACTGAAACCGGACAGGGTTGACTTATCTCCACCCCATCTTTTTCATGGCAGGCTATTTACCTCAGTATTATGCATCTGTCCATGCTGTTATTTCTTTTTTGCAGTGCTTTCCATAATTGCTGAGAATTGAACGTTGCCCCGATTGTGGTTCTCGCATGGCGGAGCGTCGCCTACCCCCATGGCGCGAGCCGTACTGTACTTTTCTCTAACGTTGTCTTTATTTTACAGGCACTTTGTTGGACAACTGTTATTGTCTGTTGCTCTAGGTTATCTCCGTAAGGGTGGGAAAAGCCTCCTGGGACTTGAGGAGTGGCTGGGTGGTGGGTGGTTGGGATGGGTTGGTTTATGCTTTGGTTCTGTTGTTTGTGCACACGCACTGTTTTGCTATTTTGATGATGCCTGTTTTGCGGGAGAGTGGCGGCGGCTCTGCACACACATGTTTTATTATGATTCCATCGAGTCTGAATGGCTAAGATAGGTCAGCAGTCTGGTCCTTCCAGACTTACCTTCATGTCTTGGAATGTCCGGGGTTTGAATGACACGAGGAAAAGACGGCAAGTTCTGAACTACGCAGCGCGACACGGGGTGGATGTATTATTTCTGCAGGAGACGCACCTGGTGGGAGCTGACTCTTCCTCCTTTGCAAAAGGCTGGGGCACGCACAGATTTTTTTCTAGCTATAGCAGATATGCAAGGGGGGTGGCGATCTTGATACACAGACGCGTCCCATTTGTGCTCTCAGACAGTGTATTTGATGTAGATGGCAGGTATGTTGTGGTTACAGGGGTACTTCTGGCTTCAAGGTCACCTTTGTTGGAATATATGGCCCCAATTCTGACTCCCCTGCCTTCTTCCAGGGTCTCCAGGATGTTCTGCTGCGATTGGACACTGATATGATGATAATGGGGGGAGACTTTAACCTGCTGATGTGCCCTGCCAGGGACAGCACCTCCTCTTCCCCAGATTGTAAGCCCCGTTCACGCGCTGTGCTGGCGGATATGTGCGCGCACTACCCACTGATTGACATTGAGGCCCGTTTGCACTCCAACACACCCACCTACACCCACCACTCGGGATATCACAACACTAGTACCAGAATAGACTATTGGCTTCTTTCCCCAGGGGTGGCCGGTTGGGTGAGAGACCATTCGACACTCCCACGCACGCTGTCTGATCACTCTCCCATAGTGCTGACCCTACTGATCCCCAGGTTGGGAGGGTATGAGAGACAATGGCGCTTTCCTGGCAAGGCGTTAGCTGATCCGGTTTTCGAGGAGGACATCCGTACTGCCATAGAGGAGTATTTTGAGTTCAATGAGGGCTCGGTGGACACTTGGGCTACATTGTGGGAGGGGTTCAAGGCCACTATTAGAGGGGTTTGCATCAACAAACATGTAGGGGCTTTGCGCGAGATCCGTGCCTCCCTGACCCGTATTGAGACGGACATTGCCGCACTGGACATGGACACGCTCACTGACGCAGACGGTGGGGTGGAGGCGAAAAGGCTAGAACTGCTGCAAGAGTTCAGAGACACTGCAGACAGGGAACTGACGTATCTCTGCACACAACACTCAGCTAGGCAATATGGCGAAGGTGACAGGCCTGGCAAGCTCTTGGCCCACTTGCTCCGTCCCCCCCGCCAGGCTTCATACATCTCTGACCTGGTAGATGATCTGGGTGTTCGTCATCAGACCACCCCTGCCATTTGCGCTGCCTTCCTATCCTACTACAAGTAATTGTACACGTCGAGCCTTACGGCTGACTGTCGCGACCCTGGCCCCTATATTAACGAAATCTCTATGGTGTTCCTAGAGAAACATATGCAGGAATTTTTGGCGATGCCTATCGAGCCGGACTGCGTTGTGGAAGCCATTGATGCATTAAAAGGCTCCTCGGCGCCGGGTCTGGATGGCTTTTCGGCCGACTTTTATAAGACGTACAAGGAGGAACTGGTTCCTCGCCCCATCGAGGTGTATGCGGAGGCGCTCGAGACGGGGATTCTGCCGCCCACGCTGCGGGAGGCAGTTATCATTTTACTTCCTAAACCGGGGCGGGACCCCACTAGGTGTGGATCCTACAGGCCCCTCTCCCTACTTAATCTTGACTATAAGATTTTGGCGAAAGTCCTTGCCACTCGACTGTCTTTACTTATGGAATCTATCATTTCGCCAGCCCAGTCTGGATTCGTCCCCCATAGATCCACCTCCTTCAATCTGCGGACGTTGTTTTCTGTACTTCACAGGATTGAGCCGGATACTCCGGCGGCTGCGGTGTTTTTAGACGCCGAGAAGGCATTTGACTCCTTAGAATGGTCGTTTTTTCTGTCCGTCATGCACCGAATGGGCATGCCGTCCTTGTTTGTCTCCACGGTCGAGCTACTTTATACTGCCCCCAGAGCACGGCTGCGCCTTAACGGCACGCTCTCTGTTGGCTTCCCTCTTTCCCGGGGAACCCGACAGGGATGCCCCCTGTCCCCACTATTGTATATTCTGGCCATGGACCCCTTGGTACGACACTTTCAGGAGCGCCACTTGCACCGCGGGCTCCAGTTCCGGACGGGTCCGTTACTCATCTCCCTCTACGCAGATGACACCATTCTGTATGTCAGGTCTCCGGAGACCAACCTGTCGCCCTTGCTGCTTGAGGTGGAACGCTTTGGGAAATATTCCGGCCTTCTCATTAATTGGCACAAGTCTGACATCTTCCCGCTCACCCCCTCCACTGCCCGCTGGGACTGCCCGTTCCCACTTGAGTGGAATACTGATTCGGTGAAATATCTGGGTATCCACATTCATCTAGACACGGTATCCATGATTCGTCTCAATTACGGACAGGCGTTAGACTTTCTGGAGGATAATATTGCGCGTTGGATTCGCCTCCCTCTCTCGATGGCCGGCCGTATCGCCATAATCAAAATGATTATACTTCCCCGTTTTTTGTATTTATTTAATAACATACCGATCCCGCTCACTCAAATCTTTTTTGCCCAACTACGCTCTCTGTTGTTGCGATTAGTGTGGGGGGATAAGAACCCTCGAGTTTCTTGGCGCATCCTAACGCTGCCTTATGAACGGGGTGGCTTTGGAGTGCCAGACTTTTATATTTATTACCTAGTCGCGCAATGCGCCTATGCGCATCCTTGGTTCCATCCGGACGCTCGGATCCCATATTTGAGACCTGAAGCGGACTTGGTCCTGCCACTTACCCTCAACTCGATCTTGCCCAAAGGCTTGCCCCGAGACCCACTTGACATACAAACTGTGTCCACTACATCGTGGGCCTGGATGCAGCTGCGTCGACTGCTCCGGTTGGACGTGCTGTACTCCCCGGCTCTTCCATTGCCTAACCCACACTGGCTCCCCATCACCGCGGAAGCGGTGGTCCGCAGAACGTTGTCCAAATACCAGCTCGCCACGATAGGGGATCTGTTCCCGGACGGACATGTTTTTTCGGTGTCCGAGGATCCGCGATTTACGGACCGGACGTTTATGGATTCCTTTGTCCTGACTAGGGTGAGGTCCATGCTTAGAGCGCAGTTTCCCTCGTTCCCACTGCCGCCGGACGACATGGCAGCATTGACTTTCCTACTCCAGTCACAAACAGGAGCCCACATGGTCTCCAGGTTGTATGGACTCTGTGTGGCGGCCCTTCCTGCTTCGGATGCGAAAGTTCGTGCGGCGTGGGAACTTGATCTGGGTGGCCCTATCACGGACGCCCAATGGGATGCCTGTTGCCGCTCCACTAAAGAAGTGTCTGTCAACAGTAGACATAAGCTAATTCATTTTAAATTTTTGAGGCGCCTATACTTCACCCCGGCGCTGGCCCACAAAATTGACCCGGCCAGGCCTCATCACTGCCCTAAATGCAAGGCTCCACATGCCGATTTTGCACATCTCACATGGACCTGTCCGAAACTGCACACCTACTGGCTGCAGGTACACCGCATCCTGGGCGACATTTTAGACTGCGAATTGCAACACAGGCCGGAAATTGCACTGCTTGGCTATGTCGCTGAGTTCCCCCGGACCACGCGTAGGCTTGCTGCAATAGGTTTCTTGCTGGCGAAAAGGGAAATTGCTTTACTTTGGGGGTCCAGGCGAATCCCTGATTCCAAAACTTGGATGCGCAGCCTTGCCCAATGCAACACCAATAGTGTGGAATACTCCACACAGATCCCAACAGCTTCACGCCCGATCGACATCTGGGGCCCATATCGGCAGTATATTGGCAAGATTACACGAGATACACACTCCCAAGCTGCTAGCTCTATTGTCCCAGAAGGGGTGGGTTAGGTGGTCTTGGTTAACCTGGCGTGCGCAGCCTATTGCGTTCTACAAGGCTTAGCATGTACACACTATTAGAAAGGGGTATGCGTGTGCTGCTGATTTTAGATTGTATGCTGGTTGGGACCGAGTTGTTTCCCTCCTCCGTTTTCTTGCATGCTTTGCCCCGGCTGGAGTGGTTGCTACACCCTGGTCTTTTCGTTTGTCGTTTTACCTGGCCTTGTCTGCCTATGCCAATGCTACTGCCATCATGCTTGTAAATGGATGTGTTGCTTGCCGCTCTCTCTATCACGAAGGCTCATTCGTTTTCGTTTTGTTTGGAAAAGGTTATATCTCTTTGTGTCATCTTTCCACGTGTGCAATATTCCTTCAGATTTGGAAAAGTGAAAATAAGACTTTAGAATGTGTTCCAATGCTTGTAATGTCATTGGTCTCGTCCTCCATTTACTTCCTTTGTATAATGACCATTAACGTTTTCTTTGTACACAGTTTAATGTGTAATTGTATGCTTGCACGGACCAATCTGATGCTAATAAAGAGATTTAAAAAAAAAAAAAAAAAAGTAAGTTTTTTATTAGTGAGGTTTAGTTTTGTAAGGCGTTTGGCCGAGGTTTTAAAATTGTTATGTGCACCTGTTTCAATAAAGCGGCCTTTTACACACAAAATCTGGTTTGTGGTCTGGTCCTGCAGGACACGTTCTAGTGTTCGGCAGGAAGTTGTACTCCCTCGAGGGCTGGACACACTTGCACCCCTAAACCCATCCATCACGGGTGTCACGACTGAAGTAGCCCCACCAATAAAAGGGCCCAGGGCACATGCTTGTGGCCAGTTTACTACACTACATATCCAGGTGTCTGTGTCTGTCATTCCTCGTCATGTGGGCCTGAGGCCCAACACCACACATTGGCGACGAGAGGGTCGACACCTTTGCATGAGCTGGCAGCCCCTTTGCTCACCTGCACGAGGGACGGTCTAGCCCCTGTCATGGGCACCCCCTGCTGCCTGTGGAATGTTTCTTGACTATGGGGAAAAGGAAAAAAATTTGTTGCAGTACACACAGTGTGTGAGGAGCCCCAGCCGATGACCCTCACTGAAAAGGACAAGGATCCTACTCCCGCAGCTCCCCCGGTGCCCGCATGGGCGCAGAGCCTACACCAAGCATTCAATGGCCGCAGTACCTGCAGGTGAGCAGAGCATAAACCAGCAGGCTGCGAGCCCTAGAAGAATCAGCCGTGTCCATAGCGCCTGCAGAGCCACGCGCAGCCCGCAAGGACAGGAAGGCTCCTGTGGCCTGCCTGGTAGGCAGGCCACGGGTCATTAAACTACATAAGGTACTACTTTACAATTATAGCCCTCTCTATCCACTAATGCCAGCTCCCTACATGGTGTCTTGCTCCAATATCCTAACACAGCAAGTGTTTGCCAATGCTGGCATATTTTATTTCCTGGGAGTCAGAGCACTAGTATGTGTCCAATGTTCTCCTTTTTCATAAGTAAATAGTTTGATGTAATTATCAAGGATGTCATTTAGGGGTTGCAGCTGAAACCCCTGTTTGTCCCCTGCAATTGCCGGCATTGTCTAATCGACCCCTGTCCTCAGATGTGACACAGTCAGTGCCAAGAGAACGGAGGCAGCTCGCTCTTGTAGGCTTTGGTGCTTTTTTACGATTTTTTTTAATTATGCTAACAGTTTATAATAATCTGTTATTTGCTAGTAGTAAAAAAAAACAAGCATTGATAAAGCCAGTAGGTCTCGCTTTAGCACCTATTGGCTCCGCCAATGGTCTTTAGCGAAGCTGCACATCATCCCTGATACTGTTCAGCATGATCAAAGGAAACAAAAACTATGAGTCAGCTGCCTATGTCATTTTGAGGCACATGCACTATGTATTTGTGCAGGAACTTTTTTTCTTTTTTTTACAGATCTAAGTAGCATCAATAGATAAAGGGAATTTTTCTTAAGGGGGGGAGCAACGTGGGTAGTGGGGAAGCAACATGAGGGCAGAATAAACAAATGGGAGTGGGTGGGGAAATCAACTGGGAGGCCGTGGAGTGGGGTGGATCAAAAACAAATGGAAAAAAGGAGAGCAATGGGAGTGGGGAGAAAAGTAGATGGGGTGGGGAGAAAAGCAGACAGGGTGGGGAGAAAAGCAGACAGGGTAGAGAGAGCAACTTGTAGCTGGGTGGCAATAGCAAGCACATGGGCAAGAAAGCAATCAGGGGGAGAAGCACACAAGGGCTAGCGCACCAAGGAGGGGGGTAGAAGGAAGCTCACAGGCGAGAGAGAGCAGTGCAGAGAGGAGATGAGACGAGAAACACACTGGGGAGACAGCTGGAAAATATATTCACTCTTGTGGTGTGCTTCAGACAAAAGAAAAGAGTTGGCCCTAAAAGTGAGCAGAGGAAGCATAGAAGACAGTCAGTCAAAGAGATTGTAGAGAGACTATGCTCCATCGGAGGCACAAACACAAGATGGCCAAGGCAAGACAACTAACAGGAAGCAAGTCAATGAAGTGATGTTAAAGGAAACCAATGGCAAGTAATAGACAGGCTGCATGTCCCTCTGTGTTCTTGGCAACCCCACAATATATCCTTTGCAACCAGGCAGCTTTTGTTGTCTGGGAGGCTCGACCTAAGCTATAGAGCATGAGGAGCTATTAACTGAGGTAAGTATAACAAAATGCTTTAACATATCTCTTGTGTGCATGTGTGAGGTGAGAGTAAGTCTGTGTGAGAAAGAGTGTGTGTGTGTGTGTATGTGTGTGCATTTGTGTGAGTGCATTTGAGTGGATAAGCATGGGTAAGAGTGAGTGAGAGCAAGAGTGAATGCACAAGAGTGAGTGAGAACGAATGAGTGATTGCAAGTAAGTGAGAAGGAATGAGTGAGAATGAGTGTGAGTGACTGACAGTAAATGAGCATCAGTGAGAATGTGGTTTTATACACACAAGTCTGCCATTGAACCTGGCTTACTAGAGGTAGTCTTTGGCTTATAAAGTCAACCAGTCAAAATGCTAGTGCTGGCATACCTGTGACAAAATACAGACACCGACATACCAGAGCTAATACTTAGCATATGAAACATCCATAGCAAATGGCGAGCACTGGCAGACAGGAGGTCATTCTTGACATAGAGGCACCTGTGGAAAAACTCTGATGGCGGCATATTGGAGAACATTCTTTGCCTAGTGGGCACCCATAGCAAACTGCTGACACTGGCACAATCAGGGTAATTCTTGGCATGTAGAAGGATGATCATGGTCCATGGGATGGGGCAAACATGACAAAATGCTGAACGCATGCCAGAGGTAACTTTTTAAAAAAAGGTCACCCATGGTATATGGATGGCAGTAGTGGCAACATTCTGGCACTGGCTTATTGTATGTAATTTCTTGGATAACGGACATCCATGCCTTCGTGGGGCCACCAGTGTTCCCTTTACGGTGCATGCCTGAGTGGCCACGCATACTAGCATTAACCTCAGTGCAGGGGGCTTACTACAGTATTCCCTCTAAGGCGCGTGACTCAGTGGCCACTTATACTAACATAACTTTCGTGCACCACAATGTACATTAAAAAGGTTTTCCCAGGTGAGCCGGAGCAGAGGCCTATCATGCCTGTAAAAGAAACAAAAGAGGGATTGAAAGCAACACAAAAGGAAGGCACTTCCCTGTGTGCCAGGGGGTGACATTTTCGCAGCTGCAGGGCTTCTCCTTATAGTTTTTTAACAAGGCCCAGCTGTCTACATAGCTGATTGTATTCACAATAATTTTCTTGGTGCTTTTTGACATCAATGCAATATATCATGCCTGAGACAATTGTGTTTTTTCTTAGAATCTTTTTATCTGGGATGTGGAACCCCAAACACAGTTTTGGAAACCTATTTACTATATTCATTACAATAAGAAAATGCATACCCAACCTAATGCTTTGTAGATACTGTGTATATTTTTATTTCTCATTCTTTTTACCTGTACTTTATTCATCTTTTTAGTAACTCCTTTTCACCGACTTTCTTGTCTCTATGTAAGGCACTCTGATGCTGCAAGAGCCCTGTATACAGTTGTCAAAACTACAAAATATTTAAAATAAAACCATACACTGCATGGTGCGGTTGCAAACACACAAACTACCATTTTCCTACGGGAGCATGTGCTGTGGCCATGAACCGGACGTAGCCCATGCTCCCATAGAGAAATGGGAGTTTGTGTAAATCCCTGCACCATGTGGCAGGCATCTCATGGTGCATGCCACATGGTGTAGAGATTGACAGGGGAGCACCATAAAGGCCCCCTTGGTCCACAGCCGGAGGCTGCAGGGTGAAGGGAACCCTGCTAGGGGGTCCCCAATGCCACTTTCTGACAGGCTTTCCATGTCGGAAAGCCTGACATGGAAAGCCTGTTGGAAATCAACATCGTAATCCCAACTGCAGAACCGCTGTCCATTGGTATTACGTTCCGGTCTTCGACTGGCCAACAGGCTCAAGACCCGTCGGAATCCAGCAAGAATGACTAGCCACTTTCACTTTCGACCTCCTGCATCATAATGCGGCAGTCGAAACTGAAACCACGATGAGACTTGGAAAGCCTCCGACCTATGGTCGGGGGTGTTGGACCCGGCCTCGTGGCGTGGTCCCCCTCCTCCCGCATGGCGGGCCCTGGACGACATCGACCCCTGTCCTCCCCCCTGAAGCTACCCTCTCCAGCCTCCAACGAGAGCCACCACTCCTGGCGACCCCCTGCTCTCCCCCTCAGGAACACGGCGACTCCTGCTCACCCCACTCTGCTGGTCCGGTCCTACCCCGGGCCGCCATCTCAGGCCCCGACTCCATCTTGGGCCCTCCACGTCCGGACCACGTGGCCTCGGCCCGACCTCGGCCGCGGCCCCAGCGAAGCCCCGACATCGAGGCACCAAGATCCGACCAGGTGGTAAAGCGGCCACTTGACGGATCAAGGAGGAGGGGAGTTTTGATGGCCCTCCAGCCGTCCCCAGACGCCTGGTTTCGATCGCCCTCCGGCCTCCCTGGGCGCTGGCTCCACGCCCCTGCTGGGTGTCTGGACACTCTCATCCCGGCCCCTCCGACCCCCAGGCGCGAGGGTCTGGACATCAAAGGACTCCAGACCTATATCTGGGGCAGCTCTGGAATGGGTCAGCAGTTGTATCCTGGAGTCGAGAGCCCTGCTGATCGAATCGCGGCTGACCTTGAGAAAACCTCGTTACTCTGAACCCTGAAACCATCTTCGGAGCCCTGCTGGCACTGCCGGGGCCGACCTCGCTGAAACCATCTTCGGAGCCCTGCTGGCGCTGCCCGACCTCACTGAAACCATCTTTGGAGCCATGCTGGCGCTGCCGCGGCCCGACCTCGCTGAAACCATCTTCGGAGCCCTGCTGGCGCTGCCGCGGCCCGACCTCGCTGAAACCATCTTCGAAGCCCTGCTGACGACGTCACGGCTCGACCTTGCGGAACCCCCCAGCTCGAGGATTGAGAGCTCCGCGCAGGGTATTCCGGTGCCAGGCTGGTACTAAGACTGTCCCGCTACCCTATTCCCCTAATTACCGAGACATTAAGGATCCCTTGATCCGTTTATATATATATTGCTGAGAGAACCTGCCTTGATTGCTGATAAAGTCTTTAAGTGTCCATCCTCTGGTGTGGTGTCCATTTGTAGTGGGGGGATTGCTCGGCTGTACGATTCTAGGAGAGGAGCCTCACCCAGGAGGCCTCTCGACGGCGCTCGGCCAACTCCAGAAGGAGAGATGGGTCTCGGGGTGGTCAGTCAGACATCTTCTGCCTCCCCTGGGATCGCCTTTCTAACAGGGGGCTTTCCGGGTCTCAATGTTATAAGGCCCTAGGTAAAAAAAGCGAGCATTCAAGCATACTGTTGGAAGCTGTCTGCCTTTTCCGTGGGAAGAGATCTTATCTTAACAGTGAATGGGGCTTAAACAGTGTGAACAGCTTTAGTAGAAGTATCATAAATGCGTGGAGCCAGAGAAAGATAACAAGAAAAAAAAGTTCCACACAAAAGCAAATGAACACAGTAATTGGGCACTGGGAACTGAGAAAAGCCCTTTTTAAGATTTATTTATTGAGTTTTATATAGCGCTGGCTAGACCCGGATGTATCAGAGCGCTTTACATGAGGTACATGGTTGCAAAGTTACATCAGTTTCTGGAGCTTAGTTACAGGAATAATATTAGTACAAAAGCATAGCATATACAAGAGGAAAAAAATAGGAAAGGGGATAGAAGGATAGGGGAGAGAGGGAAGGAATAGGGGAGGTAGGGGAGAATAATGGAGGGACAGGAGGGGGAGGGTATAGGAGGCACAATGGGGAAACAAGGAAAAACAGTGTCTAGCGTCCGGCTGGGTAGGTGACGGCTGAGGGGTGAACCAAAGCCAAACTCCTCTATAGCTGCGTGGGACAGCTCCACTGGTCATTGCCAGGTTGCTCGGGCACCGCAGTACATACAAAGAAGCGGTACAAAAGGGGGTGGTGATGGACGGAGCATCTGAACCAATCAAACACTCACACCCAGTCAACAGATCTGGGTTTAATCCATCACCGTTCTTTAGCCCACTCTGCCATCCCAGTTCAGACATGGCCATATGCAAATCAGTCTGACCCTGTGCCTCATGGGAACAGTCCAGCCCGAACTGCCAAGCCATGCCTTCCCTGGACCGGAAACAAGCTTCCTAGGACTGGTCTGGCATTTCAGCAGTCTTCAGTCAGGCTTGCTTGAATCCAGTGGCAAAGTGAGCAAGGGACTCACGTCTGAGCATACCCTGCCAACTTATGGCAAACAAAGCAGTACAAAAGGGGGTGGTGATGGACGGAGCATCTGAACCAATCAAACACTCACACCTAGTCAACAGATCTGGGTTTAATCCATCACCGTTCTTTAGCCCACTCTGCCACCCCAGTTCAGACATGGCCATATGCAAATCAGTCTGACCCTGTGCCTCATGGGAACAGTCCTGCCCGAACTGCCAAGCCATGCCTTCCCTGGACCGGAAACATGCTTCCTAGGACTGGTTTCTGGCATTTCAGCCGTCTTCAGCCAGGCTTGCTTGAATCCAGTGGCAAAGTGAGCAAGGGACTCACGTCTGAGCATACCCTGCCAACTTATGGCGAACAAAGTCGTACAAAAGGGGGTAGTGATGGACGGAGCATCTGAACCAATCAAACATTTACACCCAGTCAACAGATCTGGGTTTAATACATCACCGTTCTTTAGCCCACTCTGCCATCCCAGTTCAGACATGGCCATATGCAAATCAGTCTGACCCAGTGCCTCATGGGAATAGTCCAGCCCGAACTGCCAAGCCATGCCTTCCCTGGACCGGAAACAAACTTCCTAGGACCGGTTTCTGGCATTTCAGCCGTCTTCAGCCAGGCTTGCTTGAATCCAGTGGCAAAGTGAGCAAGGGACTCACGTCTGAGCATACCCTGACAACTTATGACGAACAAAGCAGTTCAAAAGGGGGTGGTGATGGACGAACATACATACAAAGAAGGTCATAGTTTCCGCCTAAAGGGGCATAGTCCAAAACGTTCCATCGAGTGCGCCGGTCATGGTGTATGGTGCTGTGCTCCCAGAGGTAATAGGGTGAAAACCCAGGCCTCCGCTGTGTGAGACTCCCTAGTCGTTGTGGACTCTCTCAGAGGGGTCTCTGAGACTCCAGGGTATAAATGCTGGATCCCTCCCCAAGAAGGGGAGAAAGATTGCTTTGGAAAGGGGCCCACTCATGGTGGCTATTATTAGAAAATTGGTGTGACAGATGTCCCCAGAGATGGCTATAATGACGTAATTTCGCTTCCATGCATATGTTATATGAGTATTAGTCCCCAAACTGCCTCTGAACCTCCAGATCCTGGTTTTCAAGTGCGTCTCCCACCCCTCCCCCGCTGGCGTCTCTTCAGTGTGCTCACTATGCTTGTTTTCCTTCATTAACTCAGGCTGTTGTTCTATAGATGATAGTTGGTAGATGTCAGGTATGAGCTCGTAGGTGCTTCGTGTATTTGAGGAGGGCAACTATTATACACTATTATATCCCTAAAGCGATAATGAACGCTAGGTAGATATTGATAGGTTTCATTTTCCCATGCCCCGCCCACTTACACTTACGTTTATGAGTTAGCATAATGTGTCTAACCAATGATACATTCATTTATGCATTTACGTTTATATTATCCATTTCAGTATTCATTTATGTGTTTGACATTATTTCGTTTTCTTAGCTTAGCCTGTGTGCCACCATTTTGGAGTGCTTCTCTCTGTGTGCGAGTCGCACTCGCTCACCCCTCCCGTAGGAATAGAAAAAACCCTGAGCGCAGCAGTTTTCGTTTCTTGGCTAACTGTGATCGAAACTATAGCAAATTCCTAATCTGAGATGTTCCCTTGTGCTGGAGACGCCAAGGCCTGGCTCCGTGGCCTTTGGCCGAGATAAGCAATGTTGCCATCGCAGGTGCAGATGCTTCTTGTGTGAGGCCATTGTTCGCTCTTTCAGGGGTCCAGTACTTTTCCAGTATGGGCGTGTTTTATCCTACTGTATCCTGTTATAATGTATTGCTGTGATGAGATGAGTCAGTCCTCTCGGCGCACTCTTAGGGGTGAGGTCGGACAGGGCCCTCTCATATGGGAGCTTGTGGCCTAATAAAATACCTTGTTTATTCTTCTCCACTGTCCGGCTGACTTATTTACTTGGTAATTATAAGTGAGTGTGGTAAGTCACTCGGGTGGATTTGAGCCACACTTATCAGATGGCGCCCGAACAGGGACCCCGCGATAAGGATCTTTCTCACCCGTAAGTGGGTAGCAGAAGACCGGGGACCCTCTGGTCGGCACGGTGGGTCTGGGTACCCACTTTGATGCCGAGCTTGGTTCTCGCAGCAGTGCCCCACCCTGCTGATCGGGAGAGGTCCCGGATCGTGATCCTGCGCCGAGGTCTGGAAGGCGGAACTTTGGAGCTGACCGTGTTGGTCCCAGCAGCCGGCGGTGGAGAACAGTAGAGGACGGTACCGCGTATAGAAGGTGAGTGGTCCGACTATTGATTGAGGGAGCTGGGATGCTCCATGAGACCGGTGTGTCTCTGAGGCCGGTGTGTCTCTGGTGATTGGAGGAGCCGGTGTGCTCCTGGGGCTAGTGTGCTCTGGGGAACTCAGGGTGAGAGTGGCGCCCTGACAGACTTGGTGGAGATTGGGTGGACGTTTGTTTTGTCATCCGACGGGATGGTACTGCGGTCGAGCCGCGGCTCACTGCAGATGGATTCTGGGACTTACCCGAACCCCTAGGGTGTGTGGTTCGTTGGGAACGGGTCCCGGATCTCACGTGGTGTAGTGCGCAGCGATCTGTAGTGCCGCCCGGGAGGCGGATGTGTTCCCCAATTTCGGAACGGTGTGTGCACTGTTCGGTCTGCGGTTAGGGTCCAGGTTCCCCAGGACTTGGTTGACGGGCCTTGTCCCATTTTGGTAACACGTGTTTGGTAGGGATTCGACGGATAAGAAGTGCGACTACGTGTGTGTGTGTTTCGTTGTGATTGTGCGATTTGGGATTTGGGAGTCGGTGAGAGGACGAGTGAAAATTTTGTATTGGTGCGAGATTGAGTGAGTGGAGATGCCGTGTTTCAGTAAGCTGCGTTGTCTCGGGTGCTGTTGCGGCACCTCAGACACTAGATTGGCCGAGAGCCAACCCGCCCCAGTGGAGGGCTCCCCTAATTTCGAGATGTATGTCAAGCATGGACTGACTCCGATTTTGTTTATCACTTTGTGGCACAGATATACGAAAGGAAACGTGGATTTGCAGTGACCCTTGACTGGTTCTTTCAATGTGGCAAAATTAGATTATTTACAAGACAGATTATTTGCTAGGCGCAGTCGCCAGAGCATGTTTGACTCCCTGAGGATGTGGCAGAAGGAAGTAAAGGAGCGACAGCTAAGAGAGGAGAAGGTAGCTCAGAAGAGGGCGGCGCAGACGATGGCGCAGAAGGCTAGAGAACATACTAAGAAAGAGAATGAGCAGCGGATTGAGCGCGCATACAGACTTTATAGGTTGCAAGACAATAAAAGTTATGTAGTAAGAGAGGAAGAATAAGATGAGATGGAGGACATTTTGAATGATCGTCCCCCTCCCCCGTATGCCCCGCAACCGTTGTACCCCGTGCTGCCGGGTTTTGCTTCCTCTGCAGTGGTTTCACTTCCACAAACGGGTGCCCCTCCCTTGTCTGGCACCCCTACCTCCTCTGTTTCAGCCCCTACTTTGTTGAGAGATGTTGAACAAGCCTTGTCTTCTGTCACTTCTTCATTGACCGCGCCCTTGGTCTCTCTCTTGGCGGCGAGCTCACCTGCACCCTCGGTGGCCTCTCCTGCACTTCCTACTGTTTCTGCCAGCGCTACCCCTCAGAGTGGGTTGTTGACTCCGGCTCGAGGTGCGGGAAATGGGCTATTTATTCAGGTACGGAAGATGCTTACGCGCTCCACTGTTGGGTTAGATGAGAAAAAGGTAGTGGCTAATCAGGCTTGTCAATGGGCCAGGAATAACATTTACTCACTTGAAGACATTTGGTCCACGATGAAAGATTATGAACCCCTGATGCAGCAGCATGCTTTATGGCATATGTCAACGACTCTAATAGCGTTGTGGGAACAGGGCTATGGTGGAGCGGCACCTGTGGTTCTTCATGATATTAAGAATAGAGCCTATAGGGCTAATACTGGAATAAAGGATGTGTTGCAGAGTTTGCGGTCCTTGTTGGAATACAGGAATGAGTTGCCGACGGCAGGAGAGCCCCATTTTCCTGGGGTGCACCCAATGCGTGAGGTACACCCTATTTTCCATCCTGAAGTGCCTGAAGTGGTAGACCCAGTAACTCAGAATATTACTAGGGCTCGTGTGGATGCTCATTTCCAAGAACAGTGGGTATACACGCCTTGGAAACGGAGCGAGGTTCTAGCCTTGAAGGCTCAGTTGCCCGATTCACGAAAAAATCCGACTGCTTACTACAAAGAGCTGACGGAAGCAGCTTCCTCGACGGTCATGACTTTAGCTGACATAGATTTGTTTTTTGGACTACTGGTTCCGGTGGATGTGTGGAGACAGGTGAAGGGGACAGATCATGCAGAGGAATTGGGCTGTACTTGGGAGGAAATTAAGGACTGGGACAAGGAGCGGAAGCCAGGAGAGAAGCCGAAAGCTGAGATTTTAGCATTACCAGGACGAATAATAAAGTATATGCATTCCCTTATTCCTCCAAAGAAAGTGGATTGGGACAAGTTGACTGCATGTAGGCAGAAGAAGGATGAAGCAGCGTCAGATTTTTTCACTCGTTTCGAGGAGGCTTTCATGGATTTCAGTGGTCAGGATCTATCTCAGTATGGAGGTTTGAGACTTTTCATTTATTGATTCGTAACGAATTTGTTACCGGAAATATCGGCTAGGTTGCAGGCGTCAGAGAGTACGTGGACGACGTCTAACCCCTCTGGTATTTTGAGTATGGCTCAGTACTATGAGCATAGAGAGAACGAGAACAAAGACAGACAGGAGAAGAAAGCCAAAGATTTGAAAACAAAGGTGTTACTGCAGCAGGTGTCGAAGGGTCGGGGACGCGGAGCCCCACCCATGGTAGCGGGCCGAGAGGGAGGTAGTTACGGAAGGGGAGAGAAGAGAGAGCGTTTAGGGCAGAATAAGTGTGCGAACTACAAAAAGGAGGGGCATTGGTGGAGAGATTGTCCGGAGCTCCGGTCCAATGCTGGGTCAGGCAGAGGCAGAGGTCGGGGTGAGTTTCGTTTGGATGACAGACAGTTTGATGAAGGCAGAAATTATTTTGACGGAGAGAAGGATCGACAACATTTCCAAACAGAGGGTGATGCTAGTAGGGACAGACAATACTACAATGACGCATATGCTATGGACGACTTGACTGGGTTCTCTCATAACTAGGACAGCGTAGGACAGAGCATGGAACCGGTTTCTGTGGATGTTGATCAACAAGGACCCTATGTGACGGCGGAATTGTTGGGGTCTTCTCAGAAATTTTTGGTGGACACGGGTGCTATGAAGAGTTCTGTGGCACGTTCTCAGGTCCCAGGGGCGGCTCTGTCTGGCAAGAATAATATCTCTGTAGGGTTCTCAGGTACTCCGGTGATTAGCCCTATTTCTAAGCCTCTTACTCTTACGATTGGTCCCTTTACTGTTGACTCCCCCTTCCTTCTGACTTCGAATTGTGGTGAAAATTTGTTGGGTTTGGATTTATTGAAGAGATTAAATGCTACGATTTACTGTTCTCCGGACGGTGTGTATCTCACGTTGGGTCCTACTGTCGCGCATGCGCAGCAGTGTTTTTCAAAAGCCGGCTGAGTTTGTGGGAGTCCCAGAGACTCTATGGGCCAGTAGTGATACTGATGTGGGAAAAATGGATATAGCTCCTGTGTCCATCAAGGTTAAATTGGGAGCCCGGTTGCCACGGATACCCCAGTACAAGATATCTAGGGATGGAGAGAAGGCTTTGCTGCAGATAATACAGGATTTGATACGATCAGGTGTAGTGGAGGAGACAGACTCTAACAGTTGTAATAGTCCTATTCTACCGATCCTTAAACGACACTCCGCCGATGCTGCCGATGGTACACCTGATGTCTATCGATTTATGATTGATTTGCGCCACATTAATAAGGTGGTTGAGCCTCAATACCCGGTGGTCTCTGATATTACCACGATTTTGACAATGATACCCCCCACGGAAAAAAAAAATTCTGTTTTGGATTTAAAAAACGCTTTCTTTAGCATTCCTGTGCATCCGGATAGCCGTTTTCTTTTCGGATTCTCATTGGCTGGCCGAAGTTTCCGATTTTGTAGAATTCCCCAAGGCTATACCGAGAGCCCCAGCATTTACAGTCAGGCTTTGAAGGCTCAATTGGACGACTTAGAGCTACCCAAGGGCAATGTTCTTTTGCAATATGTAGATGATCTTCTCATCGCATCTGACACCGAGGAAGGGTGTCGAGAAGCCACGGTTAAATTACTGCATCATTTAGCTCGCAAGGGACATAAAGTGTCCCTTCCTAAATTCCAATACTGTCGACAGGAGGTTACCTACCTAGGTCATCTCCTATCGAAGGAGGGGAGGAGGTTGACACCGGAGCACATCAAGGCGATAACTAACATGGCTGTACCTAACACGCAGCGAGAGGTGCGCGCATTTCTGGGTATAACATCGTATTGTCGCCAGTGGATACCTAATTATGCTTTACTAACCAAACCCCTTCTGTATCTGACTACTAAAGAAGTGCGCAAACCCCTACCCTGGACTCTGGCATGTCAAGAAGCGTTTGAGTTACTAAAAACAGCTTTGTGTTCTGCGCCTGTTTTGGGAACTCCTGATTACCAGAAGCCTTTTGTGCTTTATGTACATGAGGCGGCAGGTTGCGCGTTGTCTTGCCTAACTCAATGTTTCGAAGGGAAACAAAGACCGTGTGCTTACTTTTCTGCTATGCTTGACAATGTGGCGAGAGCGTTGCCGAGCTGTCTACGGGCTACAGCGGCTGCTGCGGTCTCAATAAGACAATCGGCAGGGCTCGTGTTGGGTTCAGAACTCACAGTGATGGTACCGCACGCTGTGGATATTCTACTGAACAGAACGCAGACACAGCATTTAACAAGTGCTCGTCTTACTGGTTATGAGATGACGTTATTTGCACCCCATGTGACGATTAAACGATGTGCCACTCTGATCCCGGCCACATTGATACCTATCCCTTTAGATGAAAAGGACGATGAAGTCCATGATTGTTTTTTTCGGGCAGAGAAGGAAACAAAGGGAAGGATAGATTTGACAGACACCCCCCTAGATGATCCTGACGGGGAGCTGTATGTTGATGGTTCTTGTTTTAAACTTGCGGATGGTACCTCAACTGCAGCATATGCAGTCACGACATTGAAAACAGTGGTGGAGACTTCTAGGATCCCGTACCACACAGCCCAAGCTGCAGAAATAATAGCATTGATGCGTGCGTGTGAATTGAGTGAAGGACTGGACGTGAATATTTACACTGACAGCCAATACGCTTTCGGCGTGGCTCATAGTTACGGGCGACTGTGGGCGGAGAGGGGATTTTTTACATCACACGGACAAAGGATTCAGAATGGTCCATTGATACTACGACTATTGACAGCATTGACGCTTCCCAGACGACTGGCAGTGATTAAATGTAGTGCACACAAAGTGGGGATGGATGATGTAGGACGGGGAAACGCATTTGCAGATCAGACAGCTAAGGAGACGGCGAGAATGAAACTCCCACGAATGTTTGTGGCAGGACCAGCTAGATGGGTACCGGATGTTAATATGTTTGCGAATACTGTACAGAGTGTGCGGAAAATACAGGAAAAAGCAACTGACGATGAGCTGAGGACATGGAAGAATGGTGTGGGGCGGTTGGACTCGGATGAGTGTTGGACGGATATGACAGACAAAAGACGATGGTTACTCCCAGATGCATCCCAGTGGTGACGATGGCTCATGGGCCAGCACACATTAGTGCAAGGGGGATATGTAAATTGTTAGATACAGTGTGGAGCAATAAGACCATTTCCAAGGTAGCAACCCATTTGGTGCAACTGTGCATGGTTTGTTTAAGACATAATCCGGGAAAGGGAACACCTGTTCCAGTTGGTAACTTTGCCCCTCCTTCCTTCCCTTTTGAAGTGATTCAGATGGACTATATTGAAATGGAAATGGTCAACAACCTCAAATATGTCCTCGTAGTGGTGTGTTCTTTTAGTAGGTGGGTGGAGGCTTTCCCAACTAAGGATTGCACAGCTATTTCCACAGCTAAGATGTTGATCAAGGAGTATTTCTCCCGCTACGGATTGCCCCGGGTGATCTGGAGCGACAATGGCACGTCTTTTAATGCCGAATTGATGAAACATATATGTAAGGGGCTGCAGATCTCTCAAAAGTTCCACACAGCACAGCACCCCCAGGCTGCGGGTTTGGTAGAGAGGTTCAATGGGACACTTAAATTGAAAATGGCCAAGTACAGGGTTGCGTTGGCCAGATGTACTTCCCCTAGCATTGCTTTCCACTAGAGTGACAGTCAACTCTAAGACAGGTGTCTCACCTCACGAGGTGATTTTTGGCCGCCCCGCCAACGTGTGGGGTGTCCCTAGACCAAAATGTTTCTCCAAGATTGAATATCCTTTGTTGATAGATTACCTGTATGCTTTGACTAAAGATCTCCGTTCTATTCATCAGCAGGTAGCAGACACCCTGAAGCCGCTGCCAGAGGGGACAGGCCACGCCATACAACCCGGGGACTGGGTTGTCATGAAGAAGTACCAGAGGAAGTCCTGCTTGGAACCCAGGTGGTCAGAACCGAGGCAGGTGCTTCTGACCACCCGCACCGCACTCCGGATCCAGGGTCGAAAGGAGTGTACGCATGCCTCGCATGTCAAACGCGTCCCCTTACCTCTGCCATATGATGAATGGGTGAGAGGAGGTGTCACTGACCAAGAGTGTGAGGCGGTTCCTCAGTAATACCCTTCTCGGATGCTTCATTGAGGGGTGAGGAGCCGGATCAAGGAGCAAAGAGCAAAGAGGCCAGTTCTGATTGCAAGTGGTGAGGCCTCTTCTGATCACAGTGAGCAAACGTCAGAGAATACACCTTCTGCCACTGAGCCCCCCATTCTGTTCACAGATCCAGAGGTGCAAGGGAGCACTCATTATAATCTGCGGCCCAGAAAGGAGAAGAAAAAGTACTGAGCACTGGAGATAGGGATTAGATGAGGACTGTGTTGCAGAATAGTTAGGTGCTAGGGATGGACTGCTGGTAAGAGCCCTGGTGCACTGTCGAGACATTGTTGAATGGGACACAAGGATTGCGACTGGGCCCAGATTCAGTGCTCCTGAGTTGCAAAGTCTGTGTGACTCCGTCGTGGGATTAGGGAACGAACAATAGAAGTCTACCTCTGAGGCTTTAACGGACACAGGGAGAAGATCCCTTTTGAGGGTGAAGAACCCCTCTGGCCGGATTCAGAGTGACTGAGACTATTTGAGTACCTTTTAGTTTAGTTTTGGACTTTTAGTTAGGGAAATATGTATCCTTTTGGTCGTCCCATCCCTGAGGAGGAGCAACCCTTTGCAGCTCCTCGTAGACCAGAACCAGATTCTCCATGGCTTGCTCTATTACGGAAAGGGAAAGTGGTGGTCATAGTGACATTGATCATTGTATTACTGATAATTCTTGGGATACTGTTTTTCCTTGACGAAGCTTACCCTGTCCATAAGTTCATTCCTACTCCTTCCGCCTTGCCTGAACATAATATGGTTACTGTTGACTATGGTGAACAATGCATGCGGATGGGCTATCGAGATAATGTTTTTATTAAGACTCTACATCATGCTCATGCCGTGTATAATGTGACAGATTGTTGGGTCTGTGGGTTGCTCCCCTCTGCTGCATATAAAAAGGATAGATTGCTGGCACTTCCTTTAACACCTGTGAATAGTTGTGTGGGTTGGTACACTCTAATTGGCATGGTTAAATTCTTTCAGCAGCCTGATTTCTTGGACCCCCGATTACCTGGTACAGGATCGACGTTGACAATGCGAGTACGCCCTATGTCCACCTCTTCCCTTGGACGGTTGTTTACTGACGGACGTTTTGATCAGACCTTTTTGGAAACATGCTCGAGGAAGGTAGAACGATTTGTGACACCCAACGACACTGACAAAGTGAGGGAGAGTTTTCTACAGTTGAACTCTTCCCTAGCCTATAGACATCCTCCTTCGACAAATAGTAGTGGTCGTTCTTTGGTGCCCCTGGCAGTTGTTGGGCCTTCACCCTTTTTCTGTATCCTAGGGAGGGGTCCTATTAAGGTGGGGGACAGTTCCTGTAATGTGACTGCTTCGATTCGTCTGCCCCTTAGTCCTTCTTTAATAACTCCCCCGAATATTTACTTTGTATGTGGGGGAAATGGTTACTTGTGGTTGCCCGGGGGTTGGGGTGGGGTCTGCTACCTGGCCTATTTACTTCCCCCTGTTTATGTAGCACCCTCCGATTATCATAAGACGCGTCGGCGGTTTGCCATAATGCCTGGACAGTGTAAAAGGAGGGCACTCCAAGTTGAGGATGTAGATCAGACTGACACCTCTTTGCAACAATGGACGGATTTCTCTAAGGGTTTACTGCCGTTCTGGGGCCCTATCTTTAACAGTAGACCTATTCGGAGACTGTCAAGGGTGATGGAAAAGGTAGTAAATATGGAGGCGGATATTGCAGCTAATATGTCCATTGAGATGCAGGCTATTTACGATCCAGAATAGGATGGAGCTCGACGTCATCCTTGCAGATAGGGGTGGAGCTTGCCGCGTCATCGGGACATCTTGCTGTGTATATATTCCTGACTCGGCCCCGACTGTTAACTTAGCAGTACAGAAACTCCATAGATTGGCAGCTGAACTTCATCAAGATACGGGCACTTGGTCATTAAAGACATGGTTGTGGAGTGTTTTCTCCTCCTGGGGCTGGAAGATTTTGATGGGTGTTGTGGGGGTTGTGGGTATATTGCTGACCTGTTCCTTATGCGTTTATTGCCTTCCCCCTTGTTGCTCCATGTGTGCTAGCAATTTTCGAGTTCCTCGGAGACCAACACGCCAATATCCTGTTTCTGATGATGTAGAGCTCCATGATATCCATTGGTTATTGCTTATTGATGATGATATGTTCGATTGATATGCTGCCCCGTCCCTAGCATTTTGTTTAAAGGCCCTACCTTTTAGCTAATAAAGGCTACACTCATGTTAGCCACATTCTGCTAAAAGGAGGGTCTGATAGGTTTCATTTTCCGATGCCCCGCCCACTTACACTTACGTTTATGAGTTAGCATAATGTGTCTAACCAATGATATATTCATTTATGCATTTACATTTATATTCTCCATTTCATTATTCATTTATGCGTGTGACATTATTTAGTTTTCTTAGCTTAGCCTGTGTGCCACCATTTTGGAGTGCTTCTCTCTGTGTGCGAGTCGCACTCGCTCACCCCTCCCGTAGGAATAGAAAAAACCCTGAGCGCAGCAGTTTTCGTTTCTTGGCCAACTGTGATCGAAACTATAGCAAATTCCTACTCTGAGATGTTCCCATGTGCTGGAGACGCCGAGGCCTGGCTCCGTGGCCTTGGGCCGAGATAAGCAATGTTGCCATCGCAGGTGCAGATGCTTCTTGTGTGAGGCCATTGTTCGCTCTTTCAGGGGTCCAGTACTTTTCCAGTATGGGCGTGTTTTATCCTACTGTATCCTGTTATAATGTATTGCTGTGATGAGATGAGTCAGTCCTCTCGGCGCACTCTTAGGGGTGAGGTCGGACAGGGCTCTCTCATATGGGAGCTTGTGGCCTAATAAAATACCTTGTTTATTCTTCTCCACTGTCCGGCTGACTTATTTACTTGGTAATTATAGGTGAGTGTTGTAAGTCACTCGGGTGGATTTGAGCCACACTTATCAATATATAGTGCAGCTAAGTTTCCGTTAAGTTAGGGTGGTGTTTGACTGGATTAGCTACCTCTTATTGAGGTGAGTGGTGCTGAAGCCCTTTCTGGATCTGTTGATGTTGCTGGTATTTGCTGGTAGTAGGTGCTGCCAGCAGATGTTAGATGATATTAGGTAAATATGTGCGCTCTTGGTAGCTCTGGGATGTACATAACCTGTTGGCCACAAAATAATGTAGAGCTAGGCCGGTTTAATAAAATTCAGCATATTCTTCATTTTTAGGTGTTCATGTTGGTGGATTGTCTACACATAACTCTGGTTGTAGAACAGGTCATTCCATTTTAAAATCGGCAAGAGAGTCAGGTAAGTATGTTGGATTTTGAGTAAAGATTGCGGAGCAGGACACTCCATTATAAAGTCAGGCAACAGAGTCAGGCAAGCATGTTAGGTCTTGAATAGAGATACCACAGTAAGGAATTCACTGAACAGATAAGGGATTTGCCATAAAAATCGCTAGAATATCTGCCAGATTGCAGCAAAGCATTAAGTGGCTCAGTTGGAGGCTCCTAAGACTAGGCTAGAGAGTAACTTATTGGGAAGCTGGGTGCCAATTTGTAAGACTGCTGAAGGAACCAAAGGTGCCTGTAAATTGTGGCCATCAAAGCTGATCGTGCTGGTGCAAGATGCACTTCCACTTCCCACTCACCTGCATGAGTTGTAGGTGAGTGGGATGCAGAACAAGCGACTGTGCAGCACCTCAGCGGATTAAAGTGCTGGCTGACGGAGCGCAAGTGACACTATTCCGGCCACCGTCTTAGGGTCAGGCCGCTTCCTAGATTGCTGGTCTCAGGCCCCAAGTAAGCTTTGTAAAGTTGTATTTTGAAGCGGTACCTTAACCGGAGACTGCTGCAGCTTGAATATTCGTAGAGCGGCCGCATGGGTATGAAATTTGATGTTTAAATCTTCCTCTGACACAGCAAAACCAGGTTCCACCGGCTGTCCGCCATTTTGGTTTACTGCGTGGCTTTAATCAACTAAGTTAGCGGCAGGAATTGTGGAGAAATTGGCGCATTTGTCCGCCGGTGACATCAAAAGGTGCTGCGCGCCATGGGGATCTGAAGCCTGGTGCGGGGACGTCTTGCAGCCTGTACTGCACTCACCTGTGGATCATTGAGTCAGTTCGCCCGGCCGCTGCAGATCTTGGCCGTTATCCAGTTCCTCTCACTATCGGGGACTCCTGGAGTCTCGCAACTCCCTCTGCGGTGCTCCACTCGTCGGCCGCATCATTAATGCAAGGCCGGTGCTCCTCTTCTCCCACTTGGCCCCAGAGCAAAAGTGGCGATCATACGGCCATGTTTGCAGCCAGGCTTCACACAGTTGTCAGCTCTACACAGTCTTTTCCGCGCTTCGGCGCGGTTTCAGTGTCGGATTAATTACGGATTTATGGGGGAAATAGGAGAAGGGGTTTCGGAGCCACTCTAAGAAGCGGCCATCTTTCGTTGCGGCAATCCTTACTTTTAAATTAAATTAAATTAAGATAAATTAAGTGCAAGAGATTTCACAAGCAAAGCGCAAGCGCTGTGCAGGCAAAATCTAACAAGAAAAAAAGTTCCACACAAAAGAGAATGAACACAGTAATTTGGCCATGGGAACTGATAAGAGCCCATTATAAGCTATATTTCACAAGCAAAGTGCAGGCGAAACCTAAAAATAGAGACTTCAACACCTAGAGAACTAAGGATGTGTTACGTCCGAATTTTAAATCAGGAGCTGGAAAATTGGGCCTTTGAAAAATAATGAATCCCTTATTTTCAGACAGGGTTTCAAAAAGGCTGTAATATTGAGGATAATCTCATATGCTTTAACTACAATGACAGATGAAACCAAAGACAAAAGGGGGAAATCATTGAAAACTCCATTTATCCATTCCAAGTCTGCATCTGTCAATGTTGCTCGGGGAAATCTGTGGGTAAATCTGGCTAAGTGGGGTATTCCACCACTCATTCTAAATGCCATAATCACTTTATAGTCTAAAACATGGGTTAAGGTCAAGGCAACCACACAATTCACTATGATAGAAAATATCTTTACCATTAAGGGGCTAAAACAAGGCTACATTCTTGCCCCTCTGTTGTTTAATCTATATCTAGGAGACATGAAACCATCTATGGATAAAGTAAGCTCATTCCTCCTAATGTTAGCAGGCCAATAAATCCTAATACTACAATATGCGGATGACACAGTTCTGTTACATCAGACGCCAATCGGCCTACAGATATTCCTTGAGGCACTAACCTGCTAGTGTGAGGCAAATACAATTTAATCAACTTACCCAAAACCACAGCCATCGTGCTTGAACATAATCTAAATAAAAGTGGCACCAGGATTTTAAACAAAGAATAACTTGGGAGGGTGACAGCATATAATTACTTTGGGGTATGGCTGGACGAAGGAGGATGAACCACATATCACATGAAAGCCCTTAAGAGTGCAGCCCAGTCCTTGATAGCTGCCCAGATGTTAGTGCTTTAACAAAGGTTGTAAACTGTAAATTAACACCCACACTGGAGTATAGAGCAATCAGCTTCAAAAATGAACTTGACATCTGACAAGACAAAACTCAATGTAAGTTTTATTGACAACGACTGCATATGCCAGACTGCATCAGCCTATCCCACATCTGACTAGAATTCGACCTCACGAGACAACAACAGTCACTAAAACCAAGGTTACTATCAAACTGTGCCAAAATTAAGAGGGTGCCCAGTGGATTTCTGAAAAAATACTTTATGGCAGGTGCTAATGCAGGAGAACTCCCCATGGTTCCAACATTTTAACACCAACTTAATCAACCTAGATCCCGAGAAATTTGAGGGGCTAGTCTCCTGCCTAAACAGATCTCAAAAATCTTATTGAAAGAAGCAAAATCCATGTTTGAAATCTGCACATCAAGGATATGTTTTTTAAAAAGTGCATGGAAAATTGGCAGTTAAGGTATAAGACCGAACATTTGTGTCAATTTATCGAAAATATGCACTGTCTAGGGACCGAGAGCGGCACCTGATGTGGCTAAGATTTAGGCTGGTCCCCCTGAAAGCTTACTGGTACAGAAGACTAACTAGCAGGACAGATATCATTTGCAAACGATGTGACCTGTATGCGGAAACACTAGGCCTCAAAGTGTGCATTGCATATGTAAGAAGCTGCTGCCCCTCTGGAAATTCTGGATGTGACCTTGAACATCAGACCATGCAATGATGCCATTGGGTGTTGCTTGAAAGGGGGAGGACCTTAGTCGTGGGCCTGGCTCCTGAAGTTCTTAACACCGCTACAAAAGAACTGAATGATGAATCCGAATGAATTTTTAGACTTTTGTTTGAGGCCCCCAAATAGTAACTTTTGCACATTCTAGCACTCAAAGCACTTTGCAAATCCCTAATGCATCCCCTCGTTGGGTCTCCACTTATTCGAACATGTAATGACTTTAGTGAATGCCACCTAATCTTGTAGTCATCCATTTCTCCTACACAGCTCCTGAAGCATTTTAGGAAGGATTTCTATGAATTTTCAGATTATTATGCTTTATTGGCAGCCGGAGACGTCCTTTGCACAATGTGTGACTTGATTTCACTTTGAAATTATTTTTAGAAAGTCCTTTTAGATAAGTGACCTGCATAGTTTGAGCCACTACACACCATGAACGTTTATGACATGCTAGGCCTTTTATCTGAGAGCCAAATGCTTTGACTATAATGATTTAAAATGATCGTACAAATAAATACATTTTAATTCTACATCCGACTCTGTTGAGTAAGAGAAAAGAAGTGTGGATGAGAAAGGAAAAAGGCAGACAGGGAAAGCAGATGGAAAAGGGAGGTAGAGATATCGAAGTGAAAGACAGATATGTGAGATAGGGAGAGATATAAAGTAAAGGCATAAAGGTGAGGTAGCCAGGAGAAAAGATACAGAGCAGTACAAAGAGGAAGAGGTAGGTATAGGAAGAGAGGAAATTTTCTAGTTTACTTTTATTATAAATATTTGCCACTCAGTATCTGCTGTGGTCAACTCCACAGAGAGCTCATGAAGAGCAAAATATTTGTCTGGGGCAGAGAAAATGAACGCTGGTGTGAAATCTGTCAGACTTTAGGGTGGTCTTCCCTCAAATATTTTTCCTTCACCCCTCCTGTATTGCTAATTTGGTTAGTGTTGGGTTCCTTTTAAGATGTTACTGCATGTACCCTGAGCCTGTATAATAAATGCTGATAGCGAGCTTGCAGCACGTCTTATACCACCCACTTAAGTAACCCTTTAGAGACTTGTCTCAAGTCTGCCATTGCAGCCTGTGTGTACAGTTTTAAACTGCCATTTCAACTTTGCAAAATAAACGTTTTGCCAGTTCTAAACTTTCCTTTTTAATATATATGTCACTCCTAGGGTAGGCCCTAAACAGCCCATGGAGCAAGACGTGCTGTATTTAAGAAGTTGGATATGTACTTTTAAGTTTTACATGTTCTAATAGTGAAAAACTCTCAAATTTGTTTTTCACTATTGCAAGGACTGCACTGCGGCTTGAGGCCTGCCCTGCTTGCTGAGAAGGAAGACTGGACCTGCACCCTTCATCCCAGACTGAAGGTTAGCTTACTGACCTCATTTTCTGATCTAGAAGGACACAACAAGCTCCAGAGGCTTCTCTGCAATTGCCCAGCTGACCTGCTGCAATTGGACCTGACTGGACCTGCAACTGGACCTGCCTAAGACCCGCTGGCTTCTGCTGGAGTGAGTTCCTGGCCCCTAAGAGGTGTCTACTAGGTCTTGGACCCATGCTGTGGCATCAGTTGAACTCCTTGAAGAAAAAGAGAAAATTCTGGAGTTTTGGGTTCTTTGCATCCGCAAGCAGGCTATTTGTGCCAAGATCTTACCACCTGCACCGACCGCCTACGCGAAGCTCCGGTGAACCCAAATCTTCACAGTAGAGCGACCACCAGAAACATCTGGCAATGCTAGATCTGCACTTCACGCTACATCATTGATAGCCCGCGGTAACCGGCAATGTGGCTCTCCGCAAACAGTGTCTGTGATGCTCAACAAGATCTTCTTGCTATAGTAATGTTTTTACACAATGCCCGGCCTGTTCTTTGCGCTACAGCGATGACCATCCGTGACTCTCTCCCTACTTCTCGCGGCTTTCTTCACTGCAAACTGAATTCTTCACACTAGACTTTAGAAGGTAATTTTTTCAGTAGGGCTAACTTGGTCCCTGTATCCGGCCCACTCTCCATCACGGGGGGTCTGAACTTCTGAAAACCGCGATAGAACGCGAATATGCTCTTCAATTTGTAGGTGTGCATTATAATCACGAATAGTTTGCACCCGCATATATTCCATTGTCATGTTAACATTTGGTTATTAGAATGTGCAATATAATAACCTGTAAAGTAAAGTGATAGAGACATTTTGTGCAATGTGGAGGAAGAAACATTTTAATTGTGTTTTCCATGGTGAAGTCTAATGTTTAATTTTACATATGACTAATGAGAAATTTATTTGCTAACATGTAACGCACTGTTTTAAACGTGCACATTAAGAATATTCATGTATATGTGTGCTTAATGGAGTTCATATTTTCAGTAGGTCTCGTGCATTTTTTCCTGACTCTCGAATTGAATTGTTCGTAATATTCATGTATATGGAAGAACTTTTCTTTCTCATGTTTCTGTTATAGGTGGAGAAATTCATTATTGTTAGTTAGAAAAATGCTTTTATTTTAGGAGTTAGGCTTAGGGAGGGGAGGATACATTTGAACAAGGGGTGCTGATAATGTGGGATGGTGTTCTTTCTCACTGGAGAAGGCCTGGGAATCAAGGTCATCGAGCCAGAGGCTGGGATGATCGAAGTCTCCTGCAAAGTTACCTACGAGGAAGTGTCTAGCTGGATGGGATGATTGTGTGATGTGGTGATGGGTGTGTCTAAGATTTTGGTGTTGGGATTAGGTGCAGTGCTCTGGGAAATTGAGTTAGTATAGGAGATCTGATCGAAAGAGCCGAAGGAGCATCCCAGAACAAGCTCCTTAGCTTTATGCTACTTGACCCATTCAACGTGAGTGCACTTCTTAGGAAGTCTTCACGCGCTGACACCTTTTCCTGCTAAGTAGGGATGTCACGTTAGTGGTAGTGTTGGGACAGACTAATGCTTTTTACTTATGAACCTCAAATGAAGAATACTCTTGATGTTGGCGCAGTCATCATCTACGTCCTGATTCTAGAACTGGTCATCCTTTGTATGCTTTACAGACTGAATTTCGCTCATAGGTTTGGTTTTGTATTAATTCCGATGTATTTCTACACCCTCATCTTGAGGTGTTTCTATGTCCAATTATTCCTGGCTTTGTAATATATTAACTAAACTTAGGACCTGGAGTCAGTGATTCTACAGAGTCATGGTTTATTTTAATTGTGAAATCTAATTAGATAAGATATTTCTCCCCTCTACACTTTTAAGCAGGAACCAACGATCCATCAACCAGGGGTTCCAGAGTAAATCTAGAATGTGGAACCCGGCCATCAGGTGCGAGTGGCTCTTTGTGCTTTTAGGCACTACTTACCTGAAATCTTTAAATTTGCATATGTCCAGTTCTACTGATTGAATTTTAGTCCATATTCCTTGATGGACTCTTTTTGCTCTTTTTAAATTCACTTCTGTTCCACCTGACAGTTTTTTCCTGTGACCCTAGCTGCAAGTATGGAAAAAAATAAACTGACCTGAGAGAAAAAGAAGGCTGAGGCAGAGAGGGCCTCAGCAGGAAAAAAGATCTTGTTGGCAAGAGGTTTCATAGGCTGCAGGCACAAAGACCTGCATTTTACATGCTCACGTTTAAAGTTGATGACTTTTAACCCACATTTTCTTGCACACCCATATGGTATAATGTTCTCAGAAAATGGTTTTGCTTACACTTGTTCCTAGGCACATTATCCGGACTTGGAACATCTTGTACAAGGACTAGGTACACTGTGCAAAATATCTTTGTGTGTTGTTGTCTGTTCAACGATAACTCGAGGGAGGGAGGGGGTAGAATCAACAATGAAAGCCAGACCAGAGCCTAGGCACAGAACAAACGGGTCCAGTTCATTAAGTATTTGGACAAAGTTTTGATTTAGAAATATCGAGCTACAGAAAAATTGATTTTAAATATTGTGATACATAAATATCATGATGCAGAAATATTGTTGACAAGAATATACATTTTTCAGGAAAGTAATATTGTTTTCAAGAGTATCTGTGTTGTTAATATCGTTGTCAGTAACATAGTTGTAAAAAAAAGTCATCTTTTTACAAATATGTTATTGACAATATCGTTTTTTAAATTATCTGTATGTGTTTAAGTTCATATATTAGTTTTATATGTTCAATATTGTTTGTATAATTGTTGACAATATTTTAAAAATAGTTAGCAATTTTAAGCAAGTTAAAATATTTCAATAATATAGTTGTAAAAAACTATTGTTATTAGTTATTTGTATGTGTTTTAGTTAATCTATTACTTTTATATGTTCAATATTGTTTGTATAATTGTTGACAATATTTGTAAATATAGTTTGCAACTTAAAGTAATTTATCATTATTTATTTAAATTTTAATAGCAATTGATAGTGTCCTAGTGGAATGTGGGTTTTGTAGGGGTACAGGGTGAGAGGTTAAGTAAGTATAAATATTCATAATACATTTATAATGTATTAATTTTTATTTTAATGTTAATTAATTATGTATATTGTGCAATTATTATATTTTTAAGTTATATTTTAAGTGCAGGTTGTTGAGTTTGTAGGGGTTCAAAGTGGGAAGTTTATTAGGTAATAACTGATTAATAATTATTTAACTTTGAATAAGTTGCTTGAGCTGCCCTCTGCTGTGCTGTGCCGTCAGTGAATGCTGAGTCAGAGTGGCGCGGGAGTGCTCGTGTTCGCATTGACTTACGCGTAACATGCCCGCACATCTGCTGGCTGCTGCCTGGACTCTAAAAACGCCGGCACGAGTCCAACCACAAAAACAAGCCAAGAGGTGGCCAAACAGGCCGCAACAATGGGGGAGGAACTCACAGGGTAAACAAAATACACTGCGCCTTTAGGCCCCCAACCTCCTAGCCCCAGTTCCAGGCCCACACGAGTGCCTAGGATTCGAGCATCCTCAACTGGAGCAGTACAGGGTGCAACTGCACCGCTCCCTGGGGGGAGTCAAGAGGAGCTCAGCATGCTGCAGCGTGCTCATCGTGCCTATAGTCTGCTGGAAAGTGTGTCAAAGGGCGGTGGGGGCCCAAGATTGGAAGCAGGAAATCAACAAAATTAATAAACATGTAAGAAGGAATGAAGGAGCAAGAAGCACAAAGAAATTCACCTAATTAAGAAGTAGTGATGGCAACACAACACTTACTCACTCAATGCAAAGGCACATCAAAGGTAAGTGTTTGGGGAAAAAACTGATCTTTGGGGAAATATAAAAGGAAGATACAATTGCTTGTGGCGGATGGATGGGGAATAACTGAGCAGCGGCCTGTTAGGTTGGTGGGGAGATTATCCGGACGTGCATGAAGTAGCCAGCCAGTACAAATCATTGGAATAGCACTGCAGGAGACGTAACAGAGATCAAAGGGGGTTTAGCAAGTCAAACATAAACCCACAGTACTAGCTGTTAAGAATGGCACCAGGACAAATCAAATCATGAAAAGGATGGGCACTTGTAGATGGACTATGAGACTTCAATGGAAACTGGGTAATTAGAAGAAAGTATAGTAAATCCTAGAAAAGAAGGGAGAAAGCCATCAAGGAGAAATATAAAGTAGAAATCCACATCTGAAAGCCCCTTGAGAGAAGGGGGGAGCGTCTGTCTCCAAATCAATCAACAATTTTGTGAGCAAACACTTCAAGAGGAATAAATCCATACTAAACACATTGAAAACCAGGGAAATTCAAGAATTAGAGGATGAGAATACTAGTCAATGTGCACTAGAGTTAGATACATGCTACCTAAGCTATCAAAACCTTTTAAGCCAAAACGAATCTGCCATGGAACCAAGACTGTCCTCATCACCACAGCTCTTTACCCTCCTGGATATAGAAGGGTCGCAACAGGAGGAGAATAGTACTGATGTAAAGAGAGAGGATCACGATATAGCCCCTAGGGTTGAACAAGAAAAGAGTATGGGGCAGTTGGAAAGCCGAGGGATTGAGGAAATACCACCATCAGCCTCCATGTTGGGCATGTTGATGCTACAAAAAATATTGCAAGGATTACTAGAAGTAACTATGAAGAATAATGATATCTTATAAACCCCAAATGATCAACATTGTGGGAGAACAAAAAGCTATTCTGGACCATATGCCGACTATAGTAAGACCTGTACCGGAATATGGAAAGAGCTGGGGAAACTCCCAGGCTGGCAGAGCTACAGAGTTTGTACATCTCTAGATGCCCTAGGCTGATAAAGAAATGGGGGGAATCATTAAGATTTAGGCAACATGTTCCACGTATAAAAACAGGGAGGAAGGCCCGGCAACAGGGGAAGGAGATGAAAAGGAAATAGCAGAAAGGAATAGACGGGGAAAGTTCCCTATAAGTGAATAAACAAAAGGGGAGAGGCCATGGAAGTGACATAAAGAAATGGAAAAAGAAGTGGACCTCTGGGGAAAAGAGAATGGAAGCTCAAGAGGAAAAAAGGAATGAGACATTACAACCTCAAATGATAAAGAAAAGGGAGAGAGGAATAGATAAACGACAGGTAAAGGGATCTGGAGAAAATGGGAACACAGGCAAACATGTGGAAATAAGAAGAAAGCTAAAGGTAACACTCAGCAGGAAGTGGGTGCAGGAAAGAGGAAGCACCCAAGAAGTAGAAAAGAAGAGTAGAAGTAATGTGTGGCTATATTTTGAATTTCCCAACCACGGAGGGTAAAGAAAAAAATGAGTAAGCTCCAACCCTTAAATCGGTTCCAGCTCATATTAGCCTTTTCTAAATGCGCTAGTTTAAAAGAAAAACGAAGCAAGGATCTTAGACAAGTGGGCTTCACTCAGAATAATAAAGGGAATTAAATTACGAAGGTTCTGATGTATTCAGGGTTGGTAAAGGCAGCTATTGTAAATGCAGAGAAAGAGGTACTAAAAGAAGGGATAAGATTATTCCCAGAAACAGACCTGTTTGAAAAAAGACATCAAGGCGAAGCTTTTATGAAGCACCGTGCAGGTCTAGGGGTAAGCCGGTCAGGTTGATAGATCCGGAGTGCAAGGAAAAAGTAAATCTCAAAATTACAGTAGACACCGCAGAGACAAATAAACATTGGGGTAATTGGAGTTTTGAAAATAGCTTAGCAGGTCCCTCCTCGCCAGCCCCAAAGGAAATGGATGGTAAACAACCTTTACAACGAAACTTTACAACGCACTACCATTACAACGCGGTCATTACAACGCAAACCATTACAACGCATTGTGCTGGGGGCGCTCTAGGATAGGGAATAGGTTAATTTACTATCCAATAACCTTCCCTAGTGTCCACGGGGACTGGAGTTGGAATAGTAAATTAAACTATTCACTATCCAACACCCAAAAGCACTATGCGTTGTAATAGATTGCGATGTAAAAACCGCGTTGTAAAGGCAGGCGTTGTAATAGCCTGCGTTGTAACGTCATACATCCAAATGGATTGCTAAGCAAAACCGATTAGGGTATTGGGTCGCAGCACAGCCTTAGAATATTAACATGGAATATGGGCTTTGGAGAATGGCAAAACTAGAAAGCCTTAAAACGTTAGCCAATCGTCTGGTGATTATGTGCTTGCAAGAAACATGGCTGTGCAACGAAACCCCAATAATCAAAGGGTTTGTTCAATTAAACAAGCTGACAAAGAAAAAACAGCAGGGACCCGTACCATGTCCAGATTTCTCACCAATAATTTCACTGCAAATGTCGCAGTGATGGTATTAGTGATGTTATAGAAGATGTTTTGAGTGATGTAATATGTGGGGTAATTAGCAGTGCATTTATCCGTTTTTTGGACGTTAAAACGTTAAGCTGTTACTGAACATTTTGCTAACTAAAGCGTAACTTTAACCTTTGTTTTTTTCAGCAAATAAAAAAAAGGGGGATGTGTGCCAAGCAGCCCCCTCCCTGATCATCATTAGGCACTGTGGACTCCCTCTCCTGGGGCTACATTCAATCAGAAAAAGGGGAAGGGCCACAGGGCCCACCTCCCCAAGCTTCATTAGGCCCCAGGGACTCCATTCCCTGTGGCCAAAGTCAACAGAAAACAGGAGGAAAGGTGAATGGCCCGAGGACCCCATCCCCCAGGACCTTCTCTTATTGAAAAGAGGGGTGCACTGACTTTCCCAGAGATTTCTGAGGCCCCAGGGAACCCACTCCTGTGTCACAAGTGGGTACCCCAGTTTCCAGTGGGGTACCCACAAATAACATGTTAGGGCCTGTGGGGGGAGCCACAGGGCCTCATTGGCCCCAGCCGACTCCCTGCACAGTGCGTAATCCAGTACTGCTCCGGCCCAGATCAAGCAGCTATCAATCCTTTCTACCTCTGGGTGGGGGTATTATGAGTTCTGTTACCCTGCCTGCATGAGCGTGGGCTTGGAAACAAAACAGAAGTTTGCTTACAGCCACTGGGAGCATTTAAATCTCCTGTTGGGCAGGAGCAGACTTGCATGTTTGCTGCTGTCTGGTAGGTAATTTAAAAATGATCCTTCCAGGCAGGATGTTTCCCTGCCCGCACTGGTGTGGGCAAGGATAATACTGTGTACCGGGGGTAGCCCGGGACACACTTACTTACCCGTCCTGGGGAATCGAGATCCTGGGGCCTTAAAAGGCTCAGGGAGGGGGACCCTTCTGCCCCTTTCCCTTTTAATTACCATCACAGCCTTTGGGAATGGGGTCCCCATGGCCTTTTTAAGGCTCTGTAAGGGGGGCCATGGGGCCCCTCGCCTTTTAATGACATTTTGTTCTACTTAGTTTTTGTAGAGCTTAGGGCTACCTTGTCAAGTCTTACCAGCGCTAACTCACCAACTCGGACAAAGACAGTGCAAGTGACCTATCTAGAACAGATATGTTTTCAATAGTTTCCTGAACATTACTTCTGACTGTTCAAATTTCAGGAATATAGGGAGTCCATTCCCCAGTTCAGGTACACAACAAGAAAAAGAATGGTCGCCATATCTTGCTCTTCTGATCAGGGGGTCTTTCAGAAAAACTGAACAAGTGTTTATGTAGGAGAATAAGACAAGATCAATTTTGAGATAATCGGAGGGCTATTGCCATGTATCATCTTGTGGGCTATAAACAGGGCTTTGAATTGAATCCTCTTTTGTACGGGCAGCCACTGTAGCGATGCTAATGCTGATTGATATTTGAGTATTTTGCATAAAATTCTAGAGGCGCATTCTGGACTACCTGTAATCTTTGAATTCCAATGTGCAGGGTGTTACCATAGTCTAGCTTAGAACAGACCAAACTCTGCACCACCACTCTCTTCGGAAGCAGAGGAAGCTATTGAAGACATTTCTTCAAAGATCTAAGAATGCCAAAGCAAACTCCTGAAAGTTTGCAGGCCTGAGTTTCCATATTGTCTGTCATCCCTCCAGAATCCCAGGTTCTTTAGGGCCTGTGTTGGTTTAGGACGATCACCTGGCAAATCAATTTCTAACCATTTTGAGGGGTTATTAAATTTCAGCGATTAACCAGCCATCTATTCAGTGGCCTTTGTTAAGCATTGGCTAAGCTGGGGCTGGGTATGATTGCCAATGGGATTGATTGCCATAATAATATGTGTGTTGTCTGCATGCGATACCTGGTCCAGGCCATATGACAGAATGATCCCTGCATAAGGGACGGACATAAATATTAAAAAGCTTGGGGCTCATGGAACATCCTTGAGGCAACCTGCAGGTAAGTGAAAAAATATCAGAGGAAAAGACTCCCTCATTTATTTATTTATTTATTTTTGGCATTTATTAAGCGCGGCGAATACCCGTAGGCGTCTCGGCGCTAAATTATACCCTAAACCTACCGCTTACTCATCAGGTGCTGACTAATTATTGGTCTAAAAGCCACGTTTTCAGACTCCTGCGAAATTGTAGCAGGGAAGGGCACAACCTGATGTGTTGAGGTAAGGAGTTCCACAGTTTAGATGCGGCCACTGAGAAGCGACGATCACCCCAAGAAGCTGTTTTTGATCGTGGAGTGACCAAAAGATTTAAATTAGCCGATCGAAGCAGTCTGGCTGGTTTATAGGGTGTGAAATGGTTCTTAAAATACTGAGGTCCCGGGTCATTCATTGTTTTATATACAATGCACAGGGATTTGAATTTAATTCGGTTGCCGATGGTCAACCAATGGTATTTCCTAATGGTGTTGGCTATGGAAGAGAACTTGGGAGTCCCCGAGAGCAGGCGAGCAGCCGCATTCTGAATAGTTTGAAGCTTGGTGGTAACCCTTACCTGAGCATTCAGAAACAATGCATTGCAATAATCTAGGGACGATAGTACCAGGGTCGTGATCAGGGTTTTGGCGGCAGATTCCGGCAAAAATGGGAGGATTTTTCTAATCAGTCTTAGCTTATGATGTGCAGTGGCTGCTATCTTGTTTGCATGCACTAAAAAATTGAGGTCACCATAAAAAATTATGCCCAAATTCCTGACCTTGGAGGCAGGCCTGGGGGGATCACCCAAAGCTACAGGCCACCAGGTCGTTGACCAGTTAGGGGAAAGGGAACCAAAGATGAGTACCTCCGTTTTTCCGGAGTTTAGCTTAAGGCAGTTCGCTGCGATCCATTCTCCAATTGCTAACATCCCACGTTGGAAGCGCTCTGCCACCTCAGGACCGTTGTCTTTGATGGCTAAGACAAGTTGAGTGTCGTCCGCGTATGAGGTTATGCTCATCCCAAATGCTTTGATGACATTAGCAAGGTCCGACACATATATGTTAAATAGTGTCGGACTTAGGGACGAGCCTTGTGGAACCCCACACGGGAGCGACATCTTAGCTGAATGGTAAGGGCCTAAGGTGACAGCCTGGGATCTGTCAGCCAAGAAGGATACAATAAGATCCCTTGCAGTATGGAGAATGGCTTTCTTTTCGACACGGTCGAGCAGAATCTTATTGTCGACCGTGTCGAAAGCCGCTGATAGGTCCAACATTACTAACATTGCCGTAGCTCCCTGGTCTCTGATTGTCCTAATCTCATCAGCGGCCTTGATTAACGCGGTTTCCGTGCCGTGATGTTTCCGGAAACCGAATTGCGAATCATCAAGAAGAGAGTGTTTCTCTAGATGCTCGACTAGTTGGTGATTCATGGCCTTTTCTATCACCTTAGCAATGAATGGAAGGCTTGCGATAGGCCTATAGTTCTTTAAATCTGATTTATCGAGGGTTTCTTTCTTCAACAGAGGCTTCACTAGTGTATTCTTTAAGAAGTCTGGATAAGATCCGGAGGTCAGTATCGAGTTACAAACTGCAGTAATGACTGGGATGAGTGTATCCATCACCGGGGAGAGCACTGAAAGTGGGCATGGATCTATCGACGATCCGGATTTAATAGTGGAGACCAGAGTCTTTATATAATCTGTGGTGAGTGGGTGAAAATTTGTCAAGGCATTGTCGATAGGAGGAACCGATGGGGCAGATAATATAGGTCGCAACGAGAAAGCCTGATAGATATCATTCACTTTGGAAAAGAAGAATTGTGCCAAATCATCACAGAGAAGTTGTGAGGGAGGTGGAATAAGATCAGGGGCATTACCTGACAGTGATCTGGTAATATCATAGAGTTGCCTACTTGAATTTTTGGCGTTTTCTATTTGCGTTGAGAAAAACGTTTTTTTTGCTTCTGTGATCATAGTTTTATAAACTCTTAGTGACTCTTTATATTTAGCCTTTTCATCAGTGTTATAGGTTTTCCGCCATTGCCTTTCCCTATGTCTGTTCTGCTGCTTTTGTCTCTTTAGATCTTCCGTGTACCATGGTGCAGTTGGGGTATTTCTATTACTAGATAATATTTTGGTTGGTACTAACATATTCGTGGCATGAGCAATCCAGTCGTGATATTGCTGAGTTGCAATTTTTGAATCTTTAGACAGCAAGGGGCTTGTACTTTCAAGAAGACTTTTGAGTTCGGACTCATTTATATTTTTCCAAACTTTGACTGATCGAGGAGTTAGATTGTTATTCTTGTTCTTCCGTTTTTCATTAATATTAAGTGTACTAAATACTACATAATGGTCCGTCCAGGGCAACGGTTGGATATTGGATATGTGTAGGCTCTCCATATTGGAAAAGATGCCGTCTAAAGTGTGTCCTGCTTGATGAGTCGGGGCTGTGACCATTTGTCTGAGCCCCAACGTAGCCATGTCAGAGATGAGTGCCCGAGTGTCCTTGTCATATTCTAATTCCAAATGGAAGTTCATGTCCCCCATGATAGTAGGAGACTCTTCCAATATTAGTGATTCCATTAACGTGCTTATATCTGCTAAAAACGCCGACCTCACACCTGGTGGTCGGTATAGCAGTATGCCGTTAAAATTGATGATGGGAGTAAGCTTAATGCTAAACTGAAGGGCTTCGCAGGTGGTGATAGGGATAGGGGTTATTTTTACTGAATACCTTTCTCGCGCTATAATTGCCAGTCCTCCTCCTTTTTTCCTTTGTCTATCCAATCGATAGGCTTTATAGCACTGTGGTACGGCGATTACTAGATCCGGACCGGACGCATCATCAGCCCAAGTCTCTGTTATGAACAGAATATCTAAGTTGTTATCTGTGATTAGATCCGCTATTTCCTGACGATGTTTGCAGGCAGAACGCGCATTGATTAAGCCCATGAGGATGTCTGTACCACTATATGGGATTAAAAGCTTATTACGGATCTTCTGATTATGAATGTGAATCCTAGTATTACAGGCCACACATGTGGTGTTAGCATTATATAATGGACTGTTTGGGTCTTGACGTGTGCAGCGAGAGTTGGGTGAAGGCTGCAGCTCTATCAGAGCCGATCGAGTGTACACCAACCTTTGATCCAATCGAGGCCGGCCAGGGGTAGTGGCCCTCAGCCCGGACTCGGCGCGGACGGGCGCAGACGGGCTTGCCTTTGGCGCGCCTTCGGCGCACCGCCGGCGCGCCCGATGCGCCCGTCCGCTGCGCGGCCGGGAGGACAGATTGTATTTGTGCATATCGATAGGAAGATTTGGAGGAGGACGGTGAGCGTCCAACAACTGGAGCGCGCCCGTTTCCTCCCCTCAAGATGGCGTCCGAGGTGTGTGTATTTCGGGTAACAGCCCCTAGATCGGCTGCTCCGTGGATGCACAAGATGTAATCAAGTCTTTGGCGCGACGCTAATCTCGCCCAAAGTGCATGTGAGTACAAAGTTAAAAACGCACCAGTAAAATATATACACACTTTAAAAATTGCAGTACTTCGTATTCAAGATAACAATTATGGCACTCAGAGAGGATAGCTAGATAGCCCCCGGCTTTCCGCCTCAGGGGTAGATTTTAGGGAAAATCACAGGTTTACTGTTTTCCGCCCCTTAAATCTGCTGGGAGGACGGTGAGCATCCAACAACTGGAGCGCGCCCGTTTCCTCCCCTCAAGATGGCGTCCGAGGTGTGTGTATTTCGGGTAACAGCCCCTAGATAGGCTGCTCCGTGGATGCACAAGATGTAATCAAGTCTTTGGCGCGACGCTAATCTCGCCCAAAGTGCATGTGAGTACAAAGTTAAAAACGCACCAGTAAAATATATACACACTTTAAAAATTGCAGTACTTCGTATTCAAGATAACAATTATGGCACTCAGAGAGGATAGCTAGATAGCCCCCGGCTTTCCGCCTCAGGGGTAGATTTTAGGGAAATACATAAAATGTTTGTCTGCCGCAAATTCTGCCAGCCAGTTTAAAGCACTGACCTCGATTTCCACTTCTTTTAACCTCCAAACAAGAGTGGTGTGAGAAACAGTGTCAAATGCTGCACTTAGATTGAACATGATCAAGGTGGCAGTCCCACCCCTATCCAGAATCCTCCTTAGCTTTTCGATGGCCGCAAGTAAAGCAATCTTAATATAGCCCCCTTTCTAAAACCTGTTTGTGTGGGGGCCATGAGGTTATGGACTTCTAGATAAGTAGGAAGATATCTATTAACATGCTTTTCTAGGATTTTGCTTGACATTGGGAGAAGAGATATAGGTATGTAATTTTCTAGTGAAGAGTCGTTGGCCGTAAGTTTTTTAAGAGAGGTTTAACTACTGCCTGTTTCCAGCCCATGGGAATCTGTAGATTGTGGTGACATTTGGGATCTGTTATTGCCAAAACCGAATGCACAAATATTATATGTGTTGAACAAATGATCTGGATCTAATGTATTGCCTTTTTAATGATTAGAAAGTATCTTACTTGCAGAATCTCCCTTTTAATTAATTGTGTAGACTGAATTATGTGTATGTTTTTATCTTTTTTAACACTGTAAAATGATCTTTTGCTCTTGATTATTGTCGGATAATTTTTAATAAAATATTTTTTATACTTTGTACACATTTTGGCCTTTGGTGGTGGTGGAATTATGTTCTGGTGATATTTTGGATGTGATGAGTGCTTTGACTTTCTTGTATTAAGTTTACCCAAAGGGGATTTGTTCTTGACTACGGTCTATTTGGTGCCCTTCTCCTTTGGTGGTTAAGGGGCCCCTCTCATTTGTTTGGTATATTACTAGCCTAATGGCCACCTCACAATTTGTGTCATCAAAATTAATATTCAAATTGTTCAAAAGGGTAAAATGAGTTTTTGTTAAGCAGCATTTGCCACTATATCAGGGAGGAATGAGGAAAATTAGGAATCCGCCCCAGCAGCTCCAATCAGCAAATGATCAGAGAAAGTGAAGGTTGGTGAAAATTCTATAGATATTTGAAGGCTCTCACAACCTGTTGACAGGGTTGAATATTCCTTTCCATTCTTCGTTCAGGACTACTAGCACCCCCACCCCTCTTTTGCCTTACCGATTAAGGGTAGCTATCGTATATTTCCGGGGGAGGGTCATTCCTTGGGCGTCGAATCCTCTGTTAACCAAGTCTCTATCAAAAACCTCATATCAGGACTATAGTCTTCTATGAACATATGTATCTGTGTGTTGTGCTATACTCCAGACTCTTGGTTTGCTTGGATTTAAAAGTCTGTGTATGACATATACTAAGATTCACTTTAAAGGCTTTGCATGCACATGGCAGCTTTTTGGCCCCTCAGGACCTCCCCTTCCTCGCTATATTCATTTACTCTCCCCAGGGAGTGGTGTCTCTGGGGAGTAATCAGTCTCAAGGAGGGAGACCATGAGTCCCCTCCCTTCTTTTTTTATCTCAGCCCTAGGGCCAAGCCCCCCCTCCCCAATATAAATACAAGTGTGCCCCCGAGGCACTGCCCCACCCCAGGGTGTTTTACTAGAAACAAGCACAGCCCACGCTTTTTTTAAATATTTTTTTTTTACCGTGGATTTGCAGATCTGGGACACCACCACCAGGCTAAGGGGTCAGGGTATCCCTACTGCCCCATATTTCCTTATTTATATTTTTTAGGACTCGGGCTGCCACCACTTCCTGGTTGATGTGATGGCAGCCAATCAGAAATCAACAGGAGATCTGTCTGCTCCCCGGATGCTCCGCAGCGTGAAATATTCAAAGTTGTTCAGCAATAATTGCTCAAAAGGTACTGAACAGATTTACACCAGATCACGAAAAGCACTCTTTCTGGAACAAGATCTAGCTTTCTGCCAAAGTTGGTGTAAATCCATTCAGTGGTTTGGGCTGTAGCTGTGTCAAAAGTCCCTTTGGAAAAATGAATTGAGAAAACTAATTTTGAGACCCTCCTTTGTTCTCAGCCCACGCTCGGCAGATCCGCCCAAAACATTTCATGCACAAAGTAGTCAAGAAGTAGCACTTTTACTGAACGTTAAGAGGAGAGTCATCAAATAGTGCTAAAGTTATTAGCAACACAGAAAAGGCATTTCCTCTGGAAACACGATACTAACTTTAGCTACCCAGTGGTGATTTGAAAAGAACAAAGCTTTAATACTAAATATAGTTAGGAAAAAGTAATTTATCATTTCTATACAAAATCAATGTAAACTACACAAACCTTAGAAATTAAAAAGTTATAGTTATAACTTGAAGTTAGAATTTGCAGCCCCCCACCAACACTAACTATAACTCGGGCACCTCCAAACACATTTACTTGCAATCTATATAACACCGTTATTTCCTGTGGGAATATTAAACAGTACCAGGGGAATAAGAAAACACCTGCAGGCAATTCATTCCACCAGGTTGACGCATGTGGAAAATAAGCATCAGGGGATAGAGGAGGCTGAAGCGAGAATGTTGGCAGTGGCCACTTCGTTGGTTACTCTAACACCTTCAACTTCTTCTGCTGCATCAGCACCTCCACCACCACTTGTGGCATCTGTACCTACAGTAGCACTTTTTACTTCTTCTCTTCCATCTGCCCTTCCACCAACACCCAGTAAATCTGTCCCTCCACCAGTACCAGCAGTACTACTACATCTTTTGAGGTAGAACCGTAAAATTGTAGTGCACTATTACAGTACATGAACGTATTGTCTCCTTTGCCATACTCCCATTGTTGCGGGATAGAGGGATATGACCATCCATCGTGAGCTTGTAATGGCTTACCACCGTCCTCCCCAGCGGCCTCAGTTTTTTCTTTTGATTTTGTTGACCTCCTGTTTCTTGTTGAGACTATTGTTTTGGTTGGCCATGTCAAGCAATGTCGAGGACTGTCCACCACTCCAAACTACGCTCTCCAAGGAGAACAGCTAGACTGCTCCCTAGAAAGTGTGCCAAAGGGAACGAGGGTTGGGACAAAATTATTAATACAGCCTACGCTGTGTAGTGGTTCTCCTCTCCAGCTGTTCCTGAATTCTTCTCTTAGCACATCAGGTGTAAATGGAAGGCTTGACCAGGGGGCGTCACAACTATGTATGACAATAAGGAAGACTTTATCAGCGTGTTCAGCCCCTCTCACATTCACTCTCAATCATGCTCACATTGGTGTTCAGAATCACATGCACTGCACTCACTTAAAAGAAAAGGCTGTATAGCGTTTGATGCATAAAGGAAAGCGTTGAACAGCTTGAAGCACCTTCGAACTTAAGTCCATAGAGGCCCTTGATTCAGAAGAACTTTCTTGAAAGATCTCAGTGCTTTCAAGCTAACAATGCAGTTACTGAAGTTTTCTGGGTTAGTACTGCAAGGTTCATACGCTCATGAGGCAGCTGTCTGCACCTCAAGAGTTAGTTACACCCTGTCCCAGAGGAGTAGCCAATATGTGTATAAAAAAATTAAACCATTTAAACCTCTGGCTGGTGCTACTATATGCAGCGTACATGGAGTGCGCTATTGTGTGTATAAGGAATGCACTGGGAGGGGGGATGGTGCAAAAATCTATGAGAGTCCCCCTGGGGCACGCATGGTCCCCAGTGCTGCCAATAAGCGTGTGTATGTGTGAAAGAATGGGCCCCTCAGCAGCTCAATCTGGTCCTCCACAAGGCACACTGCAGCATGTTCTGTTTCTTAAGGGTGGGTATATTCAAGTTGTTGAACAATTTGAGAACATATGTGTCCCACAACGTAGCTGCACCTTTACCCCCCCCCCCAATCTTTGGTCATGTGGCATGGCTTCCGCTGACTCAGGACCCACCCCTTGGGTATCTCCGCTTGTGGTGGCGCCGAAGCAACCAGGAGCTAATTGCTTATGTGTCGACATGAGGCTCCCCAATCAAGCCATCCGCCGGGAGCAGCAGGTCACTCCAACGATGGACAACATTGTGGCCAATCTGAATGGTGCGCAATGGTTCTCGAAACTGGACCTAAACTCTGGTTACCACCAGCTAGAGTTGGCACCTGAGAGCTCCTACAAAACGACGTTCACAACTCATGAGGGGCTTTGAAGATACACCAGACTCAGCTTTGGGGTGTCATCCACGGTGGAGGTCTTTCCAAAATGCCATCAGGGAAGCCCTCTCAGGCCTCATCGCGGTGATCAAACTCAGAGACGATATCTTAATCTACTCGCAAAGTTTGGAGGAGCACCAGACAAGACTAAGAGCCACACTACAGAGGTTGTTTGACTGCGGACTCACCCTCCACAAGAAGAAGTGTGAGTTTTACCAGGGGTTGGTTGACTTCTTCGGATATGCGTTTTGAGGGACAGGCTTCATGAAGACCCGCGCAAGGCTGAAGCCATCAGAAGTGCCCCGGTACCGCAGAATCCCACGGAGGTCAGAAGCTTTTTGGGGATGGCCACTTACTGTGGAAGGTTTCTCCCGAACCTTGCGATGCTATCGGAACCACTCAGGCAGCTGACATAGACAGGGACACCGTGGGAATGAACACCTCGAGAAGAGTCATCATTTCAAGGGATCAAGAAAGTACACTTAGATCAGACGACAATGGCCTACTTTCACCCCAAATAGAAGACGGAGCTTATGGTTGATGCCAGCTCAGTGGGACTGGTAGCCGTCCTACTCCAGGAAAACACAAAAGGAACCTCCGCCCCAGTAGCATACTTCAGTTGGGCGTTGACTGTATCGGAGATAAGGTACGCACAGATTGAAAGAGAGGCTCTCACCATACAATAGGCCTGTCAGCATTTCAATTTGTATTTGTGTGGTCACCCTTTTCGGGTCATAACGAACCACAAACTCCTGCTGCTGCTCTTCAACTGATCTACCAGACTGGCACCACCGAGGATCGAGAGGTGGGCAGTCCAGCTTCAGGCGTACTCCTTCCAACTCCTTCCAACTGATGTATCGGCCAGGAGTCGATAACCCCGCTGACTTCTTGTCCAGACATCCCGTGTCACTGGAAGAACGCCAAGACCCTGATGACACAGTAGCATGGATGCGTTCATCTGCATGGTCGAGGATAGTGCTTGTCCCATCACCATCACCAAGGACGACCTGTGCAAAGCCCCCAAAGCTGATGTCACCCTGGGAAAAGTCAGAGAGGTTCTCGAGTGAGGACAATGGCATTGGTTCTTAGATGGCCTATCACTGCTCACTGCAGAATAACAAAATTCAAGGCGTCAGATGTGGAGAATAAGGCATGAGCTCAGTATTGGAGGGTCTGGATTGGTCCTCAGAGGACAGCGAATAATGATACCCAGTGACCTGCATTCCTGGATGGTCACCCTGGCTCATCAAGGCCATCAAGGTTCTGCCAAGACGAAGGCACGGCTCCGAGCGAAGGTGTGGTTCCCTATATGGACCAGATGGTGGACGCCGAAGTACGGAACTGCCACTCGTGCACCATCAAGGGCGCTGACCCAGCTCCTGCGCCTGTGAAACAAAGTGAGTGTCGACTTTGGGAGCTTCCCGGACGGGAGACACACCATGGTCGTGAAGGACGCGTTCTCGAAATTCCCAGTAATCGAAGTGGTCCAATCCACGGCATTTGTACACGTTCAACCAGCCCTGGAGAAGATCTTTGCAATGTTCGGTTTACCGAAGGAAGTTAAGACGGACAATGGGCCGCCTTTTAAGGGTCAGGATTTTCACGATTTCCTGGAACGAAGAGCAATTCAGCACCGCCGAATTACACCCCAATGGCCGCAGGCAAACAGCGAGGATGAGCAGTTCATGGAGGACCCTCAACTGGGCCTTGAGAATAGGGGTAGACCAGTGTCAAGACCCGAAGACCTGCCTGAAATAGTTCCTGTTAGCCTACAGGCAGACACCACACCCAACCATGGGGTGCGCTCTTGCCACGCTCCTGCTGAAGTGCTCTCCCACAGACTTTGTCACCTGAGGCCCGCGTGGGTCCCACCGAGTCTGGACGTGGAACTTACACAACAGAAACGCAAACGAACCAATAAGAAGGCAACCACCAGCCGAGGTGCTCGGACTCCAGTGGTGCGTGTTAGATCTCGTGTGGTCCTCAAGGATCCCCATGTTGGCTGGAAGTTCTGCACGCCTTATGAAACTGAGGTGTGGATCGTCACTAGAGTGAATGGCACAATGGTCATGGCTCAGCGAGGTCGACACGCGGTGGTGAGGAATGTGTCCTGGTTCATGGAAGTGAGTGGGCCCCCACCTATCAGCCTGCCGCCATCGGAAGTGGAGGAAGAGGATCCCGTGGGTCTGCATGGTGGAGTTGTAGCAAGTGCCCGAGGTAACAGCCCCCTAACATGGGACAGTTCTCAAGACTTACTAGGGACTGGGACAGCAGTGAAACCCAATGTGAGTCCTTCCACCAACCTGGGTGGTGTGCCAACCCGGAGCCAGTGGTACCTGCTGAGACCTAATCCTGCACCTAGCCAGAAGCTGAAGGACTATGTGTGCTGAGTCACCGTGGGTCATCCGGGTGTTCTGTGACTGTGGTTTTCGGACACTGTGTCAGATTACTGTTTGGTTATTGTTCATGTTTGGTGTTGTTAGTCAACTAAAGGAAAGGAGGGTTGTAGAGAGCCACCTGGCCTCTGCAGGACAATGTATCCTCTGCAGCACCCCTCGTGACCAGGCTCGATCCGAGGGTATAAATAAACAGGCTGAGATCACATGTGATCTTCCGGCCGCCACTGAGCCAAAGGGGTATATTCTTAAGGACTTATCGCCAAGTTAGCAACACTTTATCGCAGCCAAAGTGGCGATAAATGTATCGCCCTGTTCACAAGCTGGTGCTAACAGCCGATATCACCAGCTTTCCTGCAATAGCAGCCGCAAAAAACATGGCCACAGATGACACCGGCAACTAACTCTAATGATATGCAGGGAAGGCGTTCCTGTGCAAAAAGCAGAGACAACACAACTTCACAACATTCTCAACGACCAGCCAGATCGGCGATAAGATCACAAAACATGCGATGAGGCGTGTTATCAGCAGGGATTTAAAACCTGCTCTTACCTGGTGTAAAGTCGTATGACAACCTGCCCCATTAAAGGGAGCCTAGCCCAGAGCCACACCTGAAGAACAACAGATGCCATGGAGCTACTGATCATGCAGCTCGAACACCTAAGAGGGCCACAACACCCACCGCCACCATCCCCAGAACCCCTCTCCCCAGGCCCTACCTCGGGCAAAGATATTTTACATCAACTTTACGAAATCATGAACAAAGCAATTCACCTGACGTCGCAGAATTACAACAATTAACATTCATGTCTAGTCAGAAAAAGGAGAATCATTCATTCATCTTTGAATTTCCAAACAAATCATTTTATTCAAATCAAGCTCAAAACAACTATTTGGAGAGTCATGGCGGGTCTTCACTAAACAATCTGTAAGTCACATTCTGCAAGACAAAATTCAAGATAAGAAGGTGTGTCGTGCGTTCATCAAAGGACAGAGAGAAAGAGAGAGAGAGAGAAAGAAAGGGAGAGAGAGAGAGAGTGAAAGGAAGAGAAGGAGAGAGAGAGAAAGAGAGAGAGAGAGAGAGAGAGAGAGAGAGAGAGAAAGAGAGAGAGAGAGAAAGAGAGAAAGAGAGCGAGAGAGAGAGAGAGAGAGAGAGAGAGAGAAAGGAAGAGAGGGAGAGAGAGTGCCGACACTGCGGTCCCAGGCCTCACTGCTCACCTGTTACCACCGGTGTGTCTCCAACCACGTGCCGGTATACACTGCAGTCCATCAGGTCCCTTATCTGAAACAGAGTCGAGAGCTATGAATAGCAGAGTTCATATAATTGCACACGCCATCATCGCTTGCCCGCCTATGCGCACACAGGCTGCTGCACCCGAGCGCCTCCCGCCGCCCAGCGGTGATTGCCAGCCACTGCGCACCATCCGCCACCGGCATGTCTCCAAGAGGGCCCACTACATGCCGGTGCAAGCTCCAAACCCGGGGCCCGCGACCTTGGCAGCCTCCACATCATGCAGCCCCGCACTGCGGGCCACCAGTTCACACACGTGATCCTGGGTCTTGATTTTGCAATGGCAGAGATCATATCTGTGCACAAGGCATCATTGCAGGTGGGACACCCGCTCAGCTCTTAAGGTGCCACTAACTCTGTGAACCGCGAGGCAACGCCATGTGGCGTTAGGCCCACGCTGCCCACTGGCTCAGGCCTACACTGCGGTCCAGCAGTGCTCACACAAATGTTTATCAGTCCGGACCTATTTCTAACAAAGGAGGGAGGGAGAGAAAACAAGTGGATTCAGTCTCCCCGAGTATAGTACGAAAACAAAGTGGAATCCACTAGGGCTGTTTGAGATGGTCCCTATTGTGGTGGGGAACACTCAGTGTTGTTTAAATACCCCTCACACACCAACAGGCCCCTTGGTGTCATGCTTCATCTTCGGGGTCTTCGCACCCCTCTATGGGATGCGGCGTGCTGCGACCGACGACTACGTGGGAGCACTTTCTATTGGACTATGTGTGGATGTGTGTTGGGTAAAGGACGTATGTGAGTAGTGAGTTTAAAGTGGGTGAGGGTTAAAAAATACCTGGCTCGTGGGGTTGGAAAAAAATCTTTATTCAGCCCCCGGCTGGTATTGTTAAAAAAGGGGTGCAGAGAGAGGTTTGTGAGTGTATAATTAGGTACACCAACCTCGTTTGTGCGTCGTCTACATGGACATGTTTCGGAGTTCAAAGCCTCCTTCTTCAGGACGGGAATTTGCACATAGACCCACCTTACTCACATGTATTTAAATGTCAAAGTGTATTATACAAAAATTAGGAAAAAAGTGAACTAAGGGTGTAATGTACCTAGTCACTGGATCATTAACGTAGTCTTTTTTGCCCAATCGGCAAGTGGTGAAGACAACTAGACCTGTGATCAGCAGATTACTACAGGGAAGACCTGGGACATATAGCGTTGTCGTCCCCCTTGTAAGCATAAGTGGAGTGGGCTGGCCTGGCATGTGCCAGTCCAGCATAGGGGTGTGAACAATAAGCACCAGACTCTGGGCGTGGTTCCGTCCTGAGATGAACAAGGAAGTAACTAATGCATGTGTCTCTTTTGTAGTGTCGGCGCCACCCGGACCGCAATCGGTAATGTTGCACCCTGTGACTCAAGTCCCACAACATTAGCAACATGGACGTGCGGGGAAATCACTGACCCTACATTCATCCATACTTCCACACTTGAATGATCATAGACATGACACATCTGTGTGAATATGAATGTTTAATGCACATTCGGTCCAGTGTTGTAGCTGGAGCAGTACAGGGCCATGCAAACCCCACTTTACATTGTTGGCAGCCAGAGTCCTTTAGGGAATGACAAGTTCATCTGAAGAGGAAGAGTCCAGTCCACAGTCTGATTGCTGTGTCATTGGTAACCAAACAGAATATGGCAGTCCATGTCGAGGTCCAAGGTGAGTGTCACAGAGTGTATCAGGGGACAGTGGAAGGTGATGATGTAGAAAGGCAGAACCAAGCAGAAACAGGCCATATGGCGGAGAGGAATGCTACAGCTTCCTTCTTACCAGTAAGGCAGATTCATCCACATCTTCGTCCTCTGCTGTTTCATGTGCCTCACATGTGGGTGATGGTGTTCTGCTCCAGTACTGTGTGGCAGTGACACCTCAGGGTCTGGATGTGGAATGTCTGCAGCACTGTGTGGCACTGAAACTTCAGGGGGCAGAAATGTGGATGTAGTAGTAGCAGCAGCATTAATCCACGCCAGGTCTTATGGTAGCAATGCCATGAGGAGGGTCTGCAGGGCATTCAAGAACCCAGCTACCTCTCGCTGGTGTGCAGCCGTGGCAGCCGCGGTTCCTGCCCACGTCCGCTCCATGTTCTCCATGATCCTCTGCATGTGTCCCAACTCACGGGTGACATCGCTGGAGCAACGCTCTCTAGACAGTTGTTCTTGTCTCCGAGTCAGGACTCCAGCGATGTCAGCCATGGATTGTTAGAGAACATGAAGCGGACTGTGTGTGTCTGTTAGGGACTGTGAGTGGTCCCTGATGGGACTTAGACACCCACATATGTCATCTAGTTTGGCCGCCTTGCGGTCTAACCCTACACGCACCTGTTCAGCCATCTTCTCCCTGCACCCCAACACACAGCGTTGGAAGACCATGTGTTGTTCGTGGGGGTCCTGGGCGGCTGCCGTGGTGGTGGGTGCTGCCTGTTATGTGGTCTGTGCAGGGGGTGGGGTCTCCTTGTTGCAGCTGGGCTGCCCTGCTGCTGGAGGTGGGTTGACGTAGCTGTCAATGAACTCTTGGAGGGCGTCATTGTCGAAGGTGTAGAGGTTCTCTTCGTCATCAATGAAGAGCGGTTCGGTCTGCTCTGCAGGAGGTGTTGGTTTTCCCTCTGCAATGTGAAGGGGAAATGCAGTTTAACATTGTGTTCACATGTATGTTGACACATTGTACATGTTTACATACAGAGTGCATGACAATGTACATTGTCACTGTTTGGGAGGAGCAGCCTATTTGATGCGAGACAGTGGACATTTTTGACTACATCACGGATGTGTGTTTGTACTTGTACATTATAAACTCACATTTCCCTGCTATGCCGAATGTGATAGGTCCGTTTCTACACACAAGCGGCACCTGTTGAGTCCTCTGTTGTGAACGTGTTGCGTTTGTACCACATTGTTGTCATTGTTGATGTGCTCTGCATGTTATGTGTGTGTGCTGCATTTTGGGAGAATCTCCACTGCATCTCTGATTTTGCTGCCCCTTATCCCTTTCATATGGTGTGCCTTTGACTTCTGTGCTTATACAGAGCTGAGATGTTGCAGACTTGGGTACATTGAAATCTTGGTGGGAGTTGGGAGTCTGGGGCTTGGTTTGTCCGCAGATGTGTTGTTGACATCAGGGGTTGTTTGTGCACGTGGAATTGTCAGAGTGTGACCTCTTCCTTTACGGATGTGGTCCACAATCAGCCACCTCAGTGTTGTGGCATGCAACATTTCATGATATGTTGACTGCAGCCAGGGCCGGCCTGGCCGTTGCGGGCACCGCGCAATCCCCCGGTGCGCCGCAATGGTGGGAGCCGGTTTTGGGCCGAGCACTTTGCCAGGGCCGGTTTTGGTTCCCAGTCCGGCCCTGACTGCAGCAATGCTATTCGTCATTCAGTGTCACTTGCATTGTCAGTGTTGCTCACAGACACACCGCTTTGCTGGGTTTGACACATGCATGGGTTGGTTGTGAGAATAGTGGTGTGTGTGAAGGGCCCCCTCTGCGCACATAGTTGATGGGGGCCTACTTGCTGTTTCTAGGTGTGCTGCAGTGTGACAAGGGGATCAGACACATGCTCCAGTCATTGTGGGTGTGCACTGGGCTATACCTAATTGTGCATGTGTGCCATTGTGCCCATTCCCCCGTTTCCCCAGTCCCTGGTTAGTACTCACCCTGTTGCTGTTGTGTCAGGTCATGTTGAGCAGTGTCCGGTCCCCCAACTCCTGCCACAGTCTCCACTCTGATGACTGTGGACACCATTTCCTCCATCTCACCAGCTCCTCCTGTGGCGCTGGACTCCCACCTCTAGTCTGCACTTCTGGTTATTGCTGAGTTTCTGCTTGCTTTTGCGCTTCACATCATTCCAGCGCCTCTTGACCTCTTCCATTGTCCTCCACTGCATTCACCTTGTCCACGATGGACTGCCATATTCCATTTTTTGTTGCTAATGACACAGTGGAGGCGCCGAACAGTAGTTGATTGTGTTCTATCACCCCCGTTATCAGGATCCTGTTTTCCTGCGGACTGAAACACACCTTCCTCTTTTTCTTGTCCTTGCCCTTCCCTGACCCCGAGGACCCAGGCTGGTCCTCTGGGGGGCTTGTGGGGTTCTGGTTATCCTCTGTACTTGCTCCGGCTACCTCCATTGTGCTTCGCAGTTGTTTTGGCTGTGATTTTTTTCTACTTTTATAGTGATTTTTCACGTCTGACGTGTGTGAATTGCAGGCCTGGAGAAGATTATCGCACGTTCTTGAGAATATCCCCCAAAGTGTACTGTGTTCCATTATTGTAACTGCGCAGGCCGAGGTGTTCATTGCATACAACATACGTTTGTGCCCCTTTACAGCCGGTAGACGAGGTGCCTGCTGGACGGGCTGCCTGTACCCAACCATGTCCTCATGGCCACCTTCTACTCGCAGCTTCCTGCTGTGGGGGGCGTGCTTGAATATACTGCCAGGTCTAATATTGTTTATCGGTCCTACCCTGTGCTGGGCATCACTCTCCTTCCTGATCTGAGAACGTGCCTGAGTTTTGTTTGAGCATAACTTCCGCAATGCGGCTTTATGCAAATAAGCGGGCGGCAATGTTTTTAGCACACAAAAAAAGGAACAGGGCTAAAAAATGAGAGCAGAAATGACCGCCAGAACCCCTGCTTTCACAACTTCAGGCACCTGCAGGAAGCTGGCTCTCTGCACGTGTTGTGTATATCGTACAGATGGCAAGATAGCCGCAAGTGTCAAAGGAATTGGCCTCGCAGGGCCGTTTCTCTCCAGGAGCTAATATTCCATTTCCTGTCATTGTCCGAGCTTCCTGTTTCTGACCGCTCGCGCACACGGTGACTCATTTCCTGACATTCTGCAGTGACTTCCAGTAATTCTCACATTCAGCTAAGCGTAAACTGCAACAAAGGAAGCTTTCAACTGTAAATGCGACTTCACCTCGCTATCAACTTTCGTTACCTGCAGGGGGCGCTAGTGCATCACATACACTTTGTGTACACCGCCCAAAACATGCAAACCACAAAATGATTTTATTTCTGTTTTGTAGATGTATGTATGGCTGTCCTGTTATTTTTAAAGTGCTTGATGGCAGCAAGAACGTTGTCTCAACTAATTTCGCTAGCTAGGTTAAGATACATAGGGGCAGATTTACAAGCCTTTTGCGCCACTTTTGCGTCATTTTTAACATGGGAAAAACGACGCACAAGTGGTGCAAGGGGCTTGTAAATCTGCCCCATAGTGACTCGGCATACCATAGTTCACGCAAGTTGGACGTGTAGGGAAACCAGGTTAGAGCTTTAATTCTCCTTGATCAACACCTTTCCCCGTTTATTGTCCAGATACTGGGATGCACGAAAAGAAAGCACTTCCCATCTGCTCTGACTGTGACCAAGTACGAAGCTGGTATATTCGCCCTCTACTAAGTGCACCGCTTTCGTGGGATTAGACAAGTGGTAAAACCACTGAATAAATACATACGCTGATCGGACAAATCACACAAGCTGACTAGAGAGGAATCTGTTTTTTGACAGCTTTCCTGTTGTTGCAACAATGGTTGCATGAAAAAGAGGGAACAATTGAAATAAAAATAAATGACACATTGCCTGAAATACGCATGTTCTGTAAACACAGGCGTGCATACACATGGCTGACACATCTGTGGTTACCGTTACCTACAACCAGGCCCACTGCAATTATGCAACTCTGCGAACATAGCAGTTCCACATCATGTATTTACCTCGTTTCACACTCAATGCACCATCTGCTAATTTGCAGATCTGAACAAATAAATATGTTGTGAGCTGAAACTGATCAAATGTCACTAAAATAATTGACACATGTGGTGTCATGATGTGACAGGTTCTTTGCAAATACTAATTGGCCACCTTTCAGTTGCTGATTGCTGTAGTCAGGTGTTATAATATGGAAGTATGAGATACTAATGAACTGACATTTTTGCCAGACAGTATTAAAGAGTGTTAAATAATAAGAACAGAAAAATTAGTCCGAACAGAAAAATGAGTCCTGCCACAGAATGTGCTGCATTATGTGACATAATTCGCGTGTTCTTAGTTAGCCTCCAGTCGTGTAACTTTGGCCTTCATGGGCACATAATTGCAGTAGCCCTGCTTATGACTACACCCCCCCCACACCCATAAAATTACTTTAATCATAATATCGACTTGGATGTGGGCAGTCCGAGCAATGTGTTTAGGAATCCTTGAATAATATGAGAAGTATTGAGTGAGTATGAGAAGACGGCCCACCTGCAAGTGATATACTAATATTAGATTAAGAGGGTGAGTATGTGAGACTGGCCCACCGGCTAGTCACAGAGTAATATGAGATGGGGTAAGTGAGTATGGGAGTACTGCTCACCTGCTAGAGACAGAGTAATATGAGATGGAGTAAGGAGTATGGGAAGATGGCTCACCTGCTAGAGACAGAGTAATATGAGATGGAGTAAGTATATATGGGAGTACTGCTCACCTGCTAGAGACAGAGTAATATGAGATGGAGTAAGGAGTATGGGAAGATGGCTCACCTGCTAGTGATATGCTAATATTAGATTAAGAGGATGAGTATGGGAGATCGGCCCACCGGCTAGTCACAGAGTAATATTAGATGGGGTAAGTGAGTATGGGAATACTGATCATCTGCTAGTGACAGGGTAATATGAGATGGAGTGAGTATGGGAGGACGGCTCACCTGCTAGAGACAGAGTAATATGAGATGGAGTAAGTATACATGGGAGTACGGCTCATCTGATAGTGACAGAGTAATATGAGATGGAGTAAGTGAGTATGGGAGTACGGCTCACCTGCTAGTGACAGAGTAATATGAGATGGAGTGAGTGAGTATGGGATTACGGCTCACCTGCTAGTGACAGAGTAATATGAGATGGAGTGAGTGAGTATGGGAGTACGGCTCACCTGCTAGTGACAGAGTAATATGACATGTAGTGAGTGAGTATGAGAGGTCGGCTCACCTGCTAGAAACAGAGAAATATGAGATGTAGTAAGTGAGTATGGGAGGACGGCTCAACTGCTAGTGACAGAGTAATATGAGATGGAGTGAGTGAGTATGGGAGGACGGCTCACATGCTAGTGACAGAGTAATATGAGATGTAGTGAGTGAGTACGGGAGTTCGGCTCACCTGCTAGTTACAGAGTAAGCCGAGATATAGTGAGTGAGTATGGGAGTTCAGCTCACATGCTACTTACAGAGTAATATGAGATGTAGTGAGTGAGTACAGGAGTGCGGCTCACCTGCTAGTGACAGAGTAATAAGAGATGGAGTAAGTGAGTATGGGAGGATGGCTCATCTGCTAGTGATATACTAATATTAGATTAAGAGGGTGAGTATGGGAGTTCTGCCCACCGGTTAGTCACAGAGTAATATGAGATGGGGTAAGTGTGTATTGGACTACGGCCCATCTACTAGTGACAGGGTAATATCAGATGGAGTAAGTGAGTATGGGAGGATGGCTCACCTGCTAGAGACAGAGTAATATGAGATTGAGCGAGTGAGTACGGGAGTACAGCTCACCTGCTAGTGATATACTAATATTAGATTAAGGGGGTGAGTATGGGAGATCAGCCCACCGGCTAGTCACAGAGTAATATTAGATGGGGTAAGTGAGTATGGGAGTACGGCTCATCTGCTAGTGACAGGGTCATATGAGATGGAGTAAGTGAGTATGAGAGTACGGTTCATCTGCTAGTAACAGAGTAATATGGTATGGAGTAAGTGAATATGGGAGTACGGCTCACTTGCTAGAGACAGAGTAATATGAGATGGAGTAAGTGAGTATGGGAGGATGGCTCATCTGCTAGAGATATACTAATATTAGATTAAGAGGGTGAGTATGGGAGATCGGCCCACCGGTTAGTAACAGAGTAATATGAGATGGGGTAAGTGAGTATGGGAGTACGGCCCATCTACTAGTGACAGGGTAATATGAGATGGATTGAGTGAGTATGGGAGTACGGCTCATCTGCTAGTGACAGAGTAATATGATATGGAGTGAGTATGGGAGGAGGGCTCACCTGCTAGTGACAGAGTAATATGAGATTGAGTGAGTGAGTATGGGAGTACGGCTCAATTGCTAGTGACAGAGTAATATGACATGTAGTGAGTGAGTATGGGAGGAGGGCTCACCTGCTAGTGACAGAGTAATATGAGATGGAGAAAGTGAGTGTGGGAGGACGGCTCACCTGCTAGTGACAGAGTAATCTGAGATATAGTGAGTGAGTATGGGAGTTCGGCTCACATGCTAGTTACAGAGTAATATGAGATGTAGTGAGTGAGTACGGGAGTTCGGCTCACCTGCTAGTTACAGAGTAAGCCGAGATATAGTGAGTGAGTATGGGAGTTCGGCTCACATGCTAGTTACAGAGTAATATGAGATGTAGTGAGTGAGTACAGGAGTGCGGCTCACCTGCTAGTGACAGAGTAATAAGAGATGGAGTAAGTGAGTATGGGAGGATGGCTCATCTGCTAGTGATATACTAATATTAGATTAAGAGGGTGAGTATGGGAGATCTGCCCACCGGTTAGTCACAGAGTAATATGAGATGGGGTAAGTGTGTATTGGACTACGGCCCATCTACTAGTGACAGGGTAATATGAGATGGAGTAAGTGAGTATGGGAGGATGGCTCACCTGCTAGAGACAGAGTAATATGAGATTGAGCGAGTGAGTACGGGAGTACAGCTCACCTGCTAGTGATATACTAATATTAGATTAAGGGGGTGAGTATGGGAGATCAGCCCACCGGCTAGCCACAGAGTAATATTAGATGGGGTAAGTGAGTATGGGAGTACGGCTCATCTGCTAGTGACAGGGTCATATGAGATGGAGTAAGTGAGTATGAGAGTACGGTTCATCTGCTAGTAACAGAGTAATATGAGATGGAGTAAGTGAATATGGGAGTACGGCTCACTTGCTAGAGACAGAGTAATATGAGATGGAGTAAGTGAGTATGGGAGGATGGCTCATCTGCTAGAGATATACTAATATTAGATTAAGAGGGTGAGTATGGGAGATCGGCCCACCGGTTAGTCACAGAGTAATATGAGATGGGGTAAGTGAGTATGGGAGTACGGCCCATCTACTAGTGACAGGGTAATATGAGATGGATTGAGTGAGTATGGGAGTACGGCTCATCTGCTAGTGACAGAGTAATATGATATGGAGTGAGTATGGGAGTGCGGCTCACCTGCTAGTGACAGAGTAATATGAGATTGAGTGAGTGAGTATGGGAGTACGGCTCAATTGCTAGTGACAGAGTAATATGACATGTAGTGAGTGAGTATGGGAGGAGGGCTCACCTGCTAGTGACAGAGTAATATGAGATGGATTGAGTGAGTATGGGAGTACGGCTCATCTGCTAGTGACAGAGTAATATGATATGGAGTGAGTATGGGAGTGCAGCTCACCTGCTAGTGACGGAGTAATATGAGATTGAGTGAGTGAGTATGGGAGTACGGCTCAATTGCTAGTGACAGAGTAATATGACATGTAGTGAGTGAGTATGGGAGGAGGGCTCACCTGCTAGTGACAGAGTAATATGAGATGGAGAAAGTGAGTATGGGAGGACGGCTCACCTGCTAGTGACAGAGTAATCTGAGATATAGTAAGTGAGTATGGGAGTTCGGCTCACATGCTAGTTACAGAGTAATATGAGATGTAGTGAGTGAGTACAGGAGTGAGGCTCACCTGCTAGTGACAGAGTAATATGAGATTGAGCGAGTGAGTACGGGAGTACAGCTCATCTGCTAGTGATATACTAATATTAGATTAAGAGGGTGAGTATGGGAGATCAGCCCACCGGCTAGTAACAGAGTAATATGAGATGGGGTAAGTGAGTATGGGAGTATGGCTCATCTGCTAGTGACCTAGTGACAGGGTCATATGAGATGGGGTAAGTGAGTATGAGAGTACGGTTCATCCGCTAGTGACAGAGAAATATGAGATGTAGTGAGTGAGTATGGGAGGACGGCTCAACTGCTAGTGACAGAGTAATATGAGATGTAGTGAGTGAGTATGGGAGGATGGCTCACATGCTAGTGATAAAGTAATATGAGATGTAGTGAGTGAGTACGGGAGTTCGGCTCACCTGCTAGTTACAGAGTAATCCGAGATATAGTGAGTGAGTATGGGAGTTCGGCTCACATGCTAGTTACAGAGTAATATGAGATGTAGTGAATGAGTACAGGAGTGCGGCTCACCTGCTAGTGACAGAGTAATATGAGATGGAGTAAGTGAGTATGGGAGGATGGCTCATCTGCTAGTGATATACTAATATTATATTAAGAGGGTGAGTATGGGAGATCTGCCCACCGGTTAGTCACAGAGTAATATGAGATGGGGTAAGTGAGTATGGGACTACGGCCCATCTACTAGTGACAGGGTAATATGAGATAGAGTAAGTGAGTATGGAAGGATGGCTCATCTGCTAGTGACAGAGTAATATGATATGGAGTGAGTATTGGAGTACGGCTTACCTGCTAGTGACAGAGTAATATGAGATTGAGTGAGTGAGTATGGGAGTACGGCTCAATTGCTAGTGACAGAGTAATATGACATGTAGTGAGTGAGTATGGGAGGAGGGCACACCTGCTAGTGACAGAGTAATATGAGAAGTATTGAGCGAGTAGAGGAGTGTGGCTCACCTGCTAGTGACAGAGTAATATGAGATTGAGCGAGTGAGTATGGGAGTACGGCTCACCTGCTAGTGACAGAGTAAAATGAGTTTCAGAGTGTATGGGAGTATGGTTCACCTGCTAGTGACAGAGTAATATGAAATGAAGTGAGTGAGTATGGGAGCATGGCTCACCTGCTAGTGACAAAGTAATTTGAGATGGAGTGAGTGAGTATGGGAGTACGGCTCATCTGCTAGTGACAGGGTAATATGGAGATGGAGTAAGTGAGCATGGGAGGACGGCTCACCTGCTAGAGACAGAGTAATATGAGATGGAGTAAGTGAGTATGGGAGGACGGCTCACCTGCTAGTGACAGAGTAATATGAGACGGAGTAAGTGAGTATGGGAGTACGGCTCACCTGCTAGTGACAGAGTAATATGACATGTAGTGAGTGAGTATGGGAGGACGGCTCACCTGCTAGAGACAGATAAATATGAGATGTAGTGAGTGAGTATGGGAGGACGGCTTAACTGCTAGTTACAGAGTAATATGAGATGTAGTGAGTGAGTATTGGAGGACGGCTCACCTGCTCGTGACAGAGTAATATGAGATGTAGTGAGTGAGTACGGGAGTTCGGCTCATCTGCTAGTTACAGAGTAATCTGAGATGTAGTGAGTGAGTACAGGAGTGCGGCTCACCTGCTAGTGACAGAGTAATATGAGATTGAGTGAGTGAGTACGGGAGTACAGCTCACCTGCTAGTGATATACTAATATTAGATTAAGAGGGTGAGTATGGGAGATCGGCCCACCGGCTAGTCACAGAGTAATATGAGATGGGGTAAGTGAGTATTGGAGTACGGCTCATCTGCTAGTGACAGGGTCATATGAGATGGAGTAAGTGAGTATGGGAGTACGGCTCATCTGCTAGTGACAGAGTAATATGAGATGGAGTAAGTGAATATGGGAGTACGGCTCACTTGCTAGAGACAGAGTAATATGAGATGGAGTAAGTGAGTATGGGAGGATGGCACACCTGCTAGTGATATACTAATATTAGATTAAGAGGGTGAGTAAGGGAGATCGGGCCACCGGTTAGTCACAGAGTAATAAGAGATGGAGTGAGTGAGTATGGGAGGATGGCTCACCTGCTAGAGACAGAGTAATATGAGATGGATTGAGTGAGTATGCGAGTACGGCTCATCTTTTAGTGACAGGGTAATATGAGATGGAGTGAGTGAGTATGGGAGGATGGCTCACCTGCTAGAGACAGAGTAATATGAGATGGATTGAGTGAGTATGGGAGTACGGCCCATCTGTTAGTGACAGAGTAATATGAGATTGAGTGAGTATGGGAGTACGGCTCAATTGCTGGTGACAGAGTAATATGACATGTAGTGAGTGAGTATGGGAGGATGGCTCACCTGCTAGAGACAGAGAAATATGAGATGTAGTGAGTGAGTATGGGAGGACGGCTCACCTGCTAGTGACAGAGTAATATGAGATGTAGTGAGTGAGTATGGGAGGATGGCTCACCTGCTAGTGACAGAGTAATATGAGATGTAGTGAGTGAGTACAGGAGTTTGGCTCACCTGCTAGTTACAGAGTAATATGAGATGTAGTGAGCCAGTGCAGGAGTACGGCTCATCTGCTAGTGACAGAGTATAATGAGATTGAGAGTGTATGGTAGTATGGTTCGCCTGCTAGTGACAGAGTAATATGAAATGGAGTGAGTGAGTATGGGAGCATGGCTCACCTGCTAGTGATAAAGTAATTTGAGATGGAGTGAGTGAGAATGGGAATACAGCTTAGTTGTTAGTGACAGAGTACTATGTTAGTAACAGACTAATGTAATAGAAAAGTTTATTGTTTCAGTTAATTAAAACCATGACAATACATTTTGTAAAATCAGGCACCTCAAATTAAAACTCTTAGGCCTAGATGTATGTAAATAATTTTTACCGATTCTAAAATACAGAATTTTACCGATTCGGTATTTTAGAATCAGTAAATCTGATGTAGGTAAATTTTCGGTATTTTTTATCGAATCGGTAAGATTCGGTAATTACCGAATCGGTATTTACCGATTTGGTAATTGTCATTCATTCCTATGTTATTCATTCCGAATAATTCAAGGGTGGCAGGGTGTCACTTTGACACCCTGTTGCACCCTTGATTAGGGCTTGTGTGCCATGTGGCCTAAGGGCATGTATGTGTGCCACATGGCACAGGTGTACATGCACAGATTTGCATATACACAGGTATTCGTTATTTACCACCAACTAATAGTTGGTGGTAAATAACGAATCCTTAAGGCCCTGTGACACTGTTTACAGTGCCACCTACATCTTAAAATACAGATTCGGTAATTTTACCGATTCGATAAATTTACCGATTCAGTAAATTTACCGAATCTGTATTTTAAGATGCCCTACATCTCGGTATCCAAATACCAACCGGTAATGGCCAAAAATCTGTATTTTCGGCCGTTACCGACCGTTATTTGGATACCTACATCTGGCCCTTAGTGTTTACCTACATTTTGTTTCTCTGAATCATAAAACTTTACTCTGCCGTACCCTGTCTGAGGACCTGCCGAAGCTCCACTTTCTGCCTGCTGACTTTCGTTGTACCGAGGGAGGTCAAGTGCTGGTGTCCCGCTCTCCCCTCGCCGCTGTATGCCATCAACAGCCGCCGAGTAGGGGAGAGCGAGAGGTGGAAAAAACTACCTTGCCCAGCAGCCCTTGGGAGAAACCGGAAGTCGTAGCCCTTAGCAGCGCGCCAGGCGACGCATTCAAAACAGGCTCCACACCCGCGTCGCGGGACGCCGGGCGAAGCCCGGGCCAAGGGCGGGCCCGTTTAAGCCCGTTCAAGACCGGGTAAGACTGGACTGGGCCCTCCATCTAATATCTTGTACTTTCATCCTCCTGTGATTCAGCTATTACCATCAGATAAGCTCTCAATTTGTGCTTCTTTTAGTTAATTATGAACACAAGGGGAAGTAGGAGCAAGATGGCCCAGGGGCTGGGCCAGATCACTGGCCCGATAGACCAATTTATTACAAGGGCAAATGAAGCGATCGATCAGGGGATAATTCTCCTAGAAAGAAGAGTTTCACAGGATCTCGCTACAGCTCGAAGGTCTTCAATGGGCCTATTGGCCCTAGCTACAAACCCTATTCAGTCAGGAGTAAGTGCCCCACTACTGCTTGAAGCCCGTGCTGACATTCATACTATCCCAAGTAACGTTGATCTCTCTGCTACACATCTCTCGTTGGACGCAGATATTATGGAAGAACTGGAGAAAACTCCGATTCTGCTGATAAGTCCCACCCAAACTGTGTCTCCAACCCTACTAGAACCATCGAATACGCATGATAAGGGGAAGAGGGAGGGAGCTATCCCTAAACAAAACGGTGTTAGGCCAAAGGAAAAACACAGACGCCACCATGCCAAAAACCAAAATAAATTTAGCAAACCCCGACAAGTGTCTTCTAGAAACAACGCTGTAAACTCTTCATCTGCAGATATAGACGATCTTTCCGCAGCACCCACAGTATAGGATGTTGCTGAAAGGGGGGAGGCCGCCAGCTTAAAAAGCAATTCTGACCCAAATAAACAATTGCTGGCTATTATCGAGGAACTAATCAAGACGCATCTACTCCCAATCGAACGAACATTGATGAGCATTGAGAAACAAATAGCTAAGCTCATCAATCATTCAAATCATTCAAATAATCCGACTAGACAAAATACTTTAGTTTTTTCGAAAGCGAGTGGTAACAAGAATAACACAGCACAGAAACCCATTGCTCCAATTCTAACACCTAAAAATCCCATAAACCCTACTAACCAGCAAGTAAAAGAAAAAGAGTCTAAGGGCCCGACACAGCTAACTCAGGGGAAGACTGGAGCACCTATTGAAATAGATAAATCTAAATCAAAGTCATTGCCACCTAAGACCCCAGTAACACAACAGGGAGGAGATACCAACAAAAAATTAGGAAGACCCAAGAGGCCCATTCATCTTCCCCCAGAGGCAAGTCCCTTTACTGTGATTCTCAAGGGGGTTCCAGAACTCCCAGAAAACTCGAGAGAATCTACTTGGTCCCTAACGAATAAAGTGCAGCAATGGCTCAGTATAAATAGACCTCTCCCCCCCAACTGTAATAGTAGATTTTCTATGGTACGCAGGGTCTCCTGGATTGGGGAAACAAGGAAAAAACACAGGGGGACTGTGTTATCATAAATTTTGATGACCCAGGAACGGTTAGGTATATATGCTCATGGTCAGCATTGGAGAAAAAGGGAGGTATTGACGCTAATCGTCTGTCCTTTTTCTATCCTCCAATGTATAATTACGATCAAGATGCTCCCTTCAATTGGAACCAATGCCCTGACTGGAATTGGTCTCAAATAGATACACGAAACAGGAGAAGGGACTGGGAACCATATACTTGGAACCCCAGGAGAGAGCAACCATATATGGAAGGATGGAGAGGGATACCAACCAGTAATCGCTTTTCTGCCTTAGAAATGGTAGATTGACCATCATATATTCAAAAATCCCCAGAGTATGAATCGATATATCCCCTGTCGCCTACAGTCCCTAGGGAACCCCAAATTCAAATAAATGATATATCTTACCACCTGGACAAACAAAAAACAGAGGAAATCAACAAAAAAACAGGGGAACCCAATAAAGTCTCACTCAAACAACAAATATCTCCTAGTGCATATTTAATAAGAAATGACTCTAACGAATGTACTAATAATATATTTAGTTTCAGCAGAGATGATGAACCCATACCAGAAGGTATTCAAGATAAGCTTACACCTCAGTGCGCCAGTGAATCATGTGAAGGTAATTCAGGTACACCTCTGAAACCAGAGCCAGGAACAACTCAGACAAATCGATATAACATAAGTCAAAACATGTCTATAGTAACATGGAATATTGCTGGACTTTCAAAAAAAGCGAATGACCCAACCTTCTTGAATTTGATAAATAATTTTGATATAATAGCCTTACAGGAATGCTGGGACCTGGAACCTACTAATTTAGATGGTTACAGTACTAACTTTACCCCAGCTATCCAGACTAATAAAGGTAGATGCTCAGGCGGACTCTGCCTATATGCCTCAAATAGGGCTAACATTATATTAGAGAGAATAGATCTGCCTCAAGATAGCCTTAACAATAAAAAAATTGGACATTCTTTGCAGGCATTCTTAGTGACTGGGAAAGAGGTCGCTAGTTTCCTTATAATTAACCTATATAATAATATAGCGAGGGGATGAGCAACCAGAATTCATAGATCACTTGTTAAAACTTCTGAAGAAGGGAACGGGAGGGGATAAATTTGAAAGACGCATTGTAATAATGGGAGATTTTAATTGTCATTTATGCCCATATAGTGGAACAAGGGTTTGCGATATAAGAAGCCTTAATGGCGACTTTACCACCCACTTTGAGCATACACCTACTGGAAACCAAATGAACAATTTGTTACATGAATGGGACCTGGGCTTTTTTAATGAATTAACTGAGCCTATGACCGACTTCCAACCAACATTCCATGGAAGGGGGTCACTCACGACAATAGATTTTATACTGATGTCAAATAGTCATCATGGTGATGCTCTAGAAGCTAAGAGAGAAGACATAGTTATGAGCGATCACTATCTGATTAGTGCTAAATTCTATATTGCCCCTAGTATAAGTCAGTCTGGGAGTATAACGGAAAATCTTTATTGTCATTCAATATCCTTGGCATCTATAAACGGGTACTCCATAAAATGGTCTAAAGTAAATACAGAAACATTTCTGAAAAACTTGATTCTGACTGACCCTGATCTTTTCCTGACATGCCTCGAATATCCTCCAAATCCACCTGCAATAAAAACTGCCTTCGAAAAAATTGCAATCACAATCAGAAAAAATTTAACCAGGAAACAAAAAGAAACATCCAGGGCCAAGAGCTCAGGCTGGTTTAATTCAGAATGCTCAAAAGCCCATAACATACTCAAAGATACATCAAAAAAATCACCTAAAAACCAAATAGAAATTAGAACTGCTCGATTAGTCTATAGACAGGCAATTAAGAATAGAAAAAGGGAACTCAAAGACGCTGCTTGGGAGGCACTAATAAAAGCAAGTACTCTAAGGGACAATACGGCCTTTTGGAGGGAAGTGAACGCACCCTTCTTTAGGGATAGGACGTCCGACCTCATAGAAATTGCTATCACTGAGGATGTTTGGATAGATTACTTCACAGAGTTATATAAATTAGATGAGTTGATTGAATCATATAACCCCGAAGTAAAGAGCTCACAGGAGAATGATCCCCAAAGAACCCAGACAGAGTCATTTCCGCTCCATATTCACTTTACTTATCCAGAAGTAGAACAGGCCATACTGGAAAGTACAAACGCCAAAGCTCCAGGACCCGATGGAATCCCTATTGATATTTTCAAAGACAATATGCACTTATGGGCTCCCATTATTACAAATGTCCTTAACTCTTACGCATTGGAAGGCTTCCCTACAACATGGCTTGAAGCCATAATAATACCAATTTTTAAAAAGGGTGAGAGAATGGACCCGAAATGTTATAGACCGATTTCCCTGTTGGACTCCATGATGAAGGTAGCCGGAAGAGTACTGCTGAATCAACTACAAGCCTGGGCCGTGGAAAATGATGTCCTCTCCAAATTCCAATATGGATTTGTTTCCGGCCTTGGCACGGTGGAGCAATGCCTTAATCTAGCCCTGATCACAGACAAATACTTAATGGCTAAGAAAAGCAACTTATATATGACTTTTGTAGACTTAAGCTCTGCTTTTGACTGTCTTAACCATAGCATACTCTGGTCCACCCTCATTGATTTAGGAGTCGATACAAATATACTTGCCTTTATAAAGGAACTATATCGTGGAGCAGGGGCTAAGGTTCGCTATGAAAAGAATGGAAATTGTACTAAAAATGTTCCCATAAAAAAAGGCGTTAGGCAGGGGTGCATCCTCGCCCCATTCCTTTTTAATCTTTACATAAACAGTGTCGCAGACTATTTGGCCAAACTAGATGTTGATTATCCAAAAATAAATGGTGTCGCAGTTCCAATTTTACTATACGCGGACGACGCTGTTATCATGTCTAGGACACAGCTAGGTCTGCAGAAAGCGTTGTCAGGTTTTTCCACATTTATGGGTTTGAGAAGACTCAAGATAAACGTGGGTACAACCTTTACTATGTGCTGTAGTACAAAAAAGAACATACCCTGTAACACTTTTTTAAATTCAACAAAGATAAGCTTAACGAAAACTTTTAGTTATTTGGTTGTTCATTTTAACAATAAACTTGGAATACAGCCATTCATACACGCAATTTGGCTTTTATTAGACAAATCGGTGCCCTAAAAAAGTTTGCTAAAAAATGAGGCGGAAAGCCGGTTCAGATTCTGCTTAACATCTACGTAGCAAAATGCGTTTCCACAGCGGCGTATGGTGCAGGTATCTGGGGTATGGCGGATTGTCGCGAGATACAAATCAGCGAGAACGCCTTCCTCAGATACCTGCTAGCATTACCGCGATCCATCTATACCACTGTCTGTCATAATGAGCTTGCCCGGGTCCACGTTACAGATACAATTAAGTCTAGCCCAATACTGCTGTGGCATAAAATATGGACCTCGAATAAAACAGATTTTAGTAAAGATGTGATCACTGACTGTATGGCCTTAGCAGCCTCACGGAAAATACCCTGGCTTTTCTATGTTAAAAAATTCTTAACTTCATTAGGGCTCTCTGACTTGTATGAAAATCCTATTTCATGTTCTTCAATTTCGAAAAAGGATCTTAAGGCCTGTTGTTTAGGCTTGTTTGAAGATAGACGCTCTTATTTAGAGGGCAACAAACCAACGATTGTTCATCATCACCTTTTGTTGCATGGTACAGGTATCCCGCTTTACTTGTCCCCTACATATTCTGTCTACACGAGATTATTGATAACCAGGATGAGGACTGATTGTCTATATCGATTGTTAACATTCCCGACTATAAATGATTGGTCTGCCGACTTGATGAACTGTCCATGTGAAAACATTTCTAAACAATCAAATATCCACGTTATTCTATTTTGGAAATATTACGAATGAGGAAGAAAGAAATATCTACTCCCACTGTTAAAATTATGGGGCTTAAGACAATGCAGACCAGCCTTACTGAAACTATATATGCTTCAGGATGAAATCACAGTGGCTGCAGTGGCTATGTTCCTGAAATTTGCAGTAAAGTGTAGAGCGTCTATGAATTAATGAACCGATTGAATTGATTGATACTACCAGTCTAATGCAAATATTACTGTAAATATCTTTCCCCTTTTAAATGATTAAAACTGTGTTTTTTATCTTTTTTTAACATTGTTCTGTAATGAAAATGTGCTTTTATGGTTTTTTAATGCCAAAAATCGAATAAAGCTATCTTTGATTTGATTTGAAAAAATCATAAAACTTTCCGTTTCAAGTGCAAGTATTTTTAAAATTTAGTCATTTTAATATATACAATGTACAATTTTAAAGCGAATCAGAAGCATTTGTTGGGCCATGTGAAGTGTTCCTCCGATGTTCTAGTGTTGTTCTATGTTGTGTTCGGGAGAGCCCTCTACTGCAGAGTTGACCGTCCTGTTTCCCTTTTCTGGGCAGGGCACAGGGTTACATTTCAGTGCATGTGTATGAGCCAGAAGGAACTTTATTAGTTGGCAATTCAAAGGAATGTCAGTTGGATTTAAGGTCCCCATGATCGCCGATCTGCACGTTTTTATACCTCTGGAGTTAATGGCTTTTTTTAAAAAGATGCCTCGTGCATGGGATAGATTCGGACAAATGCAGACAAGATGGATAAAGTCCTCCTTGCTACTTCCACATAGTCCGCAGTCTTTGGACCCGTCGTGGACCCAGGTTGGCTGGTCCATGGTAGATGGAAATTTACCCAAATGTAGGGCAATTAGCTGTAATTTTCTGTGGACCGGAAATGTAATTGTTAAGTATGGAGCTGGAGTGAGTGATTTATAGTTGGATATTACCATCCAAGCATGTTTTCTCGTGCTAAAAGTGGTTTTGTCAGCTAGAAGCGAATGAAATTTTGCTGATTTGTTTATGGCTTGCTTAAAGGCTGGGTAAGGCAGATTGGTTTCCCAGAGGTCTCTTGTGCAGGTGTCTGTTAAGGCTTTATTTAGGAATTGGTTGTATGGGGACTTTACGTCATTTTCTATTTTGTCCCACAAGGGCTTATTCAGATCCGAGGCTGCAGTGTTCTGTTTCAAACTGTACCAATGCTTGATAGTTGCATACTTTCTTCCCGGCATTTCATTTAGTACTCCAAATTCTAATCTGGTCTGCGCTGGTGAAGCTCCCTAATCGATTTTGAAGACTGATTTATAGATTGCCATCTGTACTTTGTTAAGCAGGTCCGCGTCTTTCCAATTGAGGGCTGTGCTGTCATATGATAGCATTGGAAGCAATTTGGCTTTTGTTGTAGCCAGTAGGGGTTTGTATGATGGCCCCTTGAGCTTTTTTGTTGGGGCCCTGAAGGCGAATGATAAAGCATTTGCTCTCTGGGAGATGTAGGCTTTTTGCTGCTGGTGATTGTGCCGATTATCAAAATAAAATCCCAAGTACTTGTAATTAGGCACGGCTTCTATCTATTTTCCCTCCAATTGGGAATTTTGATTGACCATCCTTTGTCTGGTGATGAGCATTGTTTTGCTTTTTGTGGTGTTTATCTCCAAGTTGTTATTGGTTATAAATTCCGCAAATCCCGCAAGTGGCCTTTGAAGGCCGATCTTGGTTAGACTCATCAGTACGACGTCATCCACACAGGATAAATGGGTTAGAGGGAAAGTGCCTAATTTGGGTGGATGGGATGTAATCTTGTTGAACCTTGGCGCGAGGTCTGCCATGAAAAGATTGAAGAGATGAGGGGCCAGGACACAGCCTTGCTTGAGCCCTTTGCTGGTTTTGATCTTTCTTGATAGCCGTGCTCCGTCCCACAGTTTTAATTCCATCCATGTGTTGGAGTATAGGAGCAGTATTCCTCTGAGTATTTTGTCCAGGATATTCCAGCTACGTAATTTCCCCCATAGGATATTTCGGTCTACGCTGTCGAAGGCCGCCTTTAGGTCGATGAAACAGAGATGCAACTGCTGTTTCCTTCGTATATATTATTCGGCTAACAGTGAGAGTGGTAAGATGTTTGTGATTGTCCGGCACCCTTTCCTGAAGCCTGTTTGATTAGGCGGGATTCGTTTTGCACTATCTGACCAGCTAATTAGATCTTCAAAGAGTAGTGATGCATAATACTTCGTGTCTACGTCCAAGGGAGCTATCAGTCTGTAGCTTGCTGGAGATGCTCGGTAGTAACAGGGTAATATGAGATGGAGTGAGAAAGTACGGGAGTACAGGTCACCTAATAGTGACAGAGTAATATGTGATGGAGTAGTGAGTATGAGAGAATGGCTCTCCTGTTAATGACAGATTAATATGAGATGGAGAGAGTGAATATAGGAGTACAGCTCATCAGTTAGTAACAGAGTAATATAGTGAGTATGTACGTGAGAACAGTTCACTTGTTAGTGGCAGGGTAATATGAGATGGTGAGTTTGGGAGTAATTCTCACCTGTTAGTGACAGAGAAACATGAAATAGAAAGGGTGAGTATGGGTGTAAATCTCACCTGTAAGTAATAGAGTGAGATCAGATGGAGTGAGTAAGTACAGGAGTACACATCACCTATTAGCACAGGGTAATATGCTATGGAGTGAGTGGGCCATGGAGTATGGCTCACCTGTAAGTGACAGAGTAATGTGAGATGAAGTGAGTGAGTGAGTATGGGAGAACATCTCACTTGTTAGTCACAGAGTACCTTGTAAAAAGGCATATATAAAGAAGAGGCTGTGATGTATGGCACAGCATCTTTAATAGACAGCATAAGAATTTTGATCGTGGCACAATGTAACACAAGCCAACAATGTATTTTATTTTCCTTCAAAATATTCAAAAGCATAACTCTAGAAAAAATTGAACCAGGGCACTGTATACAATAAAGCAGCAGGGTAAAAGAGCTCCGGAGTGAAAACATGATAAAATATAGCAGAAAAATAACAAAACATGAATAACAGTTGGCCGAGAGAATAACAGATTAGGAACAAAAGCAGAAAATATCAACAAACAAAAATAGCCCTAACTCACTGCTAGGATGTTTGCAATAAGTCATGGCTCTACAAGGAATTAATAGGAAGTGGCTTGACAAAATAGGTCTGATAGGAAAATGTTATTGTTTAGAATCTGGCAGTCAAGCGTTGTCGATTAGCACTTCTGTAAATCTGGATTCGGTGGAGCCCTGGAGCTTTTGTACCAGAAAATGAATGACTTCCCCCCTACTAAAACATACTTTGCATCTCTCGGCTTCACCTTGGATTCTTCATTATCTCCTATTCCTCACATACACAATATGGCCAAGGTTGCTAAGTTTTCCTCCATTTCTCAGACAAAAACAGACATTATATTCAAAGATCATCTGAAATCAGCCTCCCATGCCCTGGTGGTCTGGGGGCTAGGTTTAGGCAACACTGTCATAACTGGTGTTCCACAGTTGCATCTGAACCCACTGAAAGCCATTTTGCATCTGCTGCCAGACTAGTGACCTAACTCAGAAAATGTGATGACATCTCACCACTACTACACTACCTACCTTTTGAAAGCGAGGATCATTTTTAAATTATGCTGCTTAACGTACATAAACTTAAATACCTTCTGTTACCTTTCTGCGATGTTGCCAATCTAAGGAGGACAAATAAACCTCATCACTGAGATCATCCAAGAATTTCAATCTCCAAATTCAAAACATCTTTTGCCTAGAAGAGGTTTTTTGGGGGGCTATAGAATGAGTCTGAAACTCACTTCCATCAACATTCAGAGCTTAACTTAACCTCATCTCTTCCTGCAAACAGAAAAAACACATTTATTTCTACTTTTCCTGTGGCTTCCTTAGGCATTATCCCCAACGTTTTTCTCCCCCATCCACCATACTTCCTGTCTCCCTTTTGTAACTGTATTTCTAAAACATCGAAGTCAATTACTAACCATACTGCAAGTACTTTGTAACTGCTTTCTGATACTGAACTGTTGAAATATCCTTAAAGCCTTAATGGCTCACTAAAATTTCACTCATCCAAAACCAATGTAACTAATGCATATGTAACTGCATTTTTGGAAAAGTGCTCAAATATCTTTTGATGCCCTGGCGCTATTGAAAGCTATGCAAATATCTAAATCAATACATTCAAACATACATATAAAAGACCTGGATTACAGACCAAAAATCGCTGGAAAGAAAACAAGACTTCATTTTGCCAAAATTCAGCATTGAAAATGGCACTTGTGGACCTGTTTAGTGATGTGCCCAGATATTTAGAGAGGAACCAAGCATAAGCATCTGATGGGGCTGGGTTCCACCACAGAAATTTAACATGGGACCTCAGGTCGATGTCTCTTTTTACCTGCTGAGAAGTGTAAAAGGGAGAAACAATGCATCACAATTTAACCTTCCAAACCAATCAAGACTTAAGGATCACAGACCCCAACTTCAATGTAGGGGGTTTATTACAAAGCTAAAAACAACTGAATATACAAGCACCTCAATACGTGGTTGTAGAAATACATGGGAACTAATACAAAGCCGAATCTCCTGATTAATCCGCTTCGGTGAATCATGAAGAGAATAAACAATTCCAAAAATAAAACACAAGCAAGGACTGCTCCAACATTTAAGTCAGACTTCATCTGCCACTAAAAAAGAAAATAATTATTAGACTAACACTACACTATCTCTAAGGTGACATCCCTACTTAGCATTTCCCAGGCAAAGTCAATAAAAGGTGTCAGCCTGTGAAGACTTCCAAGGAAGTCCATTCACAGAGTAAATCAGAATCCAAAGTTACAGAGCTCGTTTTAATAAGCTCCTTAGGTTGATTGCCTAACTTTTACTGTCTCCCTCTACCTCAGAACCTCTCTCTCCTTCTGCCTCTCTAACGCACCTTCTAACTCTCTTCCCTTGGTTCGCTTTCCCTAATACAAAATACGAAAATGTAGAACACGCCCACAGATCACCTCACTAACGGACACCTCTCCTAGGTAGTTTTCCACCGTCTTCTCTGTGTGGATTTCGTTGACCTTGATTCCCAGGCCTCCCCAGTGAGAAAGAACACTGGTTCTCAATTATCGCTTCATTCCTTACATTGTTGCACATCTCCTCAATGCCCACCACCTAAAACAAAAGGCGTTAGTTCTAACTAACAAAGGCATTTTTTTCCGCCTGCAACTGAAACGTGAGAACAGAACATCCTTGCATACACATGAAATTCGCTGACTACCTCTAAATGCGAGATCACACCAGGGAAAAATACATTTTCAGGCCTACACAGTTTGGCCAATGTAAGAATAAACGAATAGGCCCTTCATATTCCAACATGAACATTTCATTCAGGTCTTTACACATCAAATTATACACTCAAGTTAATAATGCTTTACACTACAGCATCTACAATTCATACACGTTAAACATTTCACATTATTTCTTCGTGCAATCTTCATCTTGGTGCATATTTAAACTAAATGCATTTCATTACACATAAACTTTTCGTCAAGCAATTGCAGCACACTAAAGATTACAATTTCAGGCATGATTTTCATTTCGTTTCACTTTGCGTGGCACAAATACATTTCTATTGTTTAACATCACATAATTATTACATCACATTGTAATAATCACACATTAATACAAAACATGAATATGTTCGGGTGCAGGCTATCCATGATTATAATGCACCCCTACAATTTTAGAGCACCATCATGCTCTATCACATTCTGAAGAATGAGTGGAAGAGGACAGCTTAAGCGAAATTCAAAGTACAGATAACCAAGTCTAAAAAAGATTTAATGATATGAAGAGAGTGGGTAAAAGAAACACTTAAGTCCTCTTTCTGAGTTGGGAGTGAATCCATATTTGGCTGGTATCAGACGTGAACAAGTCGACTTTACACGTTGTGCGAGAAAATGGTGATTTGGACTCTGTTTTACCTGGACATTTCATTAGGAAAAACCTGTAGAACTATGTGGGTGAAAAAAGGCCTATAAATGAGTGGATCTGTTGTGGAAACTTCCTATTTCTGAGAGTACAACTCAAAATACCACTGTGCTCACCCACCTAGAATTACTGATATCTGTGGGATGTAGGCATGCGGCATAAACATTCCCGAATATTCCTGTTGTGAGTGCCTTAAGGGAGCCTTGGAAAGGTCAATCGATTTTCAATGTTTCTGATATAGTTTCTCAGGCTATCACTCACAAGTTATGCTACCATTATATTGCAATCATAATCACGGCATACAGTTGCAACACTTATTTTTTCAACCCATGGTTGTTTACAACGCATGCATTTATAGTGCAGTAACTGTTCAGGGCTGGATAAAGGTAAAAAAATTACAAATTACAAAAAAACTATGTTAAAAAACACAAGCGTAAAAAGTATGCATTGTAATGATTTGCGTTGTAAAGTACTTTACTTTGTGGTGCATTACTTTGCACTGTAAAGGTATGTGTTGAAATGAATGTGTTATATCGTTCTATGATGTAAAAGACTTTGTTTTAATGTCTATTATTCTACTCACAAAAGACATCCTAAGACACATGCAACCTCTAAATATCTTCCAAACTTCCTTATGCCCATAGATTTATTCCATAAATATCTATAAACACAACACATTCATATATGATTACTACATAATCATACTCTTGAATGGAGATATTTAAGTAAAGATCCAACAATGCAGGTTTAATAACAATTACAATACAGGAGACAAAAAGAATGAGTAAAAAAAACAATACCAAAAAGAAAAACACTGCTGGTAAAGCAAGGTCACCCAATCCACTTGTGCCCCCTACCCCAGTCCGTATGCATCTCACTCACTAAAAACTATTCTCAAAGACCAATATAGGAATTTGAACTCCCTACCAGCTTCTATCACTTATGTTAACTTTTGCTTTCTGATCCCAGCCTCACTCTTCAGATGATGGTAGACACACACACACTTTTCAAGTCTTGTTCTGTGAAAGTTAAGGCATCAGCTCCATGGTCAGCTCAGAGATTGCATATGCACCATTTGAAGACAGGATAAGAAACAGTTTCAGTGCATGAAAAAGCTGCATGAATACAACTTGGGGTTTAAGGCAACCTACTATACCAACATCATTATTGAGGTCTCGGTCAGGGTTCAAACGGGACCACTAATTACTTTAGAACTAATCTAAGGAGATCAATGTAGGGGTAATTCATTTCTGGACTTTTTTTTTAATTCTGCTCCATTAGCATCAAATTATAGACGCCATTTTAATCTGATGTTTATTTTGTGTTAGCCTTTGGATGGCAGTGTTGCTTCATCTACAAAGATGTATTTTTCCTATCTGGAATTGCACCCATACTTTTTGGTGTATATATCAAACTTAATTTAACATATGTAATTAGCAGGGGTGAGATTGTAGTGCTTGTCTTTTAACTTTCCCATACTCACTTTTGTCTTATCCTTAACCTATACATTTATTGTAATCCTTAATCAATTTTATTTAATCTGTTTGCCCCTTTATTTGCACTTAACTTTTTAGTTTTCACCTGCACAGTGGTTGCGATGTGCTAGCAAAATCTATTGTATTGTAAAAAAAAACTTAAGAGACTTAGAGCCAACCCATCACTAACTTTTACTTACTATTAGTTGGCTCCCACATCACTCTTTTTTCATTGCTTCCAATTAGTCAATGCCTTTCTTTACCTTCAGCTTCCTCCTGGGCTTACCCCCACATGCATCATTGTTGCCGTTTGCGATTCCTTAATTGCGAAAATTAAGGAATCGCAATTATGGAATCGCAAACGGCAATGCATCAAAAATTCGTAATTTATTTTGCGATTCCTTATTTTTCCTTATTTGCGATTCCCAATTTTGCGAATCGCAAATAAGGAATCCCTTTACATTGATTCCTATGGGTCTAGAGGTCCGGAATCAATTGGAAGGCATTCTCATTTTGCGATTCTCAATTAAGGAATCGCAAAATGAGAATGCATTTTCAATGGTGCAGGGGGGGGGTCCAAAGGACCCCCCCTGCACCCCTGAAATTAAACTTTAAGTAAATTTTTTACACACACATGCCCAAAGGGCATGTGTGTGTTTAAAATGAAACTTTCAAAAATGCACTTTTGTGCATTTTTGAAAGTTTTCGTAAATTAGCATGAAGTTTCACTTCTTGTTAATTTACCACTTCCAAATTGCGATTTTTTACCTTAAAAAAAATCATGCATTGCATTTAAGAAATCGCAAAATTGCGATTTCTTAAATGCAATCGCAATTTAAGAAATCGCAAATAAATTGCGATTTCTTAAATTGCGAAAAATGCAAAAAAGGTTAATGCATCCCAAATCTATGAATTGCATTCACAAACGGCCGAATTTTGCGATTCGCACCGTTTGCAAATGCAATTCAGTTTGATGCATGTGGGCAATAAAGTCTTCTTCCCTGCCATGGAGCATGGCCCAGGTACAGCTTCCTGTGGCCAGTGTCCTTCCACTGTTCTCAGGCTCCTGCAGGTACTATTTATTTTTCTTTTCGGCATGCACTCTCAGAGAGTGCTTGCATTTGCACTCACTCTCCTTCACACCCGCCCTTCTCTTACTCTCTGTGGTGTCACCCTCTCACCGCCCTCCTCCCACCATGCAGTCTTTTTATGCCGTTCATTCTTTTTAACCGGTTCCGTGCTCGTGACGGCCGTTGGCCGACGTGAGCACTACCTTCCGGGAGCTGCGCATGACCAATGGCCGACGCAGCCCCGCCCACTGGGTAGGACGCCCGCACCGCGGCTGAATGTCCGCTGCGGTAAATGGGTTCAAATATAACTCACCCCACCATCCTCCTCCCACTACAGAATATTTGTTCCCCACCCACTTGTTGTTTGCCAACCCCAATTCCAGTACTGTTGTAAGACATAATGCACAGCACATACAAGAGCTGCTGTGCAACATGGTTTGAAGTAAATAAAAACAAAGCGCTTTGGCGCGGTCTGTACAGCGCTTTGTTTTTATACTTTAAGCCATGTTGCCCAGCAGCCCACACTGCTGGCTATACAACATCTATAAAAAAACACATTAACAAAGCCAAATACCTCACACAGACGTATTAGGCTTTGTTAATGTTTCTTCCAAAAATGTTGTACAGAAGCACGTGCTTCTGTTCAACATGGCTGAAAGTACACAAAACAGCTTTATAATGCAGTCAATGCTGGCCGCGATAGGACTTTGTTTTTATTCACTTTGAGCCATGTTGCACAGCAGCCCGCGATGCAGTGCCAACATCTTTAAAACAGTGCCAACGCCAATAGGTCTCGCACAGATTAAACATATTGGCTTGGCCAATGCTTGTTTGCTATTTCAGTGGAATTAACAAAAGATTTTCTCGTAGGAACGAAATCAATATTCCCACGTCATCTTTAATAAAAGCAGAAACGTCTTCAAGGCAGTGAAAACCTGTGTCATCCTCAGACTGGACCAACCTCTCAAATGCTGCAAATAAAAGTGCACTGGCATCAACTTCTTTAAAGAGGTCAACAAAATCCAAATTGATGACACAAAAACAGCAGCAGCCATCACCCATATAATACCACACTCAAACAGCCAATGCTTCCAATAAATTATGCAAAGGATTCTTCTGAACTTTGATGTAGCTGGCGATGGTCTGGAGCTAAGCATCTATGAAGTCCCAAGATGGGCGTGCACCCGGAATCACACCGCCAGAATATGGATGGAACACAATCTAGGACGGAATATCAAAAATAAAATGTCGACTGATAAGTAAATCATATCCAACTCCACATATATGTATCTACATGGTATACATGTCTTCAAGGTACGTAGAATAGTAAATCTATACTTCGCTTTATGCACTTTTTTCAATATTTTGTCCCTCGATATTCTGTTCTACGATAATCTGCCCTCGACATTGTGTCCTCTATATTACACCACGATATCTACGCCACAATGTTTTGGGGGTCGATATTCCGCAATACAATCTCTTTTAAATCCATATATGAAGGCAGTAAATCTATGCTCACCTGTTTCAGATCTGATTCAGACCTGTTATAAGCTCTTTAAGCCCCTAATTCTAGTAGCTAGATCCCATCGCTCCCCAGTAGTAGCACCTACTACAACCAGAGTTGCAGTGCGTGGAGGGTGTGCATGAGGGTGTTTGTGGGTGAGGTGTGAGGGTCATTACCTGGCCAGATGATGAGGTGTTGAAACACTGCCATGTGATTCTATTGCCTTCTGCAGGTGCCCATGAGACACCAGCACCTACATGTAAGTCTCGTGCTGGACAATTAATGCAAAACAGAGATCAGAACTGAAGGGAACAGAGAAGCGCGTGCATATTGGATTAAGGCAAAGGCACAGCCGTGACGTCCAGATTAGTAATGTATGCCCCCAGATCAAGGTGAGGGCGTTACATTTGTATTAAATGTTAAACATAGGGCGGTTGCTTGTTTCACAGACTTGACTCACCCTTATAATGTCAGACTTTGAAAGTGAAGAGAAGGTCAATGTGTAACGAAGAGTCCTAGTCAGTTATCAGAGTATTTTACCAACTCAAGTGAGATACAAGGCGGACTGCACACCTTCCTTGTGTGAATGAAAGTACAGACCATGTCGTCATCACGTTCTGCACCTGCTCTGGCTGTATAATAAGGTCACCATTAGCATAGCCGAATGGAGAGAGGGCACATCTCCAGCAGGGGGCAGGCAACGATTGTGACATGAGCTTGAATTGTTTTGAAGAAGGTGTACAAGTCCTAGTGAAAACCAAACAAGCATTTGCAATGCAATAGGTCTCGCATTTGCGAGCGTTTAAGCAACTGGCATTGTAAATGACAATACCTTTTATTCATCTGTTTTAAAAAGCATCTCATAATTTATTTATTTATTTATTTTATTTTATTTTAACATTTGTAAGGCGCAACGAATCATCCCCAGGGGGATCTCTCGGCGCCCGGCAATACAGAGAAAACAGGCCCATTGGCCGGCCTAGGCTCCTAAAACTGCCAGGTCTTTAGCCTCTTTTTGAAGTAAACCAGGGATGTACAGCCCCGCAATGCGTCCGGTAGCCTGTTCCAGTGGAAGGGGGCCAGATGTGAAAAAGCCCGCCCTCCCATTCTCACTTTGTTGATTTTGCACGGGGCTAAGAGATTTTGGTTACTGGATCTTAATTGGCGCCCCAGCACATATGCTCTTACCTTCTTTTTTAGGTATGCCGGACCCAGGCTTTGCCTTGCCTTGAACACCAGGATCAAAAGTTTAAAGACTGCTCTCTTCTTAACAGGCAGCCAATGTAGGGACTGCAGCAGGGGGCGGGACAGGGTGCGTCTAGGTTTGTTCAAAGCCATTCTAGCTGCGGTGTTCTGCAGTACCTGGAGCCTAGAGATCAGTTCTTCTCTGGCCCGACCAATAGGGAATTCCCATAGTCCAGCCTACTCACAATCAATGCCTGAATGAGAGTCTTTCTTGCATCCAGAGGAATCCAAGGAAAAACTTTCCTTAGCATTTTCAAGATCCCAAAACAGGAACTAGACATTGACTTTACATGATCTTAAGAAGATAGCTTGCTGTCCAGAAGGACTCCCAGATTCCTGGCCTGCTTTGTGGAGGAGGGAGAATCCCCCAGAAGGCCACCACTCTGGAGTCCATAGTTCTTCCGCCTTTCCAAAGAGCAGAATCTCCATCTTGTTGGAGTTTAGCTGGAGGAATTTGTCCCTCATCCAAGCCACAAAGTTCAACATACAGGTCTTAAACTTCGTTCTAGTGACCACAGGACCCGAATCACCTGTGTGTCGTCTGTATATGAGATTGTCTCGAATCCAGACGACTTTATAATAGCAGACAACGGAGCCATGTATATGTTGAACAAAGTTGGGCTTAGGATGGAGCCCTGCGGCACCCCCTTGTCCACTAGGGTGGTTACTGACAGAAATGGCTCTAGTTTGACCCGCTGAGATCTCCTTAACAGAAAGCTTTCCAGAGCTTGCCCCTCGACACCAATCTCCTGTAATCTTCAAAGCAGGATGGATTGGGAGATGGTGTCGAAGGCCACCAATAGATGTAACAATACCAGCATATTAGGAGTCCCTTTATCTAGGGGCATTCTGATTATGACAGTCACTTCCATCAGGGCTGCCTCCGTGCTGTGTCCAGCTCGGAAGCCCGATTGAGCAGGATCTAATAATTGGTTCTGCTCCAGATAGCTTGTCAATTGTTGGTTAATCAACTTCTCCATAACCTTTGCACAGCACGGCAGAAGGGATATTGGCCTATAGTTCTTCATTTCTAAAGGAACAGCTGATTTGTTTTTTTAGGAGCGGTCTGATCAGTGCGTTCTTCCACTTATCTGGGAAGGTGGCCGTGTCTACGGAGATGTTACATACGTCCCTCAGTGAAGGAGCTAAGGTAGTGGCCAAAGCTGCCATGACAAAAGGAGGGGCACAATCCGATTCTGCTCCTGACTTGGTTGCTGCCAGAGCTACTATTATTTGCTCCGTTGTGATGGTGGAAAAGGAGTTCATCTTGGGTAGAGAGGGGATCCTCGCCCTCGGGTTGGGTAGCTTTATACTCTCTCCTCCCCCCAGAGAATTATAGATAATGTCTATCTTTTCTCTGAAGTGGGTGGCCACCTTATCACATAGATCTTGCGTATGTGGGACCGTTTAACTGCTTACAGAAGGATTCGTAAATTCTTGTAATATTGCAAACAATTCCTTGGAGGAATTATTTCCTTTCCTAATCCTCTTGCACAGATGTTCTCTTCTGGCGGTTTTACAATGGCCTAAATAGGCTCTGTGTGCCTCGTTATAAGCCAGCTTGTCCTCAGCACATTTATTTCTTCTTCATTTTCTTTCCCGCCCCCTACACCGACCTTTCTCCTCATTCAATTCTACCAAGTACCATGGAGCAGGTATTCGCTTCTCCTTTATTTTCACTGTTTTTAGTGGGGCGATACAGTCCAGGGCCTTCTCCACCGCCCCTTCCCACCTCTCCAATGCTTTATTACTGTCCATCCCCTCTGCCAGCTGGGCTAGGAAGGCCCCCTAAATGCCTCAGGTGTGACTTTCCTCCAGGCCCTATGCTGTCTTTCCTTCCAAGGGTCTTTATTGCCCTTTCTGGTTGAGTGAAGGAGAATCTTAAGGCCCGATCGTCGGTCTAAATTAACTCCTGAGGTGTTTCTACAGACTAGCAGGGGACATTGGTAAAGATGGAGTCCAGGGTGTGCCCTGCCCGGTGCGTTGGGTCCTGTACTCTAGATAGAAGCCCCAGTGAATCCATCGCTGATAGGAGGGCCCTTGCTTCTATTTTGAGGGATCTTCCAGATGATGATTGAAGCCCCCCATTAACACAAAACACTCTGACTGTAAGATGTAGGGGGCAAGTGTTTCAAGGAGGGAGGCGCAAAACAATTGCTTGCTTTACCCCGGGGGATGGTATACTACCGCACCCATCCATCTGGTGTCTTTCAGAGAGTCTAACTGAAACACTAGTAGCTCCATGAAAGATGGAAGCACTATCACCTTGATATGATGGGGCGCCCTTGTTGCTACTGCTACCCTCCCTCCCCGTTCACCCTCTCTGTCAAGTCTAGTCACCTTGTATTCTTCAGGGAATGCCACTGCTAACACTGGGGTTGAGAGCTCTTGAAGCCAGGTCTCGGTCAGAAGACATAAGTCGCGCTGCCCTTCTTCCAGGACGTCCCATAGTTCTCCTGCATGTTTGGAAACTGACCTAGGATTCACGTATAGCCCCTGAAACAGTCCACTGCATAGGTGATTATCTGGCAGCGGGGAGCCCCTCACCCTAAGTTGCTGGAAGGCTAAGGGCGTATGGGTTGCAGGCCTTCCCAGATTTCCCGGCCCATCCTGATCCCTCCCGCCACCCCTCCAAACCTCTACTTTTGGTGGACTCCTTACCCCACATCCTTGCCTTATTCCCAAGAGTTGTTCTCTTGTGTAGGTGACTGGAGTCATCCTGTCTTTAAACACAGGCAGAGCTTTCTGGCAGCCGGCAGTGTCATTGGCAATGCCAGTAGCTCAGACTCTCGCAAACACGAGAAACCTGAAAGTTGCCTGGCCATGTTTACAAATAAGTAGCATGCTTCCTGCTGCCACAACTGAGCAACCCATTCATTTCAACAGAAAAAAAACAAAGCGCTGTGTGGGAATCACTGATGGTTGTGCAGCTGTCACACAGTAGAGTTAATGCTGGTCGCGCCCTTGACAAGCAGCAACAAAATTAATTGGAATCCTCTAAGTTTATGAGATCTGTACAATGAGGACTGTCTTTGTGTTTACTGAGCCATAATTCATTCAAGGGAGTGTTTCAAAGGTGACAGCCAAGCGTGGCAGTGATCTGTGATCTTTTGTGACGGCCAGCGGTTAATTGAGGGATATATACAAACAAACCAAATATACCTGAAGAGTGCATGCTTACCAGACAGCAGGAAGCTTGGTTTCTGCTGTCAGCTTTAGTCAAGCTGTGTCATGCAGGTGGGATGGGGTAGACGCAGAGGGAGATTACACGAAGGCAATAAAAAAAATAAGCGAGACCCTGCTCAGTATTGTAGGCGTAGCATTTCAGGCTATCCTTGTTTTCAAAACATTGATCCTTCTGACCTATCTAAAGGGAGAGGGGTTGGCCTAACGGCTAAGGCGCTCGACCTCGGACCTGGGGATCTGAGTTCGAGTCTCGGTAACGACGCCAAAACCCCCCGTGATTCTGGGCAAATCACTTAATCTCCCCGTGCCTAAAATGAAAATGAGTCCTCATGAAACGTAACTGGTGCTATGTAAAGCGCTCTGATAACTGATTTGGTTCGGTTCTAGTTCGCGCTATATAAAACTCTGCAAAAAAAAAAAAAGACACGTACAAGAAATAATCTGGATATGCGGTGGCTGTACAGAGATGCAATCTGCAAAATGAAGAGAATGAAAAATGCACACACTATGTACTCAAACAGTTTGGATCCGGAGATTTGTTAAATTAGTAGGTCAGCGGTGTCTGTCATGAAAGACCACAAATGCTGCAAGAAAAAAAAACACTCAAGAAAAACTTTATTAATATAAATTGCCCACTGCTAAAATCAAGTGGAGCAGTTGGAGGTTGGAGGGACAGCTAACTGGGCTTTTCCTACATCCCTTTCTTTGTTTCTCTGGGAAACACTTAGAGCATAACCCCTCAAATATGTCCGCAATCTTGGATGTCACAAGTTCCTGGAATTATACTCGCAAAACACACCTCTGCCATTTGATATAGCAAATCAGGGAAGTGCTTGGAAACATCAGCTAGATAAAAAGAGAAAGTGGACCAATCGGCTAAAAACAAACTGTCGGCCATGTTATAAAGGTGTTGTTGTAGGAGAGTAGGGTCTGCTTCCTATGGTTACCCCCACTTTTTGCTGTGATTTACTGGTTTTTCGACTTTAGTATGGCTGTGGCCCTGCTAATCAGGCCCACAGCCTAGCTGTACTCTCTCTAAATTGATACGATGTACTTTAGGTACATACCAGATTGGTTACTGGGTTACCCTTGTGAGCCCCTGTATATGGTACCTTAGGTGCCCAGGGCATAGGGACCCCAGAGGCCTACCAGGGGCTGCAGCATGTATTGTGCCACCCCTGGTTAGCCTTCCAAACTGACACCACAGGTCTGTACTTACAGCCTGGGTAAGGTGGTGTATGCACGCCTTACTTAGATATAGTATACCTATATCTACCTTTTATATAGACACATAATAACCTATAAGTCACTACTATGGCAGGCCTTGACAATCCTGGAGGCAGAGTGCTTGGTTTTGTGTGAGAGGGTGCCCTATCATGAGCTGACCCCCTCTGCAGCTTTCGGAACCATCTCCTTATAGCTGTTCTATGATATAGCCATACCATATACTCTTAAGTGCATTATAACCCTCGCGGTTAATGCTAACTTTGTTTTGGCTTTCTCAAAACATGTTGTGTAAGGTGTCATACACTTTGGAATACTACCCCCCCGCCGCCAATTCTGGCGGCGGGGGTATCATTCCACCCTTCTAGAGGTAGAAGACATGTAGTTAATGTTAAACACGGTTAAAGTTAAACAGAGCCCCAGCATCACAAAATGGATGCTGCTGCCACAGACACGAGTCTACCCTCCTGCTGCTGGACGAAACTCCGGCAGGGGAGGCCTGAACAATAGGTTTCCTCCCCAGACAGGCTTTAGTGTATTGGGGCAGGGAGGGTTGCATTCAGTGAATGCTTTTCAGACACTGCCTGGGGCACACAAGGTGCTCCATGCATTTCCCAGTTCAAACTGGTTCAAACAGCTCTGGCGTGAAACTTGACAAAGGGGAAGGGGTGTAACCACCCACTCCCCAGGTCCCCCCATAGGAGGGACCTTAGAGTTAGTCCAACCCCTAAACGTACTATAAGTATAGAACCCTAGTCCCTAGGACTTTAGATTGCCCTGGACGAAACTCTGCAACATATAACTTGGACCTTCCAGATTCCATATCAACTGGAAGATGGAAGAAATCTCCCTTGTGGTCAAGAAGTGACCACCCTGTTCAAACAGGCACCAACAGCATCTTTGCCAATCTGCATTTTTGAGGCTCCCGCCGGATCCCGAAGGATCTGCGACACAGGACATAGACTTCCAGACATCTCTGATGCTGACCTGCGCTCCCAGCAAAGCTGAGACCTGTAGCGGGCACGAGAGACGAGGGACCGGAACTCCTGGACATCCTGCATTTTGCAACCTGCACCTACTTCCTGAGGTATCCCGAAGTTGTGCATTGGGGTGCTTGAAGCCCCAGCCCTGAGTACCTTTTGCACCGAAGCTCAGAGGCCCACACTCCACGAGTATCCCGTGGGCCGCTTTGTGCATTTCAGCTTGACGTGTCTTTGCGGTTCATAGTCTGTTGGCTAGTGAGCCTCCAAGAAGACCAATCCTTGGTTTACTTTGCTTTTCTGGTTGCTCCAGGCTTGCTCCAACTTCTCCCTTAAAGAGAAGTTCCTCAGACCTTACTGATCTGCACCGAAGCCCGTCTCGGCATCCTGCGTGGATTGCGTTTGCCATGGCTTGTTGGGTCCAATCCGGATACCAACACCGCAGTCAACTAGATCCTTTGTCGGACAGCTCGAATCCAGCTCTTGGTCATCGTCGACGCCTCCTGGTCCTCGTGGCTGAAGAGACAAGCTTCACCTTTTCACCTGAAATCACCCAACATCGGCTGGCATCTTCCTATCGCCATCCTGGTCACTGGCTAACCCAGACTCTGTCTCCTCTGCTTTCAAGTTCTTCACATCTCCGATACACCCTTGGATCCACCCGGACACTTTTCCTCTGATCGCCTGCAGCACTTATTCGCAGCTCTCCATTGGAATCGACGACAATACTCGACACCAAAAGGCACCTATGCACCTGGCTTCCCTGGGTGAGGTAACACGAGTGCTCCGGTGCTCCCGCGGGTCTTGACTCTCGAAGTGTCCTAGTCTAAAAGGGTTCCATCGTAGTTCACCTAGAAGTACCCTTAAACTGTAACTTTGTAACTTGTTTGTTCTCCATAGAAAGTCAATGGTAACCCGCAGCTGTGTTTAGACACTGCACACGTCTCCCGTGTGCTTCCTACATCCTAACCTTTGGTGGTTCTAGGCAGCCCCAGCGATTCCACAGGTCCTAGGCCTGCTTTCTAACTTTCACATGGTTCTTATACCACCATTTTAGTATATTGTTTGTGAGGCCCCTAGGGCATAACGTATACTGTGAAACTTATCGTATGCTAATTAAGTTCCTTGTATTGTACTTTTACCTCTCACCTCATAAAGAGTGCAGAGGGGTCGTGTTTAGAATAAATACATATATATTTGATATATACCTTGTGTGATGTGCTTTCATTTGATCATTCAAGAGATTATAATTGGTAAAACAAATTGCTTAACTCGTCTCCAAGTCCTAGCCGAAAGACTGCTCTCCACAGATACCACTAGGATATCTTTCTATAAGGTTGACTTTATAACCTACCATCAATAAGGGTCGTTTGGACTGGTGCAAGGTGCCCACTAGAATGGTGAACATCATATACCAGGCCAACGTCTCGCAGGTGTTCATAGCAATTGGTGTCTTGAGTGCTGCCAAACGATCTGTGATTGACTCTAGCTGCAAGATTTTCCACAATATAAGAGCATTGGCTACTTGTACCTCTTATATAGTCTTATGTATTTCTGCTCTGTTTGTATACTTGTAATGCTGCAGTTTACTCAGTATATTTGGCAAAGCTTGCTTACGGGCTCCCACTAAGTATTAAAGTCTGAGGGAGCAGTTATAGTACATTATCCCACCATGTAACATACTGTCACCTGCAAAACTTGTTAAGCTTAAAAGAAAGCTCTGAAGAGGTAATGCTACGCTTACAAGGGATATACCATGTGTGGAAAGCAAAATGACTCCAGCTGAAGTCGTGGCACACTTGGACCGGCTCGGTGCAGTTGAGGGATCCTGCAGCCTCACACCAAAGCAGGATAATTAGTTAGCCGTACAGAACAAAAAACATGTGCAGCCACCATATAAGAAGATACAGCTCAGCATCCTGGGCTGCGAAAATTGTAAAAAAGAGTTCTCCTCAGCAACAAAATTGTAGTTGGGAGGTGCTGCTTTCGAAAACAGTGGTTGTGACATATGGCTGCATCAACCATTTAGAAAGCAGCAAAGAAGAGTGCCACTGGACTAAACCAATGGAGAGGCAGCAGGTGAGAGCAAAGTCCTTTATGGAATACAGCAGTTGTTGCAGACAGTGCAGGCACGCTGCCTAGGCTCGACCTAAAAACTAAGACAGAACACATGGGTTAATTGTGAGCTAAATACCGCAATAGAAAACGTTACACATCAACTGCATAACTCACTAACCAAGCACAGTAAGAAACAAAAACTCTCGAAGATGAATGGCGGGAACTCACCGCACAGAATTTAAGTGGTGTGCGACATTTAAATTGACTGCACAATTTCCCAAATCTATTGATCAAAAAGCCCATTGATTTTACAGGCATCTCTGAAGAGAAAGAAATTCAATTTTCAAATGGATCAGTATCTGACACAGTACGGATGAGCATAGTTTCTCCTTCTTTAGATCTTTCATAGATTAACATGCTTTAAGTTACTCCTATGAATAGGCTCTGAATCCATGGAAAACTTAACATGTAAGTATTAAAGGAGCTTGTTTAATACACAATTCATACAGTAATCCATCCCCTCCACTACCCACGCCTTTTGTTTCCTTTTCGCTGTGTCCACTGAGAAGAATGTGTCCAGGCCCTGCTCATGGAGGCTATCTCCATGTGGCCTCTGCCATTCTTCAATATAGAATATGGAGTGTGACAACAGAATGTGTTTTATTGAAGCTGTGACAGTTAGGATAGAGTTACAGAGGGGTTAATTATCTCTCTGCTGCTCACCATGTGTATCACCTTTATCTAAAAATAACTTGACACTTTGTTTCCTCCGCCACATCCTTCCTCATCGGTATTGAGATTGGGAATGAGACGTAACTGTGTCATGATGGCTACAGGTAGCGACCTCCACTTCTTTTGTCGCTAGCAAGAGTGGCAACAGTAGATGCTACTTGTCTAGCTGGAGAACACTTTTCAGTCACTCTTGCACCTGTGTGGACTGTTTTAAGGGTGAGAGTTATATAGTTCTCAGCCAGTTTTGGAGCACAACATCCTCACACTTCATCACCAAGCATACATGGCAGAGAGTAGTGGCTGGCATTTATGTGGAGGGAGGGCAAACACGTGCACGCACGAGCAAATAAAATAAATAAAATTAAACACTAACCGAGTTCTCTGGACCTCTTCTTTCTTCAACTGCACCCCAGCCATCAGGAAGCTCCTTGACCAATCTTGAAGCTGCTCTCTTTCAGCATGAGAGCGGCGTCCTAATTGGAGGGAGTGGCCTCACTCAGTGCTCCACAGGCGCTTTGGAGGCCTGCACTTGCTCTCACCCAACTGTCTTAGGACAGCTAGGTTAGAGATGTTTAAAATGCGCATGTGTGGCTGTCCATTGCTAGATGGCGAGCCAAAAAGGCATGCACACTTTAAACAGTGAACATACAGCCCACCCTCCTCCCTGCTGCTGTAACTCAGCAGGCCAGCCCTGTCCTGATGCTCTGTTCGGGAAGGGGCTGAGAATAAAATGGTAATGAATAACCATTTTATTTTTCCTCTCTGGCACTTTGGGGGTAATTCAAGTGGGCAATGCTCCTCCGCTCCAATGGAGGAGCCGCCCCTGATGGCAGAGCGTGCTCAACTTCAAGTTCAAGCATCTTTGTACCGCTGTTCATGTGTCATTAGATGCACAATGTCCATGCACCCATATATGGATGCAAAAGCAACTGGGGGAGGCCGGGGGTAAATGCAATATAACGGATCATGACAGCAACATGGAGTGCACGGTCGGGGGAAGAAATGGGGAGAAGCACCAAGCAAGCACAAGTAGGAGGAGGACAAGGAGAAGCAGCCATGCAACAAAGAGGAAAACAGAATGAATGGGGAGGGACGCACTCAAAAGCGACAGGTTGAAAACACACGTTTCTAATGGAGTGCTTCACATAAAAGAGAAACAAATAGTGCTTTAAAAACAAGCAGTGGTAGCAGCAATTGCAGACAGTCTAGTAGGCTACATCTAAATAAACAAGAACAGTGCAGCTTTGAATAAATAGCTGGCTAAAACAGAAGGGGAGCTCAGATCAGTGCACCCATACCCTTCTCAAGTTATCAGAACAAGGAAAAAACAGAGACTGGGACTTAATGGAAAAACAGGAGGAATCGAAAAGATGAAGGTTTAAGTCATTTTCTCACATATTCTGGGGAATATTTACACTGCCAAGGAGCAGTTAGTGAAAAGAGTAGGGAGCAGCAGGGGAAAAGTTTGAAAAACATAGGAATAAACAACTAAGATTGACATTTTTGATTTACCAAACTTTGACTATTTGGATAAGTTTTCCTACCACACTTAGGGATCAGATTCAATACTGCTGACATGGAGGAATACATTGGTGGATCATCTCGGATACGAGAGACCACATAACTGTGTCTTCTTTGCATTGATATGGTCTTGTCTGTGTGTATGTAGTTATCCAACGTTGGTTGTATATACAAGGTTCAGGACCTGAGACTTGAGGACAAGTTGCACAGCGTTGTCGTGGTGTGGAAGGGCAGGAAGCTATAGCAGCTTACCTGATCAAGAAACCAATGAAGCTGTAGTGTTCAATGAACATAAAATGTGTTAAATGAAATTGGAAGAATACGATCTCCCAAAAGTGAGCCGTGATAGGTGTGACACCAATTCAAAGTATAGGAGAAAGTGAATAGGGATAATATGTGTTAGCATTGAGGAAATAAGCACCTCTCTGTGAATTGTATTCTACAAGAGGCAAAAGAATACAAGACCAAGGGGCATATTCTCAAGGATTTATCGCCGAGTTATCAACACTTTATCACAGCCAATTGTTGTGATAAATGTAACGCCCCATTCACAAGCTGGTGCTAACAGCCCATATCACCAGTTTACCTGAGATAGCAGCCGCAAAAAACATCGCCACAGATGACCCCGGCAACTAATGCTAATAATATGCAGAGTAGGCGTTCCCGTGTAAAAAGCTGCAAAAACACCATTCTCAACGATCAGCCAGATCGACGATAAGATCCCAAAACATGTGACAAGGCGTGTTAGCAGCAGAGATTTAACATCTGCCCCTACCTGGTATAAAGTCAGACGACAACATGCACCATAAAAGGGAGTCCAGCTAAGAGCCACACCTGAAGGGAAACAGAGGCCATGGAGCCACTGACCATGCAGCTGGGAGCCCCAACAGGGCCACAACATACACCGCACCCACCCCCAGGATCCCCCCCCCGGCCACCCCACCTCCCACCCACGGGCAAAGACATGTCACATCAACTTCACAAAATCATGTACAAAATAATTTTCCTGATGTCGCACAATCACAACAGCCAACATGCATGTGTCATCACAAAAATGAGCATCACACATTCACCTTTGAATTACCAAAGGAAACATTTTATTAAAAAAAGCTCAAAACAACAACTTTGAAGACTCATAGCGGGTCTCTTCGGGACAATCTGTAGGTCACTGCATGCAAGACAAAATTCCAGTTAAGAAGATGTGTCATGCGCACATCAAAGGACAGAGAGAGAGCAAAAGAGAGAGAGAGATACAGAGAGAGAGAGAAAGAGAGGGAGAGAGAGAGAGACGGAAAGAGAGGGAGAGAGAGAGAGAGAGACAGAAAGAGAGGGAGAGAGAGAAAGACGGAAAGAGAGGGAGAGAGAGAAAGACAGAGAGAGAGGGAGAGAGCAAGACAGTAAAAAGAAGAGAGGGATAGGGAAAGAGAGTGCCGACACTGCCCTCCTAGGCCTCACTGCTCACCTGCTGGCACCAGTGTGTCTACAAACAGGGGCCAGTATGCACTGCAGTTCACCAGGTCCCTCATCTGAAACAGAGTCCAGATACATGAATGGCAGAGTACATACAATTGCACACGCAATCATCGCCTGTCCGTCCTTGCGCACCCAGACAGCTGCACCCCAGACCCTCCCGCTGCCCAGCAGTGCATGCCCACCCCTGCGCACCCAGGCAGCTGCACCCCAGCCCCTCCCACCACCTAGCGGTGCATGCCTGCTCCTGCGCACCCAGGCAGCTGCATCCCAGCCCCTCCCACTGCCGAGCGGTGCATGCCCACCCCTGGGCAATCAGGCCTCACTTCTCAGCTTCCGCCACCGGCATGTCTCCTAGAGGGCTCAATGCAAAAACAACAATTGATGGACAGAATGCAGAACAATGTCATACATTCACCCCAGTACAGAGATCTGGGCCTAAATCCATCGTTTTTTTGCACTCCACTCCACCCCAGGTCAGACATGGCTATATGCAAATCAGCCTTGACTCTGTGCCTCATGGGAACAGTCCAGCCCGAACTGCCAAGCCATGTCTTTCCTGGACCGGAATCAAGCATCCAAGGACCGGTTTCTGGCTATCAGCCTTCATCAGCCTGGATAGCTTGACTCCAGTGGTGTGGAGAGCATGGGACTCACATCTGAGCATACCCATCCCACTCGGGGTGACAAATGCAAAAACAAGAATTGATGGACAGAATGCAGAACAATGTCATACATTCACCCCAGTACAGAGATCTGGGCCTAAAACCATCGTTTTTTTGCACTCCACACCACCCCAGGTCAGACATGGCTATATGCAAATCAGCCTTGGCCCTGTGCCTCATGGGAACAGTCCAGCCCGAACTGCCAAGCCATGTCTTTCCTGGACCGGAATCAAGCATCCAAGGACCGGTTTCTGGCTATCAGCCTTCATCAGCCTGGATAGCTTGAATCCAGTGGTGTGGAGAGCATGGGACTCACGTCTGAGCATACCCATCCCACTCGGGGTGACAAATGCAAAAACAACAATTGATGGACAGAATGCAGAACAATGTCATACATTCACCCCAGTACAGAGATCTGGGCCTAAATCCATCGTTTTTTTGCACTCCACACTCCTAGAGGGCTCACCATGTGCCGGTGCAAGCCCCAAGCCCGGGGCCCACTAACATGGCACCCTCCACATCATGCAGCCCAGCTCTGTGAGCCACGAGGTCTCACACTTGATTCTCGGTCTTGATTTCGCTATGGCAGAGGACATATCAGTGCAAACAGCATCATTGCAGGCTGCACACCCGCTCAACCCTTGAGGTGCCACTAACTCTATGACCCTCTAGGCAACGCACTGCCCGCTGGCTCAGGCCTACAATGTGGTCCAGCAGGGCTAACAACAATCGACACCAGTCCAGGCCTCCAGGACGGGGCATCATCGCAGGCTGCACACCCGTTTAGCACTTAAAGTGCCCCTACCACAGTGCACTGAAAGTCACAGTCCCGTGGCGGTGTGCCTGTGTCAGATGCAGTGTATCCGGTGCCACCAAGTATGTGCCCCAAAAGTCATGGACCCTCTATGATTGAGTATTGTAGTGCGGACACCATCATGTCACCTCCGGCCCCGGGGAATGTGATATTGCAGGGCCCTAGTCCCCATGCTTAAATGAGAACCACATGGATGTTATGTTATGTTATGTTAAAGGTACTTATTAAGCTCGCGTTCACCAAATGGTTTCAAAGAGGCTTAAATGTAGATCTTGACCAAGCGGATACACCCAGAGAGACAGTGGAAATGGCGTAGAGCACGTGCACCTGGCCCTTTTTATTGGCAGGGTCACATGTCCTGTGACGTGTGTGCTGGATGGGTGTGGTGTGCGTGTAAATCAACCTTGAGGGAGTGGCTGTGGCATGCTGACAACTAGACCTGTGATCTGCAGAAAATATAAGGAAGACCTGGGACATGTAGCGCTGTCATCCCCCCCTGTGAGCGTAAAGGGAGTGGGCTGGCCTGGCATATGCCGGGCCAGCGTAAGGTTTGGAACAATGACCCAGGCGCTCTGGGCATGGTTCCGTACTGGGCTGGAAAAGGAAGTAACTAATGCATGTTTCCCTGTTGTTGTGTCGGAGCCATCCGGACCGCAATGGGCAATGTTTCACCCTGTGACCCAAGTCCAACGTCATTAGCAACATGCGTTGTGATTGGCTATGGGGAGCCTGGGAGTCCGGGTGCTTCCTGCTCCTTCCTGCTGCTGGTGGAGACTTGAAGAAGAGGACGGAGAAGAGGAGCCGGCCAGCAGGCACAGGTAAGTGTTTTTGTTGTTATTTAGTTCCATCCCGCAATACCAGTCTCCTCCACCACTCCCGATCGGTACCAGCCGCTACTGGACTACTGATAGGTCTAGAAGGACGAGGGCTGCTGTTTCTCCCCCTGTCGTGGGTCATCTAGGTGTCATCTGTTGCTTCAATGAGGACAGTATAACCTGAGATTGGTATGAATAAAGTTAATGTGATGGAAAATTTCATAGAGAATAGAGTGCGGTGTGCGGGGTGCGTGGCCGAAACTCGCAGCATGGCGGACATGTAAGCGCTGAGCTCCGTCCCAGCCTAACATGAATCCCGCCATGACAAAAGACGATAATTTGAATGGCAGTTCTCACACTACATAAAAAACAGAACACTACCCTGCGGTCCTCGCGGAGTAAGCTGTGGCTGCTAAGTGGGGGTCTTAGCGCGAGGGCCCGGAGCTGCGACGAGCGGGCCCAAAATAGGACTCTGTGTGTACAGGGCAGACGCATTGAATGTGATGCCAAATCAATGCGACCAACACAGGGGAGCATATCTCTGCCCCTGATCTCAGCACTAATCAACAGCTGCCGGTGAAAGGCTGGGAAGTGAGAGACCTTGCACTGTGAGGGACAATGTGGAGCAGGCCACCCGAAGACATTGGACACATCAGCAGCGCTTGCCACGGGAGGTCGGGCCAGAGCCAGGGCCCGGAGTTCATGCCCCAGAAGGGGACAGCTACATGACCAAGTGTCGGAGTAGCCCCAGAGTCGGAAATGGAAAAGTAACAGATACTGTCTCGTGGAAGACATGGATCCAAATCTGCGACTCCCCAGCAGTCGCACGAAACTCTGTGTGGATAAGGAAGAGCGGAGCAAGCAGACATAAGGGGATTGATCGCGTGGGGGGCCGATGCTGATATCGGGCCCTAGGGAGAAAGCTGGCAAAGGTCTGGCTGCCGCCAGAAATGAAAAGGGAGGCCTGACTACAATTAGCACAAAGGCCCTCTAGAGCACAGACCTGCTCAGGAGGAGAGAGGGGATTATAATACTAAATAAACAGCAGCCCAGTCTGACAGGAAAGATCGGGACACTGTTTAAAATACTGCCGGGAGGATTGGCTTTATCTACTGCCCTCACCTTAAAGTAAACACCAGAACGGCAGCACAGAGTACAGTCCTTCCTACCCTTATAAGCATCAGGAAAGGGGGGCCTCTATGTAGCAAAAATCTTTGGTTGCAACGGAAAGGCAGTCCACCACCCCCTCTCCCCACAGCTCTGCTAAACTGTCTTCTGACAACCCTCCGCTAACTGTTAGTTACAGCGCAGAGCCCGCGCCAGGTTCTTCAGAGCACAACAGTCACACCTTTTATAAGCGTGCCAACACAGTACTACGGCAAGATGCCCAAGCAGAAACAGAAACATGGGGGGATGCTACCAAACACGAGAGAACCCTCCTCAATACCTCCAGGAAGAGAAGAGGAACGGAATGATGGGGTAGAAGTCTCACTTCATATGAACCAAGACAGAGTGCTAGCTGCCATTGAAGACACCAAAACCGCCCTCCAACAGGATATTGGAGCGGTCTCAGTGGGCCGAGGGCCTAGGGCAGAACACTGTAAGTTATCAGACAGAGTGAAAGAGGTGGAGAGCTCAGTAGTGGAATTTCAACCTGAACAAAAGTTGAACTCTTCCAAGCTAGAGGAACACCTCCAGAGTAGTGATTTTGGAGCACAAGGCTGAAGACTTGGAGGACCACAGCAGGCTTAACGACATACAAATACTGGGTGTCCCAGAGGGCACGGAAGGAACATATATGGGGAGTTTTGTGGAAAATGGTTGCGATCACTCATAGCCTCGGAACATCTCTCTCAGTTCCTTGCACTCGAAAGGGCTCATCGAGTTCCTGCCCACCTCCTTGCACCTGGGAGACCTCCTCACCCGGTAGTTGCAAGACTCCTCCATTATAGAGACCGGGACAGCATATTACAACAGGACTGAACACATGGCCCCTGCCCTTTAGAAAATAGCAAGGTGTTTATGTTTCCAGACTTCACAGCCAAAGTACAGGCCCATCACACACCCTTCTTTGAAGTCAAGAAAGCCCTCCGAGAAACAGGTATCCAATATTCGCTAATGTTCCCAGCAAACTCAGGATCATCCTGGATGGTATCACTCACTTTTGTGATAGCCTAGAAGAGATGTGGTCCTGGCTGGAAGCATCCAAAGCAAGAAAACTGCCGCCCAAAAAGCAGTCGGGCTCCGGAGCATCAAACTACCCAAACAGCAAGAGGCTACGCCACTCTGCGATGAAGCCTCAGCTGCAGAAGCCTACGGCCTCACAAACCGAACAAGATAGGAAAGTGGCAGGAGGTAACTCAGATCATTTTGCCACAGAAACACCTCCAAACCACTGAGACCCCATCGGAATGGAGATATGCAGCATTGGACTCAGGAGACTCCACTGGAAGCCAAATACGCCTACCGAAAATAGCCCTGTGCTCAGAAGATGTAATCATATGAATACTTCAGGTAAAGAAGGACTCGTGTGCAGTGTACCAGTATCTGAACTGAAAGAAGCTACAGAAGGGGCTGACACGGCTACTGAACTTGCCCCCTCCGGGACTCAGGTACTGAGACACCACGTTATACCAGAGGGCTGCCGACGCAGACCGAAACATTGTGGGTGGGCCGGGAAAAGGAATTCAGCCTTGAGATATATTTCCCCCCATGATCGAGTACCTGGCATTGCAAAGGCGGCTCTGTAATTAAATGTGTTTGTTTGCAGATTTGGGCATACTTCAGTTGCGCTGAAGCCCTCGGGTAGGGGAGCTAGATTTCAAGACTCTCCGTTGAGCGTACAGAGGTCAGAATACAATGTCACTTGGCCTGTGGTCCCGAGCTTCACGCTAACACGAGCGAGGGAGGAGAAGACACAATCACAACCAGAAATATGGCTGTCACAACCACATCCAGTAGGGTGATAAAATTATTATGCTGGAAGATATGAGCAGTGGGGGTGATAGAGATCGCAGGTCACCCGACCAATATTTTCACCACTTCGGTCTCGGGCCCATATACTTCAATTCACTATATACATTGATCAGATGACCCTACAATCTACTACCAATAATCATGAGTCCCTTTCTACTATTTCCAGTGTACCCGACTTACCAACCACTGTTACGGGTACCTATGACCACGATGGGTCAGGGAGCTAGCTGTAAAAGGAAAGGCAGAAGAAATACAAACCCAACATATACATTTTGATTTTCTATAAAATGACCACGGACAACTGGAAGTTTTAAAAGATTTATCTAGATTTCATTTTCATAAAGCATTAGACTTACAGTTAGGAGACAATCAATAATCAGGATAACGAAAAGCATATAACTATAAAAGAACAGTGTAAGGGCAATCATTTAAGTTTTTTCTAAGTAATAGTGAAACAGGGAACACGCTAAGTGGAGTAAAAATGGTAATGCAAGAATAAACTTTTATAAATGGGCAAACTTATGCACAAATAGAATTAAGCTATTGGGTATACTTCATAAACCTAACTAAGAACTCTGGAAATCTTAAACAGCTTTTAGAATGAGCAAAAGTGAAATACGCTATAAATCAAAGTTCAGCTTTATGAAAGTCTGCAATGGAGAAAATGATTTCTAAAAGGTAGGGTAACATAGGAACACGCTATGAAATCAAATGCAAATGACTTTTGTGGTATGAAATAGTTGCGGAAAGCATGGAAAATTATCATATGCAAAGGTATGTCTTTATTGAAGCAAAGACAGAAAAATAGAAAAGGTGCAGTTTTAAAAGGGTTTCGGTACGATATTTACCTAGACTGGTGTGAAAACCAACCCCGGCCATGGGTTAGTTAAGGACAGGAAAACCCTCAAGGACGGATAACCCTCAATGGGACACCAGGTGCAGAATGGACACCCCAGGACAGGACAGGAAAACCAGATTAGGATCAGGACAGGACCACCAGGATACGACCAACACCCGCAGTTTGGAAGCAACGCCTGCGCTCCACCCTCTCTGCAGCTATCAGTCAGGACCCCGATTGGGTCAGCGAATTCCCCAGCAAAGTGCTCCGCCAGCACTTAAGGTTTAGTAAAACCTTCAGAGTCTATGGTCAAATTCTGACAGAGTGCTCCGCAGCACCACTGTATCAGGTCACCTATTGAGTGCGTTGGGTCAGTGACAGGTCAGCTATTCGGACAAGTCGGACAATTTCTCTAGCTGTACCCAGGCTAGATATACTGTTTTTGGGCCAGTGTACCACCCCCAAATGTTGCAAAGTGTCAGAATCCCATATTTCGATTGGTCCTAAGGTAGGATGGGTTAACACACCAATCAGAACAGACTTTTCTAAGGCCTACTTTACATTTCAGGGTACCGCCTAGCAAGATTGGGGTTCTCACGGAAAAGTAGCACAGAATACAATAGCAAAATTTCATTGTAACATTTTCAGAACAAGTTAACTCCATCTCACTGGGGCAGAGGTGGATTTCTCATGAGCATCTTGACTGTGGCTGCCAGCTGGCTGAGTTCCACCGCTCAAGGCTACTGCTCCCTGGGCTGCGCGGTCATGCGCGGAAGGGACCTTCAAGATGGCTCTCGACCCATTTCAGACCCCCCGTTTATCACGGTACATGAAAAGTAAGCGAAAACAAATTAAAACATAGAAATAAATGCATGTATTACATTTTATGATTTCGTACTTCAGGTTTATCATTATAAAAATATGCTATGCTGTTAAGGGTAAGTGCAACAGACAATATCACAAGAGCAGCGGTGCAAGCTTCACCTCGTTATTACAAAGCGCAGCCATTTTGTGGCTATTACGCATGCGCACCCTTTCCCTCCACAATGCAACTACGTCAGGTCACGTGAGTGTGCCTAACGCATGCGCAGAAGTAAATGTCAAGCAGCGGCCATTTTATTCACAAGGATTACTCGTATTAGTAAACCACATAGGCAAGCATCACTATGATACACATGCATATTCAAAATACGTAAAATTAGTAAAACAAACATTTGGAATTATAAGATTATAACAGATTTCGAGGTTCTTGAGTCGAGCAAGTCGCGATGCGAAATCTTGCTCTATCAATCCCCTCTTTGATGATATTTACTATCATCACAAAATAATGGAACCAGATGCCAACTTTTCTTTCACACTTTGTACAACTCTATCTCTTCTAACAGGCGATTCAGTTTCTCTTTCTCGTTTTTAGTAGGGTGAGAATCTTTCACCTTTTTGTAAATCTTATTATTCATTTCTTCCAATTCAAGCTCATCCGCACCTCGTTTCACACCTCTCGCATTCACTTTGTACTTTTTTGTGTGTTTCCGACATTTGCAACCGATGAATATGAGAAATATGATGAAACCTATCACTCCAATTGGCATCAGTACCTTAAACAATAAACTTTTACCTAAATTAGCAAACCAATGACCTACATTTGAGAGACCATCAACTAGTCTCTTCCAGGCACTATCAACCTCGAGTGGTTTGAGTTCCTTTTTTCAAATTAGTAATGTTTTTCACATATCTTTTGAGCTGCACACTTTTGTCCGGAATGTAAGTGCAACAATGTTGCGCCTTCAACATCCGGCAGACTCCGCCCTCTTTTGCTAATAAGGTGTCAAGAGCAAGTCTGTTCTGCAAAACCATTGATCTGATCGCAACCATTTCGGTATTGACCAACAGAAATCCATGAGCTGTGTCAGTAGACAGCACATCCACTATTGTGGATAATTTGCAAATTCTGTGAGTGTTCAGAACCACTCCCACTCCAGGTATCAGTGCACTAAAAATACTACCCATTATTTCACCTACGCTTTCTCTTTTACTACGCACTAAGCCATTAGTATTTTCATTGCTTCCAGCAATTTCATTCACATGGTATATTTTCGGGAAGACAATGGCAAAGTAGCAGCTTCCATACCAGTGATCCGGCAATTTGAAATAAGCCTTGTCTCCACATATATAATAAATTCCAGGAAACACAGGCTCTGACCCATTTTTGAATCCCCAACCTCCAATTACCTTGTAATTGTGCTTACATTGACTGGAACCAATGAAAATGTTATTATAATAACTAGTTCTTTCGCGGTGAAGACATAGTTTCCCTTTCCTTTCGAAATCCAGCAACAAGGCAGGACCCGCCCTACCACTTGAGGTGCTCTCCATGTTCTCAGCCCATTTAGGAGTTTTCTGTCTCTTGTCATTTGCCTTTCTTTGGAAACTCTCTCTTCTTTTTTCTGCCATGTTTAGAAATACTTTCTCTTGTTCATGTAATGAACAGGTCAAGTTGTCTCTGTGTGCTTAATTTAAGTCTATGGTACCTATAGTCAGGAAGTATTTTCCCATATAACGTGTAACGTCACTTTTAGTATGTACAGGATTTATATTTCCACGTATAGGAAGTTCAGAAAATATTACATCTGCGTTAGAGTAATAGTACTGTAACAGTCCTCTTTTGTAAAATAAGCTTGCTAAAATGCTACAAGAAATGCCATAGGTCAATGGTAGGTGATGATAAGTCACGCCTTCAGCTACAGAAGTAGGTAGCTTCATGCAGACATAGCAGTCTTCTATTTCCATAGTTTCTACGTAATGCACTAACAAATTTGCAAAAACGTTTAAATTAGTCTGGTTCTTAACTCCGTGGTAATGTAGTCCTTCCTCATCTGATGCTTCTAAGTCTCGTTTTGTTTGTCTGAGTGCTTTTTCACGTCTTTCTACACTTCGTGTTGTCAATTCTTCAGTGTCAGTAGTCTGAGTAGGGTCAATGTTAGTATTTTTGTTTACCATAAAAGGAATGAAAACTGTTAATCCTATCCAAACTATTATCACTATAGCTATACTACATATACACACTTTGCAGCATGTTTTGCAACAACTGCGACTAGGCCTTCCATTCACTCTTGAATCAGACATGTTGGCTCAGAAAAAGTTTTCCAACCCCTCTTTGTAACTTTACACAGGTAGCTTACTCTGTGCAATTTCAGGTGAGCTCGTCTTCTTCAGTAGACAAATCAGCAATCTGTTCTTCGTCACTTTCGTCAGTTATATCAAGATCCTCAAAGTTTTCCAAGATTAAGTAGGTCCACTCAGGATCCTGGTATTTTTCGTTCAGTCTTTTTATTCGATCACTCCTTCTTTTGGAGCTTTCTCCAATTTGCTCTGCAATCCGTGGACTTCTCCTTTTGTCTGCAAGTTTCTCTTCTACTGTTTTTATTCTCAGCCTTAGTCTCTTAATATATCTTGGTTCGATGTTTTTCTTTTTCTTGAGTCTCTTGGTTGGTACTGTAATTTGGCTTTCTTCTAATGTTCTTTTATTTTCATTTGTTTGTGGCACTTCTTCTGTCTCTTCCCTTCCTGTCTTACTAGTCCCAGGTCTTATATCTACTTCTTCTGCCTGGTTACTAAACTGGCCTGGTTCAGGTGAATTTTGATTTTGGCTTTCAAATGTCTCTGTTTCTGTGTCCTGAACACGTTCTTCTAATTCTATCTGATCCTGTTCGAGCACTTCGATCCCTTGATTTTCTTCTGCTCGAACCTTTACACTAGTACTAATCTGTCCCTTTTCGATTTCAGGAGTTAGTGGAAGTGTGTCAATCACTTGTTCTGTCCCTATCTGACCTTCCTCTTCGTCCTCAGATTTGATGTGAATCTCAATGATCTGAGGGTCTTCGCCTGTGCCTGACTCGACCTCTCTATTCCACTCTCTATCTTCATAAATTTGCTCTCTTGTTCTGATTGGGTCTCCAATGAGATCTATTAATGGTATCCAATCATCTTGGCTGGTGCTCGGTTGCTCGTCATCAGCTACTTCCGGACCAACGTCTACAGGACCCTCAACTGGACTGGTGCTCGGCTGTGCGTCATCAGCTACTTCAGGATCAACATCTGCAGACCCCTCAGCTGGACAACCTTCAGCTCCAGGCTCCTCATCTGGTATCACCTTCTGGGTATGGCTGGCATGGATCCACTTGGGAACGCCTGCACACTTCACCGCTGTCGTGGTTACCAGGATTACTTGGCGTTTTTGCCCCCACCTTGGTTCAAGGCAACTCGAACGAGTGTGTTTCTTTATTTTAACCCAGTCACCAGGAACCAATTTGTGAACTGGAGTTGTCGGGTTGGCGACGGCGTCTGCCCCAATCTGGCGACAGATAGAACGCACTTGGTCACCCAGTTGCTTGCAGTACTCAAGTACCAAATCATCAGAAATGCTTAACAGTTTGTATCCTGGTACCCATGCTTGTCTCATCACTCTTCCCATCAAGATCTCATGGGGACTCAGGCCTGTTTTTCGGTCTGGAATGCTTCTGAGTCCCATCAGAACAAGAGGTAAGGCATTTACCCAGTTCATGCCAGTAGAGTCACACATCTTTGCTAATCTGTTTTTTATGGTGCCATTGATTTGCTCTACTACTCCAGAAGCCTCTGGACGATGTGCACAGTGCAGGTTTTGTGTGATCCCAAATGCTTTGCAGAGTTGAGCCAATATTTCATTCTGAAAATGTCCGCCTCTATCTGATTCAATAATGACTGGAACCCCGAACCTAGGTATCAATTCTTTCAATAACAATTTGGCAACTGTTATGGCATCATTCTGTGTGGCAGGGTAAGCTTCCACCCACTTTGAAAATAGGCAGACAATGACAAGGACATATCTTTTTCCCTCACAACGAGGCATGGTGATGAAGTCAATCTGTATTCTCACGAAGGGACCCCCTGATTTCCCAATCTTTCCAAGCTCCACTACTGTTCTTTTGCCAGCGTTGAATTGCTGACACGTCAAGCACCTCTGGCAAAGGGATTCTGCTACTTTCCTAAACTTTGTGTTATACCAGCTCTGTTGAAATACCAGAACCATGGCATCCCTACCAATGTGTGATCCTTCATGTATTAATCTGGCCATAGGGGCAAGCAGGTGTCTAGGTAACACAGGCATACCATCTGGGCCCACAATGACACCATCCTCACGCCTTGGTCGACAACCAAGTTCCTTCCACTTCTCTTTCTCTTCCCAGGGCACAGCATGCTGCCATTCTCTCACTTCATCCCAAGTAGGCACTTCTTCAAACACCATAAGTTGGCAGCTGTTTCCAGTCCCTCCCAGTCTGATATTTATTGACATGCGATCCATAGCACATTGTTTTGCCACTCGATCAGCAAAATCATTTCCCAAAGATACAGGGTCAAGGCCCTTTTTATGAGCAACACATTTGACCACTGCCAATTCTTTTGGTAATTGGATTGCCTCTAGAAGGTCTTGTACAACCTTCCCATTTCGAATGGGGGTACCTGATGAAGTCAGGAATTCTCTTTGTAGCCATAATTGGCCAAAGTCATGCACAACCCCATAACAGTACTGGCTATCAGTATACACTGTTATTTTTTTGTCTTTTCCCAATTTGCAAGCTCTTATCAGGGCAATCAATTCGGCTACTTGTGCAGACTTTACTCCAAATAAACAGGATGCTTCTTCAATTTTGTTTAACGTAACCACAGCGTAAGCAGCACTTAGGCCTACAAGTTCGTGCCTCATGCATGAACCATCCACAAACCATTCCTCATCATGTTTAGGCAAAGGTGTTTCTTTAATGTCTGGGCGAGGTTTAGTACTGAACTCTGTCAGGTCAATGCAGTCATGCTCATTCTCTCCCTTATCTTCCATTATCATTGAGTCAGGGAGCAGGGTGGCTGGGTTCAAAATATTACACCGGGTAATGACTATATTGGCAGCACCCATGAGAATTCTCTCATATTTAGTCAGCCGACTAGGGGTGAGATACTGAGTTTTTGTGCGAGTCAAAAGAATCACAACTGCATGTGGAACATACACAGTTACAGGATGTCCCATGACAATGGACTCACTCTGTTCTAAACTTGTGAAAGTTGCAGCTACTGCTTTCAGACACCCAGGTAATCCAGCAGCCACTGGATCCAACGTGGCAGAAAAATATGCCACAGGCCTTCTGGTCAAGCCATGCTCCTGAGTCAGGACTGATAATGCACAATTATCACGAGTGTCACAGAATAGGCCAAACTCCTTGGAATAGTCAGGCATCCCTAGAGCAGGGGCTGTACACAGACAATCTCGCAACTGTGTGAAGGCTGTTAAGCTCTCATCATCCCATTCCACTGGGTCCTTTGCTCCTTTCTTGGTCATATTTATCAAAGGCTTTGCCAGGACTGCAAATCCCACGATCCATTGCCTGCAGTAACCTACAACTCCAAGGAACATTCTGACTTCTTTCTGAGTACGGGGTAACTGCATCTTTTGAATAATTCTGACTCTCTCGGAGGTGACCTTTCTGATGCCTTTTTCTATCTGGTGCCCCAGATATTTCACTGACTTCGTACAGAATTGTAATTTCTCAGGGGTCACTTTATGTCCCTTTTCACTTAGGTGATTCAGTAGGGCAATGGTGTCAATCACGCAATCCCTATGACTTTTGGACGCCACCAATAGGTCGTCAATGTATTGCACAAAAACAGACTTTCCAGGTAAGACTAAAGATTCAAGACATTTTTTCAAGATCTGATTAAAGATAGAGGGGCTTTCTGTATACCCTTGGGGAACCCTATTCCAGACATACACGTGACTGTTGAAAGCAAATGAGAAAATAAATTTGCTATCTGGATGCAATGGGATCGAAAAGAATGCGTGACATAGATCTATCACGGTGAACCATTCAGCATCCCAGGGGATCTGATACAGGATCACTGCTGGGTTCGGGACAATAGGGCAACAAGGAACCACAATTTTATTTACCTTTCTCAGATCCTGCACTACTCTGTATTTGCCGCTAGGCTTTTTGATGCCCATAATGGGTGAATTACACGGGCTACTCATTACTTCCTGTATGATATTTGCTTCTAACAATTTCTGTATTTCAATGGCAACACCTGCTCTCACTTCGGCACTCATTTTGTAAGGCTTAGTGTTGGGGTAAACTGCATCTTCTTTCATCGTTATTTGTACGGGGTCTACATTTTTCATTAATCCTACATCCTTTCCAGTAAAGTCCCATACTTCTGGTTTCACTGTCTGTTGAAGTTCTGTAGGTATGTCCTGTATAGTCATTCGCTTTATTTCCGAGTCAGGTCTGACTAACATTAATTTGTAAATACCATCTTCATCTGGGGTCTGAATTTCGACGCCCTTTGGTGTGCAAAAGATAGTGCAGTTCATTTTGCACAGCAAATCACGTCTCAGTAAGTTCACTGGACTGGTATCGCAAACGACAAATCTGTGCATTTCTTTAAAGTTCCCTATTGAGATCTCCATTGGTTCTGTAACGGGGGTACTAATCAATTGATTAGATACTCCCACTACTTGGATTGCTTCTCCCGAGAGGGGTAGGTTTGGGACGTCCGCTGTTCTCACAGTAGAACGGGTAGCACCAGTGTCCAACAGAAAAGTGACATCGTTTCCGTCAACCTTTCCTTCAATGTATGGCCCTGACTGGTCTACCGGCAAGGAGGCGCCAAGTACACACTCCTCGTCCTCCCCTCTCAGGCCCCGTCAGTACTGGTCGTCACAGAAAAAAGTATCACTTAACAAATACTGCGAAGTTGCTGCATTTCTGTTTTCATTGCCTCCCCAGATCTCTACGTCATCACCCTGCGGTGATTTTCCCTTGAAACTAGGCTTTGGCGCTCGGGGTACTTGAATCGTTTTTACCTGCTGCTGGTTCTTTCTTGGTTTTTCATTCTGCGTCTGTGGAATTAAATCAGGGGTTTGGGCATTATCATGCTGTAAATAGGGACACTCGTCTCGCCAATGTCCAATTTCTCCGCACTGGTGGCAGGGAAATTTCTTTTTAGCTTCCTCTCTGCTCATTTTTGCTCGTGGCTTTCCTCCACCCCCACCCCCAGGGCTTAAGTTCTGAGTATTTTTATTTAATTTACTCAGTTGCTTTTCTTGCTGTTCTGCGAGCTTAACTTGTGCCCACATCACTTTCTCCTTCAAAGCCTTTTTCTTTTCTGCCATCTCATCCTCACAGTACTTTGCGTACCGTAGGACCACATCCATTTTCTTGGACTGCCAACAAATTTTATTATCTTTTATCCACTGACAGATTTCGGGCCTTAAACCGTTTACAAACCTGTAAATGAAGTGGGTCATGTCCTTCATCTCGATGTTATCTATACCACTGTATGTTTTGAACACTTGCAACAACCTTTCATAAAAGGAGTGCACAGTCTCATCCCTTTCCTGCGTCGTTCCATCTATCTTGGTCCAGTCAGTTTCTTTTGCGGGCTCCTTTTGTTTCAGGTGTTGAATTACTTGTTCATATTTTTTCATCACTTCTTTAGAGGGTTCTCCTGTTGTTGAGTCCGTCGGGTATTCCTCACTAGGCCAAGCTATGGCTATTTTACACTCGGTCCATAGATCTACCGGGACCACAATGTCAAAGAACCCATCCAAATCTTTCCACAGGCATTTTTGTTCCTTTACAAATCTTTCCACTTGCCTGTACCAATCAACAGGCTTCTCTCGTAATTTTGGGAAATCATTAGTAAAGGACACAATATCCTGTCTGGACCAAGGAACATGCACGTATTTTCCACCTGGCACTTCGCGCATGGGGAGTAACGGTTCTGGTTTGTCAGCTTCCCTTACAACAAATTCAGAAGTTACTTGTTTTGATCTGGCCTCATCTTTCTTTCTGGCCCATCTAGCTTTCCACTTTTCCACATCTCCCCATTTCTGCAACACGGATAATAATTCTTTGACCTGTGCCTTTTTCCCGGACACATTCAGGTTTTCCAAATCTTTGTCTGAGAAATCTGCTCTATACGGCTTCTGTAAAGGTTTCGATTTTGAGATATCTATTCCCATGCTAGCAGCAGTGTCTGTCAATTTTTCATGAAGTACTCGGGTATTTCGGGTGAGGCTTTTGCAAATAAACAGCATCTCTTCTTCAGAGTAGGCATTTAATCTGTCTAATCCTACGTTTCCTGCCATTAATTCTTCTATTTATACTCTCAATTTGTAGAGATCTAAAGGTTTCGTTGGTGGAGTTTGTTTATCTAATTCTTGACTCCATCTTTCGATTTCTTCAGGAGTCACCAACGTGACACTCCTGGTACCCGAAGTCGATTCCATCTGAATCTCCCTCGTGTTGAAAGGGTTATGCCTTTTTTGCATCCTCTTTCCTGTGTTTCTTATAGGTAGACCCAGTAGCGAGACCTCGGACTCGCATTCACTTGTCTGGTCATCTACAATTAAGGGTTCTGGTCTCGGTGGTGCTATAACTGGAGTAATGACAGGAGTTTTCGGACTCCCTTGACGGTCCCCATACAACGGAACCACTGGTCCGATAGTTACTGGGATTGTCAAGGCTTCAGGACTCGTATTTAACTGGGAGATTTTCTGAATTATTTCAGCTCTCTATTTAGCTAGAGCATCTCGTTCCCTGTCCTCCAATATCCTTTCGACTGAATTGTCATGTAATATCTGAGGAGTTAAAATTGGAGCATAATTCGGGGCAGTGGGATGTGTCTCTCTTGGTCCTTCACCATAATTGGGCTTGGGAAATAAACTTCCCGTGCTTAGGGATCTTGGTTCTTCCTCATAAAGAGGATTTAAAATTGGCATTCCTGAACTTAGTGGTCTCTCCTCACCTTCATAGGGAAGTCTAGCGCAAGACCCCCTGTCAGGCGAGTATCTTGTCTCCCCACTAGTGGGTCTCTTTGGGTAAATCTCTCTGGGTTCTATGGGTCCTAGACTTTCAGTATAGGGAGGCATTTGGTAACCCCCTCCTACACTTGCGGACCTGGCCTCTTCCTGGGGTGGAGGTCTTCGGGAAATTTCCCCCTTACTAGAAGGTCGGTGCCCTTCATTATAAGGTGGTGGACTTCTCATACACATGTCATCTTATAATTCATCATCCGACTCTCCAATAGGCACCCAATGTTTGCATTTTTCTGTCCTCTTCTCCCCCCCGGGAGGACCACCCGCGGGCATCATTGGAAACAGTCCCTCAACAATCATATTCTGTCTCCACTGTTTCATCTTTTTATCTCGGGTTTCTTGTTTCAGTTTGGGATAAAATTTTGTTAATCCTTTATCCATTCGTGGCTTATCCCTTTCAAAAGCTTTAATCTCCCATAATTCTAGTGCTTCATACTGCGTTAATCTAGGTCTGGGATGTAAGTCATTCATTCTGGTTCTCAAGTTAAATAAAATTCTGCCATTAAATGTACCGTCTAACGGAAAAGCCAATACTCCGTCATCCTTGGTGTACTCCACCCAATTTTCCAACCATACGCAGGTATGGTACCCTTTGTCAAACAACATGAAAGATGCGGGAGTATTTGGTGGTGGAATGACAACACCTTCTCGAGTCCTAATTGGTTTCTCCTTTTTGAAATAATTCTTGACTTTGTTAACAAGCGACAACTTCCTCTTATTTCCGTACATAATGTCGGTGTTATGTCCTTTCCACTGATCGTTCTCAAACCTTAAATGCCTAGGATCTGTTATAGTATGCGGTCTGTACGTATGCCACATATAATTTCCTTCAAGCGACTCTCTGTTTACAAAATCACTTCCAATCTAAATGCGTTTCTTATTTTCGCGCAACCAATGAAATGCACGAATTCAAATAATCTCGACCAATGGGTGCGCTGCCTTTTCGCGAGACAGTTCTCACGCTTCGGCACTCACCCCTCCTTCACAATTTCAGCTCCGCTACCAGCCCGCTGCGTCTACCAATCCCAGCGCGGCACAGAGTGACGTCAGAGCAGCTTCGCGACTGACTCCCTCCTTTACAAGGTAACGGAAACTTTCTTTCTTTCTAAAGTGCTTAGTGCTTGGTTATTTCACAACGAATACACATTCGCCACTGTACTCAAGTGTCTAGACAGAAAGAATTTCACTGCAAGTAAACTACTTCCATTTACTTTTCACACACTACGGATAGATCTCTTCCGCCTATCCTTCACTCTAGCATTAGGGAACCTGTTACTTCCTCAGACTCATCCACTTTCTGGGATATTTGGTAAGTCTAAAGTTTCACCCTCGAACCCCTTTGCTAGCACACAAGCTCCGACGAACCTGCTACTCTTCCGATGGGACCCTTTACTAGGTTATGCCACAATAGGAATTTTGCCAATGAACTTCGTTGCTAACATTTATTCAAACATGCATTCAGAAAAACCCTAGTTAGTGCTTCCAGTTTTGCCTAACCTGCACCAACTTTCCTTGACAGCCAGTGACCTCAGAGCAAATGGATTCTATTCACCATTCGCTATTCCATTCCCCGGGGATTCCGACAACACAAATAACGTTTAACAAACGAATGGATTAATACATATAACAGTATAATAATAAGGATAACGATTTTAAAACATTTCATAGTTTTACAAAACAAGCATTTCAAGTGAGTGATCAGATCACCTGAACTACCTATTCTCGTAGCAGCAAATAAGGTTTCCTATCTAGCAGTATCCAACTTAGTTAGCCTAACTAATCCTACCTAACCTTTAACTATTCCCTAACCATCCTCGATGCTACCAGAAAATTACTGATAGAGATCGCAGGTCACCCGACCAATATTTTCACCACTTCGGTCTCGGGCCCATATACTTCAATTCACTATATACATTGATCAGATGACCCTACAATCTACTACCAATAATCATGAGTCCCTTTCTACTATTTCCAGTGTACCCGACTTACCAACCACTGTTACGGGTACCTATGACCACGATGGGTCAGGGAGCTAGCTGTAAAAGGAAAGGCAGAAGAAATACAAACCCAACATATACATTTTGATTTTCTATAAAATGACCACGGACAACTGGAAGTTTTAAAAGATTTATCTAGATTTCATTTTCATAAAGCATTAGACTTACAGTTAGGAGACAATCAATAATCAGGATAACGAAAAGCATATAACTATAAAAGAACAGTGTAAGGGCAATCATTTAAGTTTTTTCTAAGTAATAGTGAAACAGGGAACACGCTAAGTGGAGTAAAAATGGTAATGCAAGAATAAACTTTTATAAATGGGCAAACTTATGCACAAATAGAATTAAGCTATTGGGTATACTTCATAAACCTAACTAAGAACTCTGGAAATCTTAAACAGCTTTTAGAATGAGCAAAAGTGAAATACGCTATAAATCAAAGTTCAGCTTTATGAAAGTCTGCAATGGAGAAAATGATTTCTAAAAGGTAGGGTAACATAGGAACACGCTATGAAATCAAATGCAAATGACTTTTGTGGTATGAAATAGTTGCGGAAAGCATGGAAAATTATCATATGCAAATGTATGTCTTTATTGAAGCAAAGACAGAAAAATAGAAAAGGTGCAGTTTTAAAAGGGTTTCGGTACGATATTTACCTAGACTAGTGTGAAAACCAACCCCGGCCACGGGTTAGTTAAGGACAGGAAAACCCTCAAGGACGGATAACCCTCAATGGGACACCAGGTGCAGAATGGACACCCCAGGACAGGACAGGAAAACCAGATTAGGATCAGGACAGGACCACCAGGATACGACCAACACCCGCAGTTTGGAAGCAACGCCTGCGCTCCACCCTCTCTGCAGCTATCAGTCAGGACCCCGATTGGGTCAGCGAATTCCCCAGCAAAGTGCTCCGCCAGCACTTAAGGTTTAGTAAAACCTTCAGAGTCTATGGTCAAATTCGGACAGAGTGCTCCGCAGCACCACTGTATCAGGTCACCTATTGAGTGCTTTGGGTCAGTGACAGGTCAGCTATTCGGACAAGTCGGACAATTTCTCTAGCTGTACCCAGGCTAGATATACTGTTTTTGGGCCAGTGTACCACCCCCAAATGTTGCAAAGTGTCAGAATCCCAAATTTCGATTGGTCCTAAGGTAGGATGGGTTAACACACCAATCAGAACAGACTTTTCTAAGGCCTAATTTACATTTCAGGGTACCGCCTAGCAAGATTGGGGTTCTCCCGGAAAAGTAGCACAGAATACAATAGCAAAATTTCATTGTAACATTTTCAGAACAAGTTAACTCCATCTCGCTGGGGCAGAGGTGGCTTTCTCATGAGCATCTTGACTGTGGCTGCCAGCTGGCTGAGTTCCACCGCTCAAGGCTACTGCTCCCTGGGCTGCGCGGTCATGCGCGGAAGGGACCTTCAAGATGGCTCTCGACCCATTTCAGACCCCCCGTTTATCACGGTACATGAAAAGTAAGCGAAAACAAATTAAAACATAGAAATAAATGCATGTATTACATTTTATGATTTCGTACTTCTGGTTTATCATTATAAAAATATGCTATGCTGTTAAGGGTAAGTGCAACAGACAATATCACAAGAGCAGCGGTGCAAGCTTCACCTCGTTATTACAAAGCGCAGCCATTTTGTGGCTATTACGCATGCGCACCCTTTCCCTCCACAATGCAACTACGTCAGGTCACGTGAGTGTGCCTAACGCATGCGCAGAAGTAAATGTCAAGCAGCGGCCATTTTATTCACAAGGATTACTCGTATTAGTAAACCACATAGGCAAGCATCACTATGATACACATGCATATTCAAAATACGTAAAATTAGTAAAACGAACATTTGGAATTATAAGATTATAACAGATTTCGAGGTTCTTGAGTCGAGCAAGTCGCGATGCGAAATCTTGCTCTATCAATCCCCTCTTTGATGATATTTACTATCATCACAAAATAATGGAACCAGATGCCAACTTTTCTTTCACACTTTGTACAACTCTATCTCTTCTAACAGGCGATTCAGTTTCTCTTTCTCGTTTTTAGTAGGGTGAGAATCTTTCACCTTTTTGTAAATCTTATTATTCATTTCTTCCAATTCAAGCTCATCCGCACCTCGTTTCACACCTCTCGCATTCACTTTGTACTTTTTTGTGTGTTTCCGACATTTGCAACCGATGAATATGAGAAATATGATGAAACCTATCACTCCATTTGGCATCAGTACCTTAAACAATAAACTTTTACCTAAATTAGCAAACCAATGACCTACATTTGAGAGACCATCAACTAGTCTCTTCCAGGCACTATCAACCTCGAGTGGTTTGAGTTCCTTTTCCAAATTAGTAATGTTTTTCACATATCTTTTGAGCTGCACACTTTTGTCCGGAATGTAAGTGCAACAATGTTGCGCCTTCAACATCCGGCAGACTCCGCCCTCTTTTGCTAATAAGGTGTCAAGAGCAAGTCTGTTCTGCAAAACCATTGATCTGATCGCAACCATTTCGGTATTGACCAACAGAAATCCATGAGCTGTGTCAGTAGACAGCACATCCACTATTGTGGATAATTTGCAAATTCTGTGAGTGTTCAGAACCACTCCCACTCCAGGTATCAGTGCACTAAAAATACTACCCATTATTTCACCTACGCTTTCTCTTTTACTACGCACTAAGCCATTAGTATTTTCATTGCTTCCAGCAATTTCATTCACATGGTATATTTTCGGGAAGACAATGCCAAAGTAGCAGCTTCCATACCAGTGATCCGGCAATTTGAAATAATCCTTGTCTCCACATATATAATAAATTCCAGGAAACACAGGCTCTGACCCATTTTTGAATCCCCAACCTCCAATTACCTTGTAATTGTGCTCACATTGACTGGAACCAATGAAAATTTTATTATAATAACTAGTTCTTTCGCGGTGAAGACATAGTTTCCCTTTCCTTTCGAAATCCAGCAACAAGGCAGGACCCGCCCCACCACTTGAGGTGCTCTCCATGTTCTCAGCCCATTTAGGAGTTTTCTGTCTCTTGTCATTTGTCTTTCTTTGGAAACTCTCTCTTCTTTTTTCTGCCATGTTTAGAAATACTTTCTCTTGTTCATGTAATGAACAGGTCAAGTTGTCTCTGTGTGCTTCATTTAAGTCTATGGTACCTATAGTCAGGAAGTATTTTCCCATATAACGTGTAACGTCACTTTTAGTATGTACAGGATTTACATTTCCACGTATAGGAAGTTCAGAAAATATTACATCTGCGTTAGAGTAATAGTACTGTAACGGTCCTCTTTTGTAAAATAAGCTTGCTAAAATGCTACAAGAAATGCCATAGGTCAAAGGTAGGTGATGATAAGTCACGCCTTCAGCTACAGAAGTAGGTAGCTTCATGCAGACATAGCAGTCTTCTATTTCCATAGTTTCTACGTAATGCACTAACAAATTTGCAAAAACGTTTAAATTAGTCTGGTTCTTAACTCCGTGGTAATGTAGTCCTTCCTCATCTGATGCTTCTAAGTCTCGTTTTGTTTGTCTGAGTGCTTTTTCACGTCTTTCTACACTTCGTGTTGTCAATTCTTCAGTGTCAGTAGTCTGAGTAGGGTCAATGTTAGTATTTTTGTTTACCATAAAAGGAATGAAAACTGTTAATCCTATCCAAACTATTATCACTATAGCTATACTACATATACACACTTTGCAGCATGTTTTGCAACAACTGCGACTAGGCCTTCCATTCACTCTTGAATCAGACATTTTGGCTCAGAAAAAGTTTTCCAACCCCTCTTTGTAACTTTACACAGGTAGCTTACTCTGTGCAATTTCAGGTGAGCTCGTCTTCTTCAGTAGACAAATCAGCAATCTGTTCTTCGTCACTTTCGTCAGTTATATCAAGATCCTCAAAGTTTTCCAAGATTAAGTAGGTCCACTCAGGATCCTGGTATTTTTCGTTCAGTCTTTTTATTCGATCACTCCTTCTTTTGGAGCTTTCTCCAATTTGCTCTGCAATCCGTGGACTTCTCCTTTTGTCTGCAAGTTTCTCTTCTACTGTTTTTATTCTCAGCCTTAGTCTCTTAATATATCTTGGTTCGATGTTTTTCTTTTTCTTGAGTCTCTTGGTTGGTACTGTAATTTGGCTTTCTTCTAATGTTCTTTTATTTTCATTTGTTTGTGGCACTTCTTCTGTCTCTTCCCTTCCTGTCTTACTAGTCCCAGGTCTTATATCTACTTCTTCTGCCTGGTTACTAAACTGGCCTGGTTCAGGTGAATTTTGATTTTGGCTTTCAAATGTCTCTGTTTCTGTGTCCTGAACACGTTCTTCTAATTCTATCTGATCCTGTTCGAGCACTTCGATCCCTTGATTTTCTTCTGCTCGAACCTTTACACTAGTACTAATCTGTCCCTTTTTGATTTCAGGAGTTAGTGGAGGTGTGTCAATCACTTGTTCTGTCCCTATCTGACCTTCCTCTTCGTCCTCAGATTTGATGTGAATCTCAATGATCTGAGGGTCTTCGCCTGTGCCTGACTCGACCTCTCTATTCCACTCTCTATCTTCATAAATTTGCTCTCTTGTTCTGATTGGGTCTCCAATGAGATCTATTAATGGTATCCAATCATCTTGGCTGGTGCTCGGTTGCTCGTCATCAGCTACTTCCGGACCAACGTCTACAGGACCCTCAACTGGACTGGTGCTCGGCTGTGCGTCATCAGCTACTTCAGGATCAACATCTGCAGACCCCTCAGCTGGACAACCTTCAGCTCCAGGCTCCTCATCTGGTATCACCTTCTGGGTATGGCTGGCATGGATCCACTTGGGAACGCCTGCACACTTCACCGCTGTCGTGGTTACCAGGATTACTTGGCGGTTTTGCCCCCACCTTGGTTCAAGGCAACTCGAACGAGTGTGTTTCTTTATTTTAACCCAGTCCCCAGGAACCAATTTGTGAACTGGAGTTGTCGGGTTGGCGACGGCGTCTGCCCCAATCTGGCGAGAGATAGAACGCACTTGGTCACCCAGTTGCTTGCAGTACTCAAGTACCAAATCATCAGAAATGCTTAACAGTTTGTATCCTGGTACCCATGCTTGTCTCATCACTCTTCCCATCAAGATCTCATGGGGACTCAGGCCTGTTTTTCGGTCTGGAATGCTTCTGAGTCCCATCAGAACAAGAGGTAAGGCATTTACCCAGTTCATGCAAGTAGAGTCACACATCTTTGCTAATCTGTTTTTTATGGTGCCATTGATTTGCTCTACTACTCCAGAAGCCTCTGGACGATGTGCACAGTGCAGCTTTTGTGTGATCCCAAATGCTTTGCAGAGTTGAGCCAATATTTCATTCTGAAAATGTCCGCCTCTATCTGATTCAATAATGACTGGAACCTCGAACCTAGGTATCAATTCTTTCAATAACAATTTGGCAACTGTTATGGCATCATTCTGTGTGGCAGGGTAAGCTTCCACCCACTTTGAAAATAGGCAGACAATGACAAGGACATATCTTTTTCCCTCACAACGAGGCATGGTGATGAAGTCAATCTGTATTCTCATGAAGGGACCCCCTGATTTCCCAATCTTTCCAAGCTCCACTACTGTTCTTTTGCCAGCGTTGAATTGCTGACACGTCAAGCACCTCTGGCAAAGGGATTCTGCTACTTTCCTAAACTTTGTGTTATACCAGGTCTGTTGAAATACCAGAACCATGGCATCCCTACCAATGTGTGATCCTTCATGTATTAATCTGGCCATAGGGGCAAGCAGGTGTCTAGGTAACACAGGCAAACCATCTGGGCCCACAATGACACCATCCTCACGCCTTGGTCGACAACCAAGTTCCTTCCACTTCTCTTTCTCTTCCCAGGGCACAGCATGCTGCCATTCTCTCACTTCATCCCAAGTAGGCACTTCTTCAAACACCATAAGTTGGCAGCTGTTTCCAGTCCCTCCCAGTCTGATATTTATTGACATGCGATCCATAGCACATTGTTTTGCCACTCGATCAGCAAAATCATTTCCCAAAGATACAGGGTCAAGGCCCTTTTTATGAGCAACACATTTGACCACTGCCAATTCTTTTGGTAATTGGATTGCCTCTAGAAGGTCTTGTACAACCTTCCCATTTCGAATGGGGGTACCTGATGAAGTCAGGAATTCTCTTTGTAGCCATAATTAGCCAAAGTCATGCACAACCCCATAACAGTACTGGCTATCAGTATACACTGTTATTTTTTTGTCTTTTCCCAATTTGCAAGCTCTTATCAGGGCAATCAATTCGACTACTTGTGCAGACTTTACTCCAAATAAACAGGATGCTTCTTCAATTTTGTTTAACGTAACCACAGCGTAAGCAGCACTTAGGCCTACAAGTTCGTGCCTCATGCATGAACCATCCACAAACCATTCCTCATCATGTTTAGGCAAAGGTGTTTCTTTAATGTCTGGGCGAGGTTTAGTACTGAACTCTGTCAGGTCAATGCAGTCATGCTCATTCTCTCCCTTATCTTCCATTATCATTGAGTCAGGGAGCAGGGTGGCTGGGTTCAAAATATTACACCGGGTAATGACTATATTGGCAGCACCCATGAGAATTCTCTCATATTTAGTCAGCCGACTAGGGGTGAGATACTGAGTTTTTGTGCGAGTCAAAAGAATCACAACTGCATGTGGAACATACACAGTTACAGGATGTCCCATGACAATGGACTCACTCTGTTCTAAACTTGTGCAAGTTGCAGCTACTGCTTTCAGACACCCAGGTAATCCAGCAGCCACTGGATCCAACGTGGCAGAAAAATATGCCACAGGCCTTCTGGTCAAGCCATGCTCCTGAGTCAGGACTGATAATGCACAATTATCACGAGTGTCACAGAATAGGCCAAACTCCTTGGAATAGTCAGGCATCCCTAGAGCAGGGGCTGTACACAGACAATCTCGCAACTGTGTGAAGGCTGTTAAGCTCTCATCATCCCATTCCACTGGGTCCTTTGCTCCTTTCTTGGTCATATTTATCAAAGGCTTTGCCAGGACTGCAAATCCCACGATCCATTGCCTGCAGTAACCTACAACTCCAAGGAACATTCTGACTTCTTTCTGAGTACGGGGTAACTGCATCTTTTGAATAATTCTGACTCTCTCGGAGGTGACCTTTCTGATGCCTTTTTCTATCTGGTGCCCCAGATATTTCACTGACTTCGTACAGAATTGTAATTTCTCAGGGGCCACTTTATGTCCCTTTTCACTTAGGTGATTCAGTAGGGCAATGGTGTCAATCACGCAATTCCTATGACTTTTGGACGCCACCAATAGGTCGTCAATGTATTGCACAAAAACAGACTTTCCAGGTAAGACTAAAGATTCAAGACATTTTTTCAAGATCTGATTAAAGATAGAGGGGCTTTCTGTATACCCTTGGGGAACCCTATTCCAGACATACACGTGGCTGTTGAAAGCAAATGAGAAAATAAATTTGCTATCTGGATGCAATGGGATCGAAAAGAATGCGTGACATAGATCTATCACGGTGAACCATTCAGCATCCCAGGGGATCTGATACAGGATCACTGCTGGGTTCGGGACAATAGGGCAACAAGGAACCACAATTTTATTTACCTTTCTCAGATCCTGCACTACTCTGTATTTGCCGCTAGGCTTTTTGATGCCCATAATGGGTGAATTACACGGGCTACTCATTACTTCCTGTATGATATTTGCTTCTAACAATTTCTGTATTTCAATGGCAACACCTGCTCTCACTTCGGCACTCATTTTGTAAGGCTTAGTGTTGGGGTAAACTGCATCTTCTTTCATCGTTATTTGTACGGGGTCTACATTTTTCATTAATCCTACATCCTTTCCAGTAAAGTCCCATACTTCTGGTTTCACTGTCTGTTGAAGTTCTGTAGGTATGTCCTGTATAGTCATTCGCTTTATTTCCGAGTCAGGTCTGACTAACATTAATTTGTAAATACCATCTTCATCTGGGGTCTGAATTTCGACGCCCTTTGGTGTGCAAAAGATAGTGCAGTTCATTTTGCACAGCAAATCACGTCTCAGTAAGTTCACTGGACTGGTATCGCAAATGACAAATCTGTGCATTTCTTTAAAGTTCCCTATTGAGATCTCCATTGGTTCTGTAACGGGGGTACTAATCAATTGATTAGATACTCCCACTACTTGGATTGCTTCTCCCGAGAGGGGTAGGTTTGGGACGTCTGCTGTTCTCACAGTAGAACGGGTAGCACCAGTGTCCAACAGAAAAGTGACATCGTTTCCGTCAACCTTTCCTTCAATGTATGGCCCTGACTGGTCTACCGGCAAGGAGGCGCCAAGTACACACTCCTCGTCCTCCCCTCTCAGGCCCCGTCAGTACTGGTCGTCACAGAAAAAAGTATCACTTAACAAATACTGCGAAGTTGCTGCATTTCTGTTTTCATTGCCTCCCCAGATCTCTACGTCATCACCCTGCGGTGATTTTCCCTTGAAACTAGGCTTTGGCGCTCGGGGTACTTGAATCGTTTTTACCTGCTGCTGGTTCTTTCTTGGTTTTTCATTCTGCGTCTGTGGAATTAAATCAGGGGTTTGGGCATTATCATGCTGTAAATAGGGACACTCGTCTCGCCAATGTCCAATTTCTCCGCACTGGTGGCAGGGAAATTTCTTTTTAGCTTCCTCTCTGCTCATTTTTGCTCGGGGCTTTCCTCCACCCCCACCCCCAGGGCTTAAGTTCTGAGTATTTTTATTTAATTTACTCAGTTGCTTTTCTTGCTGTTCTGCAAGCTTAACTTGTGCCCACATCACTTTCTCCTTCAAAGCCTTTTTCTTTTCTGCCATCTCATCCTCACAGTACTTTGCGTACCGTAGGACCTCATCCATTTTCTTGGACTGCCAACAAATTTTATTATCTTTTATCCACTGACAGATTTCGGGCCTTAAACCGTTTACAAACCTGTAAATGAAATGGGTCATGTCCTTCATCTCGATGTTATCTATACCACTGTATGTTTTGAACACTTGCAACAACCTTTCATAAAAGGAGTGCACAGTCTCATCCCTTTCCTGCGTCGTTCCATCTATCTTGGTCCAGTCAGTTTCTTTTGCGGGCACCTTTTGTTTCAGGTGTTGAATTACTTGTTCATATTTTTTCATCACTTCTTTAGAGGGTTCTCCTGTTGTTGAGTCCCTCAGGTATTCCTCACTAGGCCAAGCTATGGCTATTTTACACTCGGTCCATAGATCTACCGGGACCACAATGTCAAAGAACCCATCCAAATCTTTCCACAGGCATTTTTGTTCCTTTAAAAATCTTTCCACTTGCCTGTACCAATCCACAGGCTTCTCTCGTAATTTTGGGAAATCATTAGTAAAGGACACAATATCCTGTCTGGACCAAGGAACATGCACGTATTTTCCGCCTGGCACTTCGCGCATGGGGAGTAACGGTTCTGGTTTGTCAGCTTCCCTTACAACAAATTCAGAAGTTACTTGTTTTGATCTGGCCTCATCTTTCTTTCTGGCCCATCTAGCTTTCCACTTTTCCACATCTCCCCATTTCTGCAACACGGATAATAATTCTTTGACCTGTGCATTTTTCCCGGACACATTCAGGTTTTCCAAATCTTTGTCTGAGAAATCTGCTCTATACGGCTTCTGTAAAGGTTTCGATTTTGAGATATCTATTCCCATGCTAGCAGCAGTGTCTGTCAATTTTTCATGAAGTACTCGGGTATTTCGGGTGAGGCTTTTGCAAATAAACAGCATCTCTTCTTCAGAGTAGGTATTTAATCTGTCTAATCCTACGTTTCCTGCCATTAATTCTTCTATTTATACTCTCAATTTGCAGAGATCTAAAGGTTTCGTTGGTGGAGTTTGTTTATCTAATTCTTGACTCCATCTTTCGATTTCTTCAGGAGTCACCAACGTGACACTCCTGGTACCCGAAGTCGATTCCATCTGAATCTCCCTCGTGTTGAAAGGGTTATGCCTTTTTTGCATCCTCTTTCCTGTGTTTCTAATAGGTAGACCCAGTAGCGAGACCTCGGACTCGCATTCACTTGTCTGGTCATCTACAATTAAGGGTTCTGGTCTCGGTGGTGCTATAACTGGAGTAATGACAGGAGTTTTCGGACTCCCTTGACGGTCCCCATACAACGGAACCACTGGTCCGATAGTTACTGGGATTGTCAAGGCTTCAGGACTCGTATTTAACTGGGAGATTTTCTGAATTATTTCAGCTCTCTGTTTAGCTAGAGCATCTCGTTCCCTGTCCTCCAATATCCTTTCGACTGAATTGTCATGTAATATCTGAGGAGTTAAAATTGGAGCATAATTCGGGGCAGTGGGATGTGTCTCTCTTGGTCCTTCACCATAATTGGGCTTGGGAAATAAACTTCCCGTGCTTAGGGATCTTGGTTCTTCCTCATAAAGAGGATTTAAAATTGGCATTCCTGAACTTAGTGGTCTCTCCTCACCTTCATAGGGAAGTCTAGCGCAAGACCCCCTTTCACGTGAGTATCTTGTCTCCCCACTAGTGGGTCTCTTTGGGTAAATCTCTCTGGGTTCTATGGGTCCTAGACTTTCAGTATAGGGAGGCATTTGGTAACCCCCTCCTACACTTGCGGACCTGGCCTCTTTCTGGGGTGGAGGTCTTCGGGAAATTTCCCCCTCACTAGAAGGTCGGTGCCCTTCATTATAAGGTGGTGGACTTCTCATACACATGTCATCTAATAATTCATAATCCGACTCTCCAATAGGCACCCAATGTTTGCATTTTTCTGTCCTCTTCTCCCCCCCGGGAGGACCACCCGCGGGCATCATTGAAAACAGTCCCTCAACAATCATATTCTGTCTCCACTGTTCCATCTTTTTATCTCGGGTTTCTTGTTTCAGTTTGGGATAAAATTTTGTTAATCCTTTATCCATTCGTGGCTTATCCCTTTCAAAAGCTTCAATCTCCCATAATTCTAGTGCTTAACACTGCGTTAATCTAGGTCTGGGATGTAAGTCATTCATTCTGGTTCTCAAGTTAAATAAAATTCTGCCATTAAATGTACCGTCTAACGGAAAAGCCAATACTCCGTCATCCTTGGTGTACTCCACCCAATTTTCCAACCATACGCAGGTATGGTACCCTTTGTCAAACAACATGAAAGATGCGGGAGTATTTGGTGGTGGAATGACAACACCTTCTCGAGTCCTAATTGGTTTCTCCTTTTTGAAATAATTCTTGACTTTGTTAACAAGCGACAACTTCCTCTTATTTCCGTACATAATGTCGGTGTTATGTCCTTTCCACTGATCGTTCTCAAACCCTAAATGCCTAGGATCTGTTATAGTATGCGGTCTGTACGTATGCCACATATAATTTCCTTCAAGCGACTCTCTGTTTACAAAATCACTTCCAATCTAAATGCGTTTCTTATTTTCGCGCAACCAATGAAATGCACGAATTCAAATGATCTCGACCAATGGGTGCGCTGCCTTTTCGCGAGACAGTTCTCACGCTTCGGCACTCACCCCTCCTTCACAATTTCAGCTCCGCTACCAGCCCGCTGCGTCTACCAATCCCAGCGCAGCACAGAGTGACGTCAGAGCAGCTTCGTGACTGACTCCCTCCTTTACAAGGTAACGGAAACTTTCTTTCTTTCTAAAGTGCTTAGTGCTTGGTTATTTCACAACGAATACACATTCGCCACTGTACTCAAGTGTCTAGACAGAAAGAATTTCACTGCAAGTAAACTACTTCCATTTACTTTTCACACACTACTGATAGATCTCTTCCGCCTAGCCTTCACTCTAGCATTAGGGAACCTGTTACTTCCTCAGACTCATCCACTTTCTGGGATATTTGGTAAGTCTAAAGTTTCACCCGCGAACCCCTTTGCTATCACACAAGCTCCGACGAACCTGCTACTCTTCCGATGGGACCCTTTACTAGGTTATGCCACAATAGGAATTTTGCCAATGAACTTCGTTGCTAACATTTATTCAAACATGCATTCAGAAAAACCCTAGTTAGTGCTTCCAGTTTTGCCTAACCTGCACCAACTTTCCTTGACAGCCAGTGACCTCAGAGCAAATGGATTCTATTCACCATTCGCTATTCCATTCCCCGGGGATTCCGACAACACAAATAACGTTTAACAAACGAATGGATTAATACATATAACAGTATAATAATAAGGATAACGATTTTAAAACATTTCATAATTTTACAAAACAAGCATTTCAAGTGAGTTATCAGATCACCTGAACTACCTATTCTCGTAGCAGCAAATAAGGTTTCCTATCTAGCAGTATCCAACTTAGTTAGCCTAACTAATCCTAACTAACCTTTAACTATTCCCTAACCATCCTCGATGCTACCAGAAAATTACTGATGATCGCAGGTCACCCGACCAATATTTTCACCACTTCGGTCTCGGGCCCATATACTTCAATTCACTATATACATTGATCAGATGACCCTACAATCTACTACCAATAATCATGAGTCCCTTTCTACTATTTCCAGTGTACCCGACTTACCAACCACTGTTACGGGTACCTATGACCACGATGGGTCAGGGAGCTAGCTGTAAAAGGAAAGGCAGAAGAAATACAAACCCAACATATAAATTTTGATTTTCTATAAAATGACCACGGACAACTGGAAGTTTTAAAAGATTTATCTAGATTTCATTTTCATAAAGCATTAGACTTACAGTTAAGAGACAATCAATAATCAGGATAACGAAAAGCATATAACTATAAAAGAACAGTGTAAGGGCAATCATTTAAGTTTTTTCTAAGTAATAGTGAAACAGGGAACACGCTAAGTGGAGTAAAAATGGTAATGCAAGAATAAACTTTTATAAATGGGCAAACTTATGCACAAATAGAATTAAGCTATTGGGTATACTTCATAAACCTAACTAAGAACTCTGGAATTCTTAAACAGCTTTTAGAATGAGCAAAAGTGAAATACGCTATAAATCAAAGTTCAGCTTTATGAAAGTCTGCAATGGAGAAAATGATTTCTAAAAGGTAGGGTAACATAGGAACACGCTATGAAATCAAATGCAAATGACTTTTGTGGTATGAAATAGTTGCGGAAAGCATGGAAAATTATCATATGCAAATGTATGTCTTTATTGAAGCAAAGACAGAAAAATAGAAAAGGTGCAGTTTTAAAAGGGTTTCGGTACGATATTTACCTAGACTGGTGTGAAAACCAACCCCGGCCATGGGTTAGTTAAGGACAGGAAAACCCTCAAGGACGGATAACCCTCAATGGGACACCAGGTGCAGAATGGACACCCCAGGACAGGACAGGAAAACCAGATTAGGATCAGGACAGGACCACCAAGATACGACCAACACCCGCAGTTTGGAAGCAACGCCTGCGCTCCACCCTCTCTGCAGCTATCAGTCAGGACCCCGATTGGGTCAGCGAATTCCCCAGCAAAGTGCTCCGCCAGCACTTAAGGTTTAGTAAAACCTTCAGAGTCTATGGTCAAATTCGGACAGAGTGCTCCGCAGCACCACTGTATCAGGTCACCTATTGAGTGCGTTGGGTCAGTGACAGGTCAGCTATTCGGACAAGTCGGACAATTTCTCTAGCTGTACCCAGGCTAGATATACTGTTTTTGGGCCAGTGTACCACCCCCAAATGTTGCAAAGTGTCAGAATCCCAAATTTCGATTGGTCCTAAGGTAGGATGGGTTAACACACCAATCAGAACAGACTTTTCTAAGGCCTAATTTACATTTCAGGGTACCGCCTAGCAAGATTGGGGTTCTCACGGAAAAGTAGCACAGAATACAATAGCAAAATTTCATTGTAACATTTTCAGAACAAGTTAACTCCATCTCGCTGGGGCAGAGGTGGCTTTCTCATGAGCATCTTGACTGTGGCTGCCAGCTGGCTGAGTTCCACCGCTCAAGGCTACTGCTCCCTGGGCTGCGCGGTCATGCGCGGAAGGGACCTTCAAGATGGCTCTCGACCCATTTCAGACCCCCCGTTTATCACGGTACATGAAAAGTAAGCGAAAACAAATTAAAACATAGAAATAAATGCATGTATTACATTTTATGATTTCGTACTTCAGGTTTATCATTATAAAAATATGCTATGCTGTTAAGGGTAAGTGCAACAGACAATATCACAAGAGCAGCGGTGCAAGCTTCACCTCGTTATTACAAAGCGCAGCCATTTTGTGGCTATTACGCATGCGCACCCTTTCCCTCCACAATGCAACTACGTCAGGTCACGTGAGTGTGCCTAACGCATGCGCAGAAGTAAATGTCAAGCAGCGGCCATTTTATTCACAAGGATTACTCGTATTAGTAAACCACATAGGCAAGCATCACTATGATACACATGCATATTCAAAATACGTAAAATTAGTAAAACGAACATTTGGAATTATAAGATTATAACAGATTTCGAGGTTCTTGAGTCGAGCAAGTCGCGATGCGAAATCTTGCTCTATCAGGGGCCCCTACCAAACGCCACAAGATACACACCTACATACACCGAAGGAGAGCACATATAGTGATGCTACAGGATACACACGTCACGGTGGAAGGAGGACTCCGTCTTCTCCAGATATTGAGAGGGCAATTATTTGCGACCACATATTCAGCATACTCGTGAAGGGCTCTGCTGTGGATACAACTGGGGACCCCCTTTGAGGCAACGCCCACACACTGATTGATCCTGAGGGGCACTACATGATAGTCAAAGGCAGACTAATGGGTAGGGAGGTGACACTTGGAACCATTTATGCCCCGAATCATGATCAAACTCCGTTCCTACATTGATTGTCCAGACCCCTGTCAGGAGTGGTGGCAAACAACTTGCTATTGGGAGGGGACTATAACTGTGTGGCTGATACTCAATTAGACAGATCCACTCCCCCAATGCGGGGGATAATGACAACAGAAAGACTATTCATACTACTCACCACTATACCGCCCACATACCCGATTAGATATTTTTCTTTGTTCAACTCACTTAAGCCCCACAGTGACTGACATGGAGTACCTAGGCCGTACACTATTAGACCACAGCCTATTACTACTGACCCTCTCCCCAGCTCCCGAGGGTGCAGCCACTCAACTGACTCCTAGACCTGGCCCTTTTGGAAAATCCATGCTTTCAACACTCACTACACTCTTCAATCTTCGACTAATTTCAAATTAATCAAGACACGGTGAAGACCTCCATGGTTTAGTGGGATGCATTTAAACCAGTGATGAGAGGGTAGTGCTTGGGACAGACAGTAGGGGAGAGATGAGAAATTCATAGGGAACTACACACACTGGAGACCTAGATTCACTCTTTGAAAACCAGACTTGGGGGATGAGAGGAAATACAGAGACAACTCTCAGAGGCCAAGAGTGAACACAATACAGCATTTGAACGATTGCGCTTGTTGGACCTCCTTGCTTACCAAGAATGACAACATGCCGAAGGTCGGAAATCAGGGAGTCTACTGGCATGGCTGATTAGACCTGAGAGCAGGGGCTCCCCTATAACTCGTTTGCAGATGAAAGATGACACCATATTGTATTCACCCAAACGTATTAATGCCACCTTTCTTGAATACTAGACTACCTTATATGGATGACCAAACGAAGTGCCTAAAGAGGGCATAGATGAATACTTAGAATCACTACCACTATGTAGGATAGATCCTACTATGAAGAATGCGCTGGGGGAAGAAATATCCATTGAGGAAATCAAGGCTATGATCAAAGGGATGGCCAGGGGGAAACCGCCAGGCCCATAAGGGCTCCCTGCGGAATTCTATTCCACCTTTAAAGTACTGTTAGCCCCCAGATTAGAAAAGGTTTATGCTGATGCATTGTATACGAACAGGACCAACATTTTTTGGATTCAAGTAATCTAAATTTATGAAGATCAGAGGGAGTGAAAAAAAGTCTGTCATAAAAAAAATATAAAGTCTGTGTGTTGCTAGCTGAGGGGGAAACACTATGTAATTTAGACCAAATAGAGTCCCAAACCTGGAGGAAGAAGTCCTGGGCAAGATCTTTTTCCCGCAAAAGTTCTAATTTAGATTTAGACCTATCAACAGCTGGATGGGAAAGTAATTTGTAAATGACAGCCGCTTCAAAAGGTATAGAGAAGTCTGGAAGATGCAGAGTCCTAAGAGGGTTTGTTGTATTGCATTTTTGCTTTGATAAGAAAAGATAATGTGTCCGTGGAGTTTGTGGTAAAATATTGATGCTCAAGTTCTTTAATTTTTTTAAGGATGAGAGAGGCCTGTGAGAGGCCTTTTTTCTTCTTTCAAGATACAAAATCAATAATAAAACCTGTAGCGGCTGCCTTAAATGCATCCCAAATGAAGTGAAAGTGAGAGGTAGACTGAAGGTTGTTTAGAAAGAATTCCTCCATGAAGGGTGTGAAAAGCTCAACAAACTGGAGATCTAAAAGCAGAGAATTATTAAAGCGCCAGTGACGAGAGGGGGAGGGAGGTGGAGGGTAATCCATGTCCAAAATAACGGGGGCATGATCTGAAATTAGGATGGAGCCTATTTCCAAATTAGTCATGAATTGTAGGGTATGTTGAGTGAGAAAAATTTAGTCAATACGGGATTGAGATGAATGAACAGGGGAAAAAAAGGAAAATTCCAATGTATCAGGGTGAGAGATTCTCCAAGTGTCCATGAGTCCTCTAGAAAAGATAGCGTTAAAAAACGTTTTCTGCATTTTATTGGGAATGTATCTGGTTTGTGATTTCCGATCCAAAAAGGGATCCATGATTTGATTACAGTCACCACCCACAATCAAATCATCAGTTGCATGTGATGAGAGGGGAGATGAAAATTCGTTCCAAAAGGTTAGATCAATGCCATTTGGGCCATAAACATTACAAAAGGAGAGTTGTATATTATTAACAATAGTATTTAAAAACAACCATCTACCATGAAATTATCATGAAACTCATTTTGTAACTGAACATTTAACGACTTATGAAATAAAATAACAACGCCATTTTTGTTGTTCACTGCCGGGGAGCAAAAGACTTCTCCTGTCGTGGGGCTGAGCCTTGCTTTCACACAGTGTTAAGTTGACATGAGCTTATTAGAAGTTTATGCCATTTTTCCTTTCTGCTGCCTTTTGCACACGGCCCACACTTTATGAAATGTTTAGAGTTTAGCAGAGTGTTTTGCTTCACACGAGAATAACATGTTTTTCTATATTACTAGCCTTTCTTGGTAAGCTTAGTCTGAACAGTGAGTGCCAAAGCCTTCAAGGCTATTTCAACACAGTGGTTGTTATTCGGACTGATCAGCGCACGTTCTAGACATAACACATATGCAACTGTGGCCACCTTTGAGATTGGCGCGCTTTATTAATGCACTGCGTAGGCATGATTACACACACTTAGAGTACATTCGTATGCTGAGAGCTTGTGCAGAATTTGGTGTGATTCATTTCTGCTAATACCAGAGGTATGGGGCCGCCTATGTAATCCCAAGAGACCTTCTGTAGATATAAAATAACCTACTAGCAAGGGAGGGTGAAATATAGGTATATTTTAAACCTGTCTCTATTTAGCATTATAACATGCTTTCTCCCTTTGTATGTTATGGAATAGTAACTATGCTGACAATCTTGTTTCTAATTATATATCTGCTTGTATAAGCTAAGATGCTGCGCATGAGAACACTGCGTTAGAAATAAATATTTCAAACTTACACGTGTCTTCTTTTACTCCCTGTTTTGGACTGGTATGAGAGTATAACGAAAGAGGGTTCATGTTTTCCACATTGCCTGAGGTAACCTAAGACGCATGTTCTGGGTTGTCTAATCATTGGTATTTTGGAAGAGCCAATGTGACACTGATGCTAGTCTGGTAGGGGATTTGGGGTACTAAGGTGAATTTTGGCACACCCTAATTCAATGAGGTCCCAAGTCTCTGTGCACAGTTCTGTGTAGGAGCAGAATCCCTGCAACATGGTGCTTGAGTAGTACTTATATCAGTCCTTAGCACCTTCACTATTGTTTCCGGTTGACAGTGGTGTCGGATAAACCTACATATAGTTACATAGGTCTTTTCAAGCTTGAATCTTTCAAAACGGTTTCCTTTTGAATAACTACCCAGTTGTGCTACATTGTTTTACATTGTACCTCTTCTTCCCTGTGTCGCTATGGCTAATGTTGACATACCGCAGCATAGTCGCATTGCGGTCCGCAATTATTTGCTGGCTAATAACGTTGGTTTGAAGGGCATGGCAGTTATTTTGGTAGTGAGAGCTGAGGTTGCTTACCCGTTTGAGATTTTCTACTCATTGGTGACGTTTCCTCCAGTGGATGCGGCTACGCAGGTATTTCACACTTACACTGACACAGCCGTGCCTTAGAATATGTTCCATATAGGACACAAGAAATTCCAATTTCTGCATGGCAGCACCGTGTTTGGTTTGATGGGGTCCTTCCCCACAGTGTAAAGGCGATTAGATTGGGTCCTTTGTCCATTCCAGGTGGTTCGTGGTCTGTTTTGGCTGGATTCACACCACATCCTCGTGCGTGTATAGTCCCCATTGCTGAATTGAGGCCCCTATATAATTCTGCAATCAGTATTATTCGGGCCCTTGTTCAATATATTACCCGCAATTTCCAGGGCTGGGCCCCTGGTGTTGCGGCGCTTCCCGCTGGACCGAGCATAATGAAGCTTAGTCCCGTGATGGTTAATGCGGTTATGGGCAAGCGTCCCCAGGATAAGGATGATATGGCTTTTTGGCTTGCCGAGAAATTTGACCAGCTGGAAGGGGTTTTTCCTAATTCGACTCCCGTAGAAAAACACAGGATTCTTACAATTAGTTTACCCAAGGTCTTGGTACCAGAAGCCGGTGACTGCGAGTCATGGTGTAGAATTTTTGCGACAGTGTACACGAGGTGCTTTGACACTCCGTCAATGGCTGTCCTTCCGACGGTCATTAAGCGTGTTCAAGATGAACACGGACTGGAAGCTGCGGTTGAATTGGGAATGAGACTCGAAGGCTCATTTGACGTAGTTTCCGATCTTATCCTTTCTAATATAAATGAAGATGCTGTGAACTTTTAAGTGGCTAATGCCTTGCGCGATGTCCCCGATGCCGACAAACCCCGACAGTTACCGAGAATTATTACGGCCTATGGCATCAGGCAAACACCAGGAGGAATATGGTTAATTATACGCAATGGGAACATTGCTCCGCTCCTGTTGAAGGCAGCTCAAATTCTCTTTTAAAGAGATGCACCTATTTTACTGATTTTAATCAGTCAAATCCCAATGCATTTTATTTTAAAATGACCGAGAAGTCCACTTCCAAAGTTAGACCAACCCACACTAAATTACTCTATTCAAAGTCCTTTCTTGACCAATTGGCTATTGGGGGCTTTGAACTGTAGAAGGATACTATTGATCTTAAATCTGTTTGGGGTTCTAAAAGGTGGCAAGTGCAAAGCACTGAGGCTTTGCATCGTGCATGTCTCATCCCGAACCATATGTTGTTTTTGAATTCTACTATTTCACAAACCACATGCTTTGGATTGGCTACTATTAAAAAATTAAATGCTCCTTCTTTTCCTGAATTGGAAGAATACACTGGTTGGGATAACAATACTAAATTGTCTATTAGAGAATTACAGACCTTGTTATTTAATTCTACTTTTCACATATCCAGTTTGGATCCTAGTGGTTGGTTACTGTGGCACAAAAGTGCGGATTCTTGCCAACATCGTTTCCTGGGTTTAGCCCCAGGCTACACACAGGTTAGAGTGGACCAGCGTTTTGAGAATGGCCATTCTGTGACTACTTATTCAATAGGCCAGAGTTGGCTTAAACTTTCCACTTTAGCGTCAGTTAAGCTACATTGATCTAAATTGATCTAAATTGACTGACGACGTTGATCTAAATGATTTTGTCAAGGGCCCTGCTTTCGGCAGATCCAAAAGGTAGATATATGCTAATTACAATGAAGTTTGGAAACTGTCCCAGATTGAGGCTGCATCCCGCTTAAGAGCTATAGATCAAGCAAATTTAGAAAAAGTGCTGGCAGTTGTAGATAACAGCATTAACGCGCTTTCTTACCGCATTTACACTTTAGATAATATTGTTTCATCTGTTGTTGATATTGTGCAAGATGATGTCTCTGTTTTGTACCATGGTCAAAATCAATTGCGTTCTATTATGCAATTCGCATGGACTTTGCAAACGTTAAAGGCAAGAAAAGTGCCTTGGCACTACATGAACACATCATCTTTATTTGCCCCTTTTAATATGACTGGCAAGCAAAGTTTTATGTCTATGAAGGATGCAACTTTTTCTATGTTACATATTGAAAAGTTAGAACCTTTACCATTTTCTGTGGCTGAAACAAATTCTGCTATGTGGCTCGTCCATGGGTTAATAACATTACATTTTCCTTTGTTCAAATTCGAGGCTTGCATGAAATACTATGCAATTGGCAGATGTGAACCTCTGGGCAACGCTTATTTCCATGAAGCTTGGTCACTTCCTTTTACCTACAGGTGCCTGAGGGAGGGTAAGAGGTTTATTTGAATGGTGAGGATTGCACAACAACACCAGATCACTCATTAGTGTGTAGGAATATCCAATTGCATGGCTCTTGCAACCAAAATAGGCATAACCTTGCATGTGTTTTGGAAGGCACACCGACGCTTGCTATCATACTAACATTCACATTACTAGCAAACGGTAGTTATTTACTTTTGAATAATGAGGATTGTGGTGGGATGTTAGCTGGAATTCCTTACGTGGTTACGGTCTCTGAACGTGTAGTCTGTTGTAAAAACGTAATGTTTCCTCCTCCACATGGGAAGCTGGATGTTTCCATCTGGCCGTTGATTCTGACCTTGAAAGCAGAGTCCAACAAGATGAGTCGCATAAGAGCGCTTTTGTCTCAAAAAGAAGTCGCCTTCACATCTGTTCGTGAAACATTTGTCCTTCATGTGGCAAACAACCGCACAGAAGAGCACGCTTTATTAAATACGGATTTGCCCTTGCATTTCACCCTATCTTTAATGCTTCCTCCACCACAAGGATGGCTCACTTTTTTAAAGTTGGTAGTCGTGGTCTTGTGACTTCTTTTCAAACTATATTTGGTGTGTTCCCAGCATTTTTCCATTCGATTTTTTCCAGCCTATTTGGTGAGTTTCCCTTGATGCTCGCTCTGGTTGCAGGCGTACTTCTATTGCTTTGTTTATTTCAAAATGGATCCACATCCTGTGTTACGAGACGATCTCCCACGGCTGTTGCTGCTCCGCAACCGAATGCTTGATTATTATGGAGCGCTGCCTCTTGCTACATTGAGTGCAGCTTATGGATCATCATTTCGATTTTCCTTTTTCACGTGCGTCGAGCCTGTCTTTCATTGCCTGAACTGCGATTTCGACTGGGCCCTGGATTTGTGTCTCTGCAATGGTGTCTCCCGAAGCGGATTATGATCAACTGATGAGCCCCTTAGTTGCTCATGAATTGTTTTGTTCTGGCGGAGAGATTATGGCCTTTGCAGCAATGCATGGAGTCCTGGGACGTTGGAATGTTTTTGCAGTGGCTCATGATTCCTTGGCACGCACCTACATTGAAGAAAACCCGAGTTTTCCTCTGATGGTGCTAGAGGCTCCGGTTACTGAGGAACATGTATGTTCCTTCCCATTGCTGAATTGGATGGCTGAAAAGTTTTCAGATGAGAACAATGACTTCCTGTTGGAGGCTATTGCAACGTACGTTGCATATACATTGTTGGAGTGAGATGTGTTGTCGCTTCTCTCTCTTCCATGACAGAGGTCACATATTGCACATCAGATTTTTTTTTTGTTGTCTTTATTTTGTTTTCCCCCAGGCCTATTGACTTCCCTATACCCGTGAAAATGATTCTTGATTTGAAGTATTTTGAATGTTTGATGCTCCCGTTTTCTCACTGTGGCAATCTGAACTTGGTTCTGACTCTTGTTCTTGAACTCGGCTTTCCAAATTTGCCCCCTTCTAATCTGTACTCAGATCAAGGGAGGGTGTCGTGGGGCTGAGAAGTGAGGAGAAATCTTGCAGTTTAAGATGTGTTTCTTGCAGTAAAGCAAGTTGGCATTTCAGTCAAGCCAAGTGAGATAAAACAATTTGTTTTTTTGACAGGATTGTGAATACTTTTAACATTCCATGAGATAACACGAAGACCACTCATCTATGGAATTTAAGTAAGAGTAGGCTTGAAAGTGAAGAAAAGTTAAAAAAGGGGAGGAGAGGAGAATGCAAGAGTGGAAAGATGATGAAAAGGTTAAAATAATAGTGGACATCAAGGAGAAGCGAAAGTGTATCATATATCCACCGTAGTAAAGGATAGAGCGAACAGTAAAGGACCAGAAACTGAAATGAAGAGGAAAAAAAAGTTAAACAGAAGTGGAAAACTAAAGTATTGCCAAAGATAGAAAGGACAGGGGGAGAAGAGGAGATAAAGCAGAAAGGAGGAGGAACACAATCGCTCTGGAGAGGATAGGAAGAAAGAGATGACAAGAAGCCAAAGAGCTTCAGCCATAATGAACAAGAAAACAAAAACATTAATGTGGGGAGGGGGGACGGAAAAAGTCAAGACAGCCATTGCACAAAGAGGGGCACCAATCAGAAACAAACAACATTACATAACTATATAAAGGGAAGGGAGGAAATGCTCAATCGGAAAAATAGTTAATATATGAGACAAAAAAGGAAGGCATTAGGGTAAATGACAGAGAGATGGATCAAACATTATGAACAAACAGATGGTATGAACGGGGATCTTTGACAACAGCACAAGGAGAATCTATACAGGAGGAATTAAAAACAGACAAAATACAATTAAAAATAAATGAAAAGAAGAATTACATCCAACAAAAAACTAAAAGAGATAACACATGACAAAACAATCAATGCTTGCTAAGTTCCATAAGTTCTCCTCGATGTGTACGTATGAACTTCCAAATGTCGGCAGGGTCCTCAAAGGAAAATGTTCTGTCTTTATAAGTCACCTTAAAGAAGCAGGGATGTATAAGACCATAACGAGCATTCATGGATTTCAAGGCTGGTCTTAGAACGAGGAATTCTTTGTGTCTGCTGGCTGTTGGTTTAGATACATCTTGACTGAAGAAGATCCGGTGACCAGACCAGTAAAACAGTTTAGCTTGTTTGGCAGCATTAAGGATGGCCATAAGATCGGAATACAACAAGAAATAGGCAATGATACCTTGGTTTAGTGGAGGAGGAAGCGTTTTGAGGCCCAAGTCGATGAGCTCTTTGAATATTAAACTCCGTTGATTTTGGGAGGCCAACAATCTGCAAAACTTGAGTCTTTAGAAAGGAGATCATGTCTGACCCTTCAGAATCTTCTGGAATACCGTAAATGCACAAATGATTGCGCCGGTTACGATTTTCTAGGTCTTCTGTAGTTTTCTTGAGCTGTGTAATTTCTTTGGTGAGACTGTCGACCTTGGCAATAACATCCTGAGCATTGCTTATCTTTTGTTCAACATCACAGAGTCTCGAATTCAGGCCTGACCATTTCTCTTCAATTCTTTGGAGAGTAGCTGAGGTGTCAGACATAAAAGGGGGAAGAAGTCGCAATTCATCCATGATGTCCTCTAACGTGAGGGGAAGAGGCAACTTAGATGGGGAAGAATCTTTTTCAAGACGTTTAATAGTGGTTGCTGTAGAGTCTTTGCGACCTCCCGAAGAGGTTCCTATGGCTCCATGTTGTTTGTTAGATTGCGAGTGATCCATGATCACGAAGTGGAAAAAAATAGTCACATTCGCACTCTTGAAGTAAAATGAAAGGACCACCAAATCACAGGTGAAAATGACCAACGCGGTGCAAATTCAGAAAATGTTAGAACCTTTACCGCCCTAGCAACGCTGTTATGAGTGAGAACCGCTGGCAACAAATGATATCCGCTGCTGCGCAATAGGCATAAAAAAAGAGGCAGTCAATAGATGCACAGGGACCCCTGACTGGGCAGGACTGAACACTTCATTAGGGTACCATATGGTACAGATAGACAAGCCCATAGACAGGAGACCCAGAGCAGGGTATATAGAAACAATCCATCAGGTGAACGTGAGGAGCAGAATGAGGGTAGCCATTTGGAGAAGAGGTTCCATATATAACATACCATGCATGAACCAGTGACAAAACAGTCCAGTGTGTAAAGGCAAGCAGAGTGCTGGGATAAAGTGTATTTAAATCCTCAGCGCAGACTGCTAAGGAAGCTGCATGCTGAATTTAGTGCAGCGCATTAGAAGCTCTTAAAATGGCACCCGCAATATAATTGCGTGCTGAGGCGCCGAAAGAAGTGGAGAAAAGGGAGCCTAGACCAACATATTCGGCATCGGAAGTTAGCCTGGGCAGTCCTGGCCACTTCCGACATTCACATACCCCTTTGCAGGCTCCGACGATCCGGGGTAGAGGTCCCTTCAGTGAAAAACTGAGCTCGGCGTTCCGGAGTTTTTCAGGGCGCGGCCATTTTGATGCCGCCACCGTGCACGCCTCCCACATTTAATTGTTTAATACATTACAATGTTATTATGTTTGCTTATAGTAGATTGAGATATATCGAAGCAATACTATTCCGATCTCCCCTGAGACACAATGTGTAAACTAGGCACTGAATGTAACATAATGTGGATATGCTAGTTGGGTGTACTATAATATCATAAATTTAAATCAGAAATTCTGAAATATCAACTTAACTGCACTCCCAATTGGATTGTATGACTTGAATAGTAGACCTAATTGTACATGCAATATTTTCTTTAACTCTTGCCTTGACATTAGAAAATACGAATAATAAGATTTAAAAAAAAAAATAGAATAGAGTGCAGGGGAGATCAGAAGACAGAAAGATTGGAAATTAACCATTGATTCATACACAGCAGTGGGAATGATAGCTGTAAAGGTCAGAGACACAGTGGTGTACAGACAATGGTGGGCAGTTCTCCAAGTTCACCAAACTAATACAGTTTGGTAAAGTTCTAGGTAGTGCTGTAAACATTGAGGATTGAATGGTGTGGACCCTCAGTAAAGTGGCCAACTATGGACCAGTGGTGAGAGAAAATAGGGGAGCAATTGAGGTCAGTGGCACCAACATTAGAAGAAACGTCCCTCCATCAGAAACTGCAATAAACGAGAGTACCTGGATGGTCATGCATGATTTACACTCACATTCTGCTACTGACTATTGTGTATGGTTGTTTTTCTAAAGAAGGTTTTTTAGTGATCCTAGACATATTGATTTTACCCAAAGTTTGAATGTGCCTGTATTCTAAATGTATTTTCTTTTTTTGAAAGGAGGGAAGTGTGATTTCTCTCATTAATTTGGAATGCGACAACAGAATATACTGTGTATCCTTCCTTCCCAAGCTTCGGCAGCAATGTTATAACTGCCTCTCTTAGAGTGAGTGGGAGCAATTCTGCCTCAACTGCCTCCTGATACATATCAATGAGGTGAGGTACAATTATAGCCTTATATTTCTTATAAAAGCACCCAGTGAATCCATCCAGGCCTGGTGCCTTAGAACCCTCCAATGCATTGATGGCTTCCCTAACTTCATCTTCCGAGAAAGGCTCAGCCAGGAATTCCTGATGCGCTTTCTCCATCCACACCAGCGATACCTCATCCAGATACTCACTACAGTCCGTGGGGCGCCCAGTAACCCGAGAGGTGTATAAGGTGGTGTAGTACATAAGCACCTCCTGGAGGATTCCCAAATTGTCCCCCTTGGTCTACTAATTTGGCTATGTATGTTGTTTTACAAGATTATTGCATTAGCCTTGCTAAGGTTCTGCCCGGCCTTTCACCCTCACCATATCATCTGGCCACTGCATACTTTCTGAGGTAATGGGCTTCACGCTCTGCCGCTTCTCAAAATTCTGTCAATAATGTTGCATGTCACTGCAAATCAGGGGGGGCAATATTAGTTTTTTCTAAATGGTCTAGGTCCATTAGCTGCCCATCAGTCTTCGCTAGTGTTCATCATAACTCTCTAATTACCCCGGCACTTTTAGATAAACATACACCTCTTATGTACGCCTTAAAGGCTTCCCACAGTACGGTCTTGGAATAAACAGATCCTTTGTTCAAAGAAAAGTATTCTGTGACCACCTCCCCTAGTTCAACTACAAAAACGGTATCTCGTAGTACCATATCAGGGAAGCATCAGGGACGCTCTACCTCCCCAGCCCTGGGGTCTTTCAACTTTACCATAACTGGAGCATGGTCAGACAGTGACAGCGAGAGGTGGCTAAAGGAGTTTATCCACAAAGCAACCCCTACAGAAAGGCCCCAATAATCCAGACGAGTCCATGTGCCATGGGGCGCAGAGAAGTGAGTGTAGCCATCTTGATCAAGGCAGTGATGTCCCCAGGCATCCACCAAGCCGAACCTGTCTATGGTATCCAGTAAGGAGCTCCGTGCATTGGGCTTGGTGTCTGATGTATGTGATGTGCCATCTCGCACCAGGTCTATTAGTAGGTTGAAATCCTCACCCAAATATATGTCATCTGCCCCCATGCACTCTAATTTGGTGTGGTAAGTGTCAAAGAAATCGGGGTCATTAACATTTGGTGCATTTATGTTAACAAACAATACTGAATGCTCGAGCATACACCCCTTAACCAGCAAGAAACGCCCACCAGGATTCCGGCCTACCTCCACCTCCTGGAATGGAACCCTCCTATGTATCAATATTGCAACTCCACATGCGCACGAGCTATTACCAGCAAAATACCTGTGTGTCCCCCAATTTGAGGCCAAAGGCATCTTAACAGATGTGTCTAGATGCGTTTTTTTAATGAAAGCAATGTCTACCTGATGGTGTTGCACATAATCGGTCACTTGTTTACATTAATGAGCATTATTGAGGCCCCTAACGTTCCAGGACATTATTATAATGTTGGCTTCAGCTTTTACCCTGTTAATCATAGCCTACTCTTGGCCTTTTCAACCTGACATGACCCAGACTTTTAAGGTTGCACTGTGATTGCAAATTGCGACTAAACATGTTATGTACTACTGCCCACATGCCCTATATCCCCCATCCCACCACCCATCCACCTTACCCAACATTAGGGGGAAAACACATCCCCTTGCAACAATAATAGAACAATAGCAAACAGAATGTGAAGGCTAATATCACCATCAGTTGACTGCCGGTAAAAAGATCAGCACTTGCTCCGGAGTTCTGTATGTTCTGTGAATCCTGCGGGGGTTGCGATCCACGCTGTCTGTCTGATTTGGAGTATTTCTGGCAAAACTCCTGGGCATCATGAGCCTGGGAATCAAACATTTGCGATCGGATGTCTACATCAACCTCTAACCTTGCGGGATACAGCATCTCATACCGAAGTTCCAATTTCCAGAGATTTGCCTTTCCCCTGCGTACTTGCGGCGCTTCCTGCACAACTACAGTAAAGTCCGGGTACAAGGAGATAGAAGACCCCTGCCAAGATAGTTGTCCCTTTTCATGTGCCATCTGTAGAGCGGTGTCCCTGTCACTCAAGTTCAGCAAGCGGGTAATAACTGGTCTTGGCGGGCAGCCAGGATTCAGCCGCAGCCCCATGATGCGATGTGCTCATTCTATCACAAATGTGGATGTGAAGGATTTGCCACCAAATTCATATTTGTGAGGAGTGTTTCTTCAAAATGCCCAGCATTGGTGGATTCGGGCACCCCATTATTCGAATGTTATAGCTCTGGGTCAGACTCACCTGAGGCCCCTGTCACCATGGGGCCTCCGGGGAACGTCTGTGGGACCGCTGAAAAACGATATCCAAAGACTAATTGAACAAACATGTTTTAAGACTCATTTTGCAAATGGCAAAATTTAACATCTGCTACAGAGAGAAAGAAAGGCCACTCCAGAACTGGTGGCCCTTTACTGGGAAGAACCAACCTCTTTATCTAGAGATGTTACTCCCGGTAAGGAACAAAAGAAGTTGAATTTCCTATTTCAGCTGCATTGCCATTTCATAAGGTAACACCAGATGAGATATATAGCTTTGGCCAGACTCATAAAATGCCTTGTGAATCAGACAAAGGATCTTGAGCTGAAACTATTTATTGTCAGGCATTAAGAGGAGTGTTTCATTAGCTAGAGTGATTTGATCTCTACATCCAATGTTGAAGGGCAGGTGCATGGCAACAATTCTGCAGTCTCTGATGTTTCATGATACTTTTAGCTGGTAGACCTTGAAATAAATAGTTGGATTCATCAATTTTGGATTGAAAATAGGCTCCTAACACAGATGAGTGTATTGTAAAAGATGGTATAAAGACTAAATGCTATATATAAGAGATATGCAGAATGATATTGTTCTGTTGCACTGGGAACTTGAGATATTTACTCCTTTTACCTTTAACAACATTGGAAGGTTGAATGAAAGCTGCATAACATTAACTTATTGAGTGGATTGCTAAAACAATTCGGCAGTAAGTATTTTATACATTAAGAGGTGTTTCTTAAATTCTTGATTGAGTAACTCAAATAGTTATAAATATGTGGGGAAAAAATGTGGTTGCAAATTATAGACCAAGTAGAGTTTTTCAAAAATCGCTAAACTATCACATTTTCAGATCCCTGAACACACCTATATCCATTGAGTGAACTGATGCTAAATACGATTAGTTGAAAGCTACATAAAGAAATAGATTATCCCAGATTGGGTTATAAATATATACTTAAGGTATTCATAAGAAATGACATATCCTGCCAATCCTGCAAGAGTTCTTGGGAAGCCTTCAATGTAACCATTTTGAAGTACACTGTATGACAGCGTTCAAGTCCAGAATTTTTCTAACATTGTTATTTATTTAGAATTAGAATAGTAAATTGATCAATTTTTTAGTTAGAGTTGATGGAAACAGCGGTTTTCGATATAATGTTTGATCAATAGTAAAGCTTGACATTAGAAAGGCTTGAGCCATCTGAATCAGAGTTGTTTGCTTAAACAGGTAGCTCCACAAATTAATCTAAACAATATTGAATGTGACAGTTTAAATAAATACAGTGGCTCAACAAAGATAAGAAACCTAGGAAGGTTAAACTTTAGATGATGTTTATCTTACCAAGTACATTTAAAGGCAACTATGTCCATTGTTTCTAATTAGAATTAGAGTTCTTTAAAACTGTATTAAAGTTGCTAGCCCATACTGAGGTGAATGGATGGTGACCGAAATAATAGTAACCAATAGCTACAATTTGTATGTTGCACATGATTATATTCTATGGTGCCTCCCAAAAAGAAGAATTCTGTCCATGCTAAGGAAATAAATTAAAACTTTCCAACTGGCAAGACAAACTGTTAGTAATTAGCTTTGTACCACTCAGAATTAGTAAGCAATATTCATTCATTCATTTAAACTTTATTTCGGTTTGTTTATGAACCATAAAAGTGCAACAAGAAGAAAAATACATTTAGAACAATAAGCTAGTACACAAGTTACATCTCATTTCATATATACAGTCAATAGGTTAACATATGGTTTGTGGAGTAACAATTAAATTACTAAGACAATAATTTATATATATACAGATTAAAAAGATTAGAACACAATGGAAGCCCAAGTTTTCCTGAGACAAGTTGTCTAACTACAATCCGGATACCTTGTTGCTACCGAATCATTCTCCGTCTGGTTAACCACATGGAAAAAAATTTTTTAGCAATAGTTGTAACTATTAGTGCACTAGTGTCAGATTTTAAAATTCTAAAAAACTCTAAATAGTTCCTAACTCCTAGGTTCACACATAGCTGTATAATCCATTTCTTTCTGCTAGCGGAATAAGCAGGACAGAACAAGATCACGTGCATTAGGGACTCATTTGGATCCTCGCAACCTGGGCAAGAGCGGGCTGAGCCCGTTTTCCCTTTATCTGTGTGAGATTGCAGGGGTAGTGTACCGTATCTGAACTGTAAATACAGTTTCTTTTCTAAGACCGGTTCTATAGTGTCTAGTTCCTTCTCAAAACTGTAGACATTCTTGAAGTCTAGAAAGCTATCAGTGAGACTAGAGGGCCTGGCTGATCGGAGAACTTCTTGTATGTTATGATATTTAATGGTCTCTGCCAGGGTTCGCCTCGAAGTGACTTGGCACGCGACCTCCGGATTAGACCAGAGATTCTCCATGCCAATCCTGGACGCCTGCCCCCTTATAAATGATAGCCACTTTATCCTCCCTATACCCGGACATGCCATCACAATCTTCAGTTCTTCTCTGTAGCACTCAAGCTCCGGGACACTCCACAATCTACGCCAGTAAAGAAGCGGGCGTGAGGTAATTGCTTCTGCAATTGGCCTCAGGTTTAAGTCCAGCCTCAGTGGAATTAGTGGGGTATTTTTTGGTAAAGAGAGCAACTGTCTTATGAAGTTGTTCTCCGTTATGCTAATCTCACTCGCTGGTCGGTGCCCCCAGAGTTCCGCCCCGTAGAGAGTGGAAGATCTGGCTTGAACCTTATATATTTCCAGCGGTGCGCTCACTATTTTATGCACACAGGATTTCTGCACTTTAAGAATCCCCCCCGCGGACTGAGAAAGCCCTAGATTAGCCTTAGACATTTGGGTATCCCAACCCATTTTATCATTTAATGTCAGACCTAGATAAGTGAAGTTATTTACCCTTTCCAGGGCTCGTCCATCCATTTTCGGGCGAGGGCAATTAATTGTGCTGGCATTAAACACCATGTACTTTGTTTTGTCTATATTGATCACCAAATTCCTTTTCTTACAGAATTCGGTGAATTGGTCCAACACCCGCTGCATCCCCATTGGTGTTTTTGAAAGCAGCAGGGTGTCGTCCGCAAACATAAGTGCAGGAAATTTACCGCCAGCTAAATTGGGTGCATCAATATTGTTTGCACTGGTTAGGTCTTCAACAAGGCCATTTAGGAAAAGGGAAAATAGGGTAGGGGCAAGTATGCATCCCTGCCTAACTCCCTTCTCAATTGGTAAAGCTCGTGTCAGCTGGCCTAGTTTGCCATATCTTACCTTCGCAAAGGTTCCTTCGTGGAGTCTTTTAAATTGGTGACACAAATAGGGGGGATCCCCATTGTAGTTAAAATGCTCCACAGTTGGTTCCTATCCACCATATCAAAGGCGGATTTGGGGTCCACAAATGTAAGGTAGAGGCTGCCCCCTTCCAAGACCACATGCTTCCAGTAAAGTACCTGGAGCCGTAGTAATTGGTCGATAGTTGATGTTTTAGCTCTGAACCCCGCTTGCAAGTGGGAGAGGATCTTATTCTCAATAATCCAATCTTGCAAGCGTTGTAGAAGCAGTCTAGCATAGATTTTTTGAGTAACGTCGATAAGGCTGATTGGCCTGTAGTTTGACGGGGCCAGCGGAGAGCCCTTTTTATAGATCGGGATGATTTCCGCCCCCAGCCAGGTACCTGGAAATTGTTGTCCGTCCAGAATAGCGTTAAATAGGACGGTCAAGTAGGGAACCCAAATCTTCGGCTCGTCTCTAAAGAGATCACCAGGGATCTTATCCAGCCCTGGGGCCTTATTGCGTTTTAATGCTTGTACCGCTAGAGTGACTTCCAGCAGGGTAAAGGAGGGAGGGTGGCAACCGGGGACCAAACTCAAAGACGATCTTGTTAAGGCTTTGTTTTGGGAAGCAGGACTAGAATAGAGATCACTAAAATAGGCACACCAGGCTTCCTCAGCAATGTTGGGATCAATCTTTGCCTTGCCCTCTGGCTGCCCAGTGTGAACCAAATTCCAGAAGGTTCGGGCATCTTTTGCAGTTAATGCCTGTTTAATAGCATACCATCTCTCTGTTTCCCATTCGGATTTTGCATTGGAGAGGAGATTCTTATAAGCATTCCTTGCAATCATAATGGAGGTTCTATTGCCTAGTTTGAGAGCGGAAAGCAGGATGGTTTTCGCCCTCCTACAGGACTGATTATACCAAGGGTTAGTGTCCCGTATCTGACGTTGGGACTGGTTTGATGGTTTATAAAAGCTACCCGCCAGGGCCGTTATTAGTTCTTTGTGAATAACTAAGGTTTTAGCGCCTTCATCATAATTTAGGACACTCTCATGCAGTGCTATCAGCCGCTCAAACTGAGGAGTGACACTTTTATACAAAGAGGCCAGATTATCTGGCGAAGACTTAATAGAGGCCCATCGGATTCTTTTACCACCCTGTATGATCCTGATGCTACTAGAGACCATATCATCCTCTTGATACGCCCCATCCGAGAGTGGCAAATCCAAATCTGCTACCAAGGGGTTGTGGTCACTTTCCGAACGGTCATGTACATGAAATTGTCGGACCAATGGCCATAGGGACAAGCTAGCCATGAGATAGTCTATTATTGATGAGTGGCCCATTCCATTATAGGTACTCCTTCCTGGGCTATCCCCCGGGAAGCGACCGTTACAGGCTCTGAGCGAGAATGTATACGTCAATGAGGTGAGCTGCATGACCATAGGTGTCCAAGATTTAGTTTGATAGACGTTGGGGGGTGGGATCCGGCAAGCGTCATCCTCATCTGATGTTATCTGAAAAACCCCCCCAAGTGGCTCATAATGGCAGTTAAAGTCTCCCCCCATTAACACCTTAGTCTCGCTTGAGAAGCTGTTCAATAAAACCGTTAAGGACTCTAGAGTCTGTGAAACCCCTCCCCCCCGAACAGGGCGTAGGTAGATATTGATAATTGCTATTTTGGGAGTGTTTGGGCGGGTTAAGAGAATACATAATATATCACGGTTGCTGGTGTTAATCCTTTTAACCGTAAACCCAAGGTGGACACCCACCCATATGGTCAAACCACCAAATGGTCTACCTCTAGGTCCCTTACTTGCAAGCTCAGCATAAGTAGCAAAACCCATTCTGTGATGGATAGTCATTGCCCATGTTTCTTGAAATATACAGATGCCATGGTTATCCACAAAATCACACCAATCGGTGCTATCTAGTTTTGCGGGCAAGCCCGCCACATTCCATGATAGGAGTGCTAGATTTCTGTTTTTGCGAGTCAATTGGTCAGTTGACTGATTGGAGGGTGTGGCAGCTTCTACAGTTGGGTCACCCACTTCAGGGCTCGTCTGTCCCTTGGGGGTATCATGGCTAGATATGGGGCAATTGGCCTCGTATGTGCTAAAGGGGGGAGTGCCGAGTTGGGAGGGTGTGGGTGGGAACCTATTCCCACTCAGAGTATCCTCCCTAGCTGGCTCCCCTCCACCCACACTTGGGCCAGATATAGGAGAGATAGCAAGAGCAGGAAGTCAGTCGCAACCATCAAAGCAAGAAAGGACGCCATATCTATTGGAAGTTTCCAGTGGGGTAAAAGGGATCAGATGCTCCATGTTCCTGCTCCCATGCAGGTAGTCTAGCCCCCCGGGAGGCATACTACGGCCACTAGCAGGGACTGTATTCCACCCCAAGGTATTCCTGGTAGGCAGAGGCCTAGGGAAGTGGCTCATATAGCTATTGTGGGAGGATATATGTACATTTCTAGTACAGTGGGGGTCAGCTAACCCCCCTGGGAAAAGGGCAGGAGTCGCATTTATTTATTATTTATTTTTTGGTTTTCTAAAGCGTGACAGCTACCCAAGAAGGGTTTCCCGGCGCTGAGAGACACTATGTTTGAAAGCAGATTTTGAAACTCTGAGAGAAAGCTGGAGCAACTTACTGATTAAAGAACCAAGTTTTGATGGCTCTGCGGAAGTGGTTGTAGCGAGTTTCCAGACGTACGCTTAGTGGGAGAGCATTCCATAGTTTAGGGCCTAGCAGTGAAAAAGACCTTCCTCCAATCCTTACTCTACGCACTTTCGGCACACAAAAAAGGCATTGGGATGCCGACCTAAGACAGCGAGCCGGCATATAAGCCTGCACAAGGGATTGTAGATATCTTGGGGCATTTCCCCATTTAATTCTGTGCATAAGGCTCAATGCCTTAAATTTGACGCGGTTTTCTACTTTCAGCCAGTGGAGTGCCTTGATATGTCCAGAGATTCTTTCCCTTCTAGGACACTTGCAAAGTACACTTGCATACGATCTTGGATAGAAATAGGTTAGGTCGTATGGGGCTATAGCTGTATTCAGGTTCCCAGAGGTCCCTGTTAGTATACATCTAACTGCCTCTGGGTTCCTGAAATTAATAACAACAATATCTCCCTCTATGTTTTTTTCCCTGCTGCCCAACCAGGGCAGTCGCCTGACATGAACTATCTCCCCATCAATATAATATGGGAGTGGTCTGTTTTGTCCTAGCCAGTGAAGAATCTTGTTTTTAAGTTGGGGATGGCCCTCTTTTTTGCCTGCTTCTAGGGGGGGGACACCTGTGAGTACAACTACAAAAGGTAGGGCCTCGGGGGGTAGTTCAACATTATGACCCTGTGATTTGTCATTGGTGGGCAAACTCAACCTCCCCCTTCCCAGTTGCTGGCTCTTAGTACTGGGATTAATACCACCCTTCTGGGAATCTCTTGCAGCCTGGGCTATAGATTTTACCGCTGTTACCACAGGAGCCTGAGCCTTTTTAGGGACCACATTTTTCTGCTGGATGTTGCTAGGGGGCTTGCTAGTTACAGTATTAGCCTTAGCGGAGCTCTTGGGAGAATCTACAGATCTCAATATATTACTGTCAGGGGGTTTAGTGGCTCCACTATTACCACTATTAGAGCCATTTGGAACAGCCAGAATAGGAGCAGGGGCGCTTGGAATCTGGGGTAGAGTTGTCGACAAGATAGTAGACCTTAGGGTGGACGTAGGAAGGCTTGTCCTATCTTTGTCAGCAAACAATGCCTCCAGATTACCTAGTCGGTGCTCCACCCTCTTTAGAATATCCAGTATGGGGATCATAAAAGACCTAAGCAGCTGCTCAATAGTGTTCCGCTCAATATCAGTAGAAGGAGAAGTTTCTTGGCATGGAGCGGTAACAACCCCGATTCCCCTCCCTTCGTTGTTGTCAGGGAGTGTGACATTTGGGTCCAGGGTTGGTACTACTATAGACACTATGTCAAATGGTACTGGGGCCTTAGTTACAGTTGCGCCAGTAGTCTTGGTATTTAATGACTTGCCAAACTCGGAATGGCTGAGCTTGCCCCTTTGGGGGGCACCTAACCCCCTCCTCTTTTTAGTTGGAGGTGGTCCGTGAGCCTTGGATGTATTGGCTGGCCTGCCCAGCCTTTTAGGCAACTCCCTAGGAGGAAGACAAGATGCGTTATCTATATTTGGGCCTGGACTGGGAACACATGAGGGCAAAACATTGGATGGAGAAACAATAGATAGAGGGCCGGTGGGCGGTGGAGTACTTCTAAGAAGTAAGGGGAATTTGTCCAGAGACAACAGATCTTCATTAAGGGTATCAGTGGTAGTGTCCAACAGGATGGGTGTAGATGCCAGATCTATCAATGGTCTATTTTTCAAGGACTCAATAGAGCGGCGACGTTCAATCCTACGCTCAGAAAGTGAGTCATCCTTGTCCAAGTCCACGGAGGCCCTAGTAAAGTAATTGTCTAGTGTTCTTTTGCTAGTCCCCACAGTACTAGGATTGTCACAGTTTGATGCCATAGTATAGAGATCCTACCTTCGAGCCTCAGTAGTAAGATTTAAGGGGGTGGCCCGTCCCGTCCTCGGGCGTCCCCGGACGGCCACAGACGGCCCGCCCTTTGCCCGGGCTTAGCCCCGGACGCTCCCGCGCAGCGCGGGATACTGAATCTTATAGAAGCTTTTGAGGTGTGGTGGGCTGGGCGGGGCGGTCAGGGAGAGCAGGCCAGCTGACACGGCCTGATTAAAACCGGGGCTCCTGGTATGTCGAGTCCCGGTTTGCGCTCGCAGCCCTGTCGTGCTCCCAGCGCCCAGCAGTTGATAAACTTTCAGCCTCCCCCTGTGGACGCAGCGGGACCCGCGAAGCGGGTTCCGCAAGGCGTGGAGTCTAGTCCGTGGTGAAGACAGCCGGTGGTGAGGACAGCCGGTAGGAAGGTTCTTAGTAGGGTAAAACGAAATCCCAGCACAGCAGGTCACAGGGTCTTTTGAGGCGTGGTGGGCTGGGCGGGGCGGTCAGGGAGAGCGGGCCAGCTGACACGGCCTGATTAAAACCGGGGCTCCTGGTATGTCGAGTCCCGGTTTGCGCTCGCAGCCCTGTCGTGCTCCCAGCGCCCAGCAGTTGTTAAACTTTCAGCCTCCCCCTGTGGACGCAGCGGGACCCGCGAAGCGGGTTCTGCAAGGCCTGGAGTCTAGTCCGTGGTGAAGACAGCCGGTGGTGAGGACAGCCGGTAGGAAGGTTCTTAGTAGGGTTAAACGAAATCCCAGCACAGCAAGTCACAGGGTCTTTTGAGGCGTGGTGGGCTGGGCGGGGCGGTCAGGGAGAGCGGGCCAGCTGACACGGCCTGATTAAAACCGGGGCTCCTGGTATGTCGAGTCCCAGTTTGCGCTCGCAGCCCTGTCGTGCTCCCAGCGCCCAGCAGTTGTTAAACTTTCAGCCTCCCCCTGTGGACGCAGCGGGACCCGCGAAGCGGGTTTCGCAAGGCGTGGAGTCTAGTCCATGGTGAAGACAGCCGGTGGTGAGGACAGCCGGTAGGAAGGTTCTTAGTAGGGTAAAACGAAATCCCAGCACAGCAGGTCACAGGGTCTTTTGAGGCGGGGTGGGCTGGGCGGGGCGGTCAGGGAGAGCGGGCCAGCTGACACGGCCTGATTAAAACCGGGGCTCCTGGTATGTCGAGTCCCGGTTTGCGCTCGCAGCCCTGTCGTGCTCCCAGCGCCCAGCAGTTGTTAAACTTTCAGCCTCCCCCTGTGGACGCAGCGGGACTCGCGAAGCGGGTTCCGCAAGGCGTGGAATCTAGTCCGTGGTGAAGACAGCCGGTGGTGAGGACAGCCGGTAGGAAGGTTCTTAGTAGGGTAAAACGAAATCAATATTATGAGTGAAGGGAGTATTGCCATGATCGTATGGTGGTTAGTACTCTATGTTGTGTATTAGAGAAGGGAATAATGTGAAAGAACCCTTCAGTGATAATATGAAAATATAATAAGTTTGCAGTTTATAAACTAGATTTGTAAATTTGAATTGAATTTGAATTAAATAAAAAGAATAAACAATTTGAAGTATTTCAAATGTTATTTAGACAGCAGGATACAACGACCTTTAAGGAAGATACCTATGCCTTGAATAAACAGTATTGGAAATATGATTGGGCACTTTACAGATCAAAAGAATTTCGGTCTTAAATGTTTTTCTTCAAGGATATATCCTTGTGACCGTCCTTTTCAACTAAACCCATTGCCAGGTTCATGTGACTGGGTTTCTGCCAGGGTTCAATTCAATTCAATTCAATTCAATTCAGAATCTTTATTCGATTGTAGGTTTTACAATCATAAAAGTACAATTTATAAGCACACAATAAAAAATAACGTTACAAACAATTCAGTTCAAATGGCAAATAGAGACACAGTATACAGTACAATATATCAAACAGTATGAGCATGGGCAATATATGATTAAAAATATAAATAACTGTAATATTAAAATCACCTAAAAAAATTTTTTTTTGCAGCGTGGTTAGCCATCCATGCTTTTCCTAAAGCAGATGGCTTTTTTAAGAAAGTTACATACAAATAAAGTGCAATCGCTATTCAGTAGTTGTAAATAATAAAGTGCAGGTTTAATTTGTGTAAAACTCAGCTTTTTAAGGCACGGTTTGAGGTATAATTTCCGTGGGGTAGAATAATAGGGGCAGATAAAAAGGAAGTGTGCCAGGTCTTGTGGAGACTTTCCGTCGCAGCCACAAGCTGGCAACACTTCGCCCCGTTGAACCCCACTTGGGACTGCCAGTAGAAGATGGTAGAGATCAAAGCGGAACCTTGTTAGCAAAAATCTTTCATAGCTAGACATAGGCCATGTCAGGTAAGGTTCCATTTGCAAGCAAGTTTTTAAAAAAAGGTGTTTCCTAACACTGACCTTCTGTATCTCAACCTCTTCTCTGTCGGTACCTCTTAACAGTAGTATAGCATTCTTAACCAAGCTCACATCAGATTTTGTAATTAAATTTGGGGCATAGAACAGGTCCTGTCGATCGATTGCCGTTAGGCTGTCCTTTATGTACTTCACCCACGGTATTTTAAACCTCCCGTCTAGCTGTAAGGCTTCTTTCATTATAGCATGTGTTAATGGGATGTCATTGTTCAGCCAGCAATTCAGCCAACATATAACAGGGCTTACTGCTATTCTGTCACCTAAGTAGGGGATCCCCAGCTCCTCGTGAACCGAGTAGTTCCCAATACCCCTGGGAAGTCTCAGAATCTTTTTTACGAAGTTATTTTCTGTGACCTCTAGGTCTTTACTCTTACGATAGCCCCAGAGCTCACTCCCATAGCAGGCAACAGCCACGCTTTTTGCCTGGTACAGTTTAAGCAATGCGACCATCGGGCAGTTGCCGATTTTTTTTGCGAAGCCGAGAATGGCCGCATTGACCCTTATTGTTTCTCCCTTCTTCTTAGAGACTGCTGGGCCCCATGATAATTTGTGATCAAGCAGGACCCCGAGGTAAGAAAAGGAGTTGGTTGATGGAATTTTCTCACCATTTATACTGAAGTGGTCAGTTTTCAAGACACCCTTACCTACTTTCATGACGTAGGACTTGGTATTATTTATGCTTAAACCACGTGACTCCATGAATTTGTGGAAGGAGTTTAATAGTTTCTGGAGACCGATTGCTGTTCTAGAAATAAGAACAGCATCGTCTGCGTAGAGTAATACGGGTACCCCTTTGCGCTCAACTAAGGGGTAATCTGCTTCTACGTTAAGAAGAAATTCCTCCAGTTCATTAATGTACAGGTTAAATAAAAATGGAGCCAAGATGCAGCCCTGTCGGACACCTCGATTTATTTTAAATTCGTCCGTTACATTGAGGTCTTGGGAGTAACAGACGTTCGCTCTGGTATCTGTATGCAGATCAGCGAGGAAGTAGACAAGGTTACTCTCTACACCCATTCTCAACAAAGCAGCCCATAGTAGGCTTCTGTCTACACAGTCAAATGCGGACGACAAGTCCATAAATGCCATGTAGACAGTGCCTTGTCTCGCCAGTGTATACTTGCTTAGGATAAGGTATAGGTTCAGGCACTGCGTGATGGTCGAGTGACCTGGTCTGAACCCATATTGTATGGGTGAAAGGATGTTATTATCTTTAGCCCAAGTAGATAACCTGTTGAGAATTACACCCCCCACCACTTTAACTACTGAATTTAATAAAGAGATTGGCCTGTAGCATAACGGGCTGCTGCGATCGCCCTTCTTAAAAATGGGGACTATAGTCGAGAGACCCCAAATTCTAGGGCATCCAGTTGTCGCTGCTGCATTAATTACAGCCGTAAGAACCGGAGCCCAGAAAGGGATGCTGGACTTAAACAGGTCCGGCGGCAATCCGTCCGGACCTGGGGCCTTGTTGATGGTTAGACCCTGTATTCCCCTAACAGTCTCTAGTACTGTGAAACACAGTGGAGTCACAGTTGAAGATAAAACATCATAGTCTACCCGATGCTCATTGCTCTTAAAAATTGTGCTGAAGTGGGACACCCACTCCCCCTCTGGGATGTTTGTTCCAAGGGCTGTGTCGTTTGGGTTGTCAAATAAAGGTTTGTTAATTATTTGCCAAAACTTGCTGCTGTTCCCCAACACTGAGGGGTCTAAAAGGGATTCAATAACGTTAGCCTTGATTTCCTTTTTTCTGATAGCTATGGCTTTCCTATAGGCCATGCGGAGATTTTTTATCAAATCACAGTCTCTGGGTTTGGATTTTAATGCATGTTTCAGATCCCTACTTGCCTTTGAGCAGTTATAATCAAACCATTTGGAATTATTCTCACTGTGTCCCTTTGTAGGCGCTGTGAGCATGGAGCCGATTTTAGTGACCAGCCCCTCGAACCTGGACAAAATGTTCACGGGGCTTGATTCAGACGATAAGCAAACAGACAGCTCCTCTTCACATGCGCTGGTTATTTTAGTGTACAGGGTATCTTGGTTTATCATTGACCATCTAATGCGACGCCTGCCATTTGCACACCTTAGCGTGCCATGGTCGGTGCGTGGCTGTCGTTTTGCTAATAATGGTCCACCCAAGTTTAAAATAAGGGGATTATGATCACTGTAAACACTAGTGAGGATAGTAAAATGCGAGACCCAATAAACAACGTCTGGAGACATTAGTATATGATCAATAAAGGTTCCCTGCCCGTGTCCTTTAAAGGTTGGGGTGTCAAAGATTTTTGTATCGGGGACCAACGACATGGCTGCAGTCAAATTGTATTCATTCACTAAGTCGTTTAAATTCTTACCGCCCCTACTATGAGAGAAGTGAAAACCTTCCTCAATATTACACCCTAAGGACCCCATTGGCGTACTCGCAGGGTTACCACATGGTTGGACATTAAAATCGCCTGCTAACAACAAGTACCGTGATACAGTGTAAACATTTTTGCTCAATATATCAAGTAGGGAGGCAATGTTACAAACTTCATTACTACTATTTGCATTATAAAAGTTAACCAGTGTCAGCACATTCTTACCATTTTTTATATCAATCATCTGTGTATTCAAATTAACATTGTGGCAGTTGCTTATATTGCAGCGCAGACCTAGGTTAATGAAAGTGGCCAAGCCGCCCTTGGCTCTGCCCCTAGTCGAGGCAACCGCTGGGTTGATAAAGCTTAGAAAACCCTCAATGTGGACATTTTTATTCTTTATCCAAGTTTCTTGAAGACACACAATGCTAAATTTTCTAATGAATGTTAGCCATACTGGGTCTTGTAACTTATTTGCCAAGCCTGCAATATTCCATGAAATTAAATTTACGCAATCCTTAGGTGCAAGGCAAATGACAGGCTCTCTAGTAAATGGGGTAGATGTTGGGGTAGGCAACACTACGCCAGCTACCGCCAAACCCGTAGTGCTCATTGCAATTGACTCCCTATGCTCAGATGTAGGGACAAATGCCCCATACTGGATATGGGAATTCTCGATTTTAGATGGAGAATCCATTGTTAGGAGTGGTGTGTTGGGGTGGTTTTCGTGGTTACCTACTGAACTTTCTGTCTTGTTGGCGCCACTTTCAGTGACACTATTTACTGGCCTTGCATCATACAGTAGTGTTGAAGGCACCTCAATTTCCCCAAAGAACACTGGAGGGCGTACTTTAGGGGAACTACTATTTTTGTCAACAGTTGTAGAAGCAGTGTATGTGTCTTTTTCGCTGCAACGACACCCCAGCTTCACAGGTGACCTTGTGGGGCATGAGGCTCTTTCCCCACCCCCCGTGGCTTCTGTACTCCTTGAACATCAGTCGCAATCCTCCAGGCCGCTAAAGGCCTCAAACCTGTTAGAGAGCTCTAAGGGCGTAAATGGTAACAAACTTGACATATTCCCGTTTGATCCTGTTTTGTGGTGAAAAGGTATAGTATTCCACCCATGTATAGCTGGTAAGAGAGCCGGTTGGTACATGTATGCAGGATTCAGAGCAGACTCAACGTTATGGAATTGGGAAGTGGTGAAAAAATTGTTGTTGAGGTGTTGTTGGGGGAAGACCGTGGATCTGGGGTAGAAGTACGTCAGGGGGCGTGGTACTATACAATTCTTTTCATTGCCGTATGGCCAGTTCAAGATGTGATATACAGCTTTTCTGTCTCTAAAATTTATAACCACGACATCACCGCCGATGTCCTTCGCTCTACCCCCCAACCAGGACAGGCGCCGGACATAGACTATCTCTCCATTTATTACAGTGGGTTTAGGTCTATAGAGAGAGAGCCAATGCGTTATTTTGTTTTTTAATTGTGAGTATCCCTCTCGTTTACCATTAGGCAGTTCCGGGACCCCAGT